>NC_140124.1:40255577-40785021 GCF_964035555.1 Netta rufina | reverse complement strand
GCCACAGGGCAGGACACCGTAAGACGCTGGATCTGGAGAATCCACCCAGCACATGAAACAATCCTCTTCCACCAAGCCTTGTCCTGAGTGACCGCTCGTGAGTACAAGGGTCACACAGTCAGCCCCCCGTACGAACAGTACGTGGAGAAGGATCACACGGAAAAGTTTCTTTGAAGGCAAACCAAAAGATGATCGCGTTGTACACCATGCTGCATTGAACAGCCGCCAGTGACTCTTCTTTGGCAGCACATATGCCTCCTTTTGGGTTTTTACAGGCCTTTTATTGACTTGACTTCAGCGATAAAGCAGATGGCCACGGGGGAAGGAGGCTACAGTAGCTCCAGTGCAGAGCAGACAGCAGATTTATCAGCTGCAGTTAATGCAGCAGGTGTACCTGTCTCTTCCACATTTCTTCTCGGTGTTTGTGCAGCTGAGCAGTTTAAAACCACAAATTTCCACTTATAAGCTCCAAATTTTACAGGAGACACAGCGGCCCAACTTTTATTTTCCTCGTGATTTCCCATGCATTTTGCACAAGCTTTACTAGAGCAAAGAATTTTGCTTTCTACACCTCTGTCAGTTCTCCTAAAATACATTAGATGAATCAATCCCCATCCATTATATCGTCACTGAGCTTCCATTTAGTAACAATATTTGGTGTTGCTACTCTGACATACTTCATTGTTCCAAATTTTGCACTTACAAGAGGTTTTACTTTATGAATTAAATTCCTTTTCCTGTTACAGGTGACGTTGATGCTATCAGCAGCTGGACAGACAAGAGGCCAAGCCAGGGGCTTGGTGACAGCCACGTGCCCCTCGCAAGGTCATGCTCTGTCCTTCACCTGCCAACACCAGCCCACTTCCACGTCCATCTTCCACCAGCCTCGTTGCCCACAGCAGGGAGTTAAGCTGTCATGCAGCTGAAGCAGGATTTTTGCGTTTCCCCCCCTTCCTTCTGAACGGGGTCAGTTGAGCTCTGTCCTACCTGCAGTGATTTTGAGCACCCAGCGATCCTTAAGCTAAATCCACCACCCAGACATCCCTCTAACAGAGGGAACCAGTGCTGCTCCTCCCTTACAGCTGCAGGACGAGGGCACAAATACACCAGGGGCACGTCCCGGACACTTGGATGTGCTATACAGGGAGCCTGCGTGCTGCAGGCAGCCCGGCCAGCCGCAGCATGGAGCTCAGCGCCGGGCAATTTGCTGCTCTACGCCCGGCTGTCGGTGGCGTAGACGTCCCTGAAGTTTCCAGGGTCACGGAGGAAGTCTCTTAAGTTCACTTCCCATTTTCTTGCCAGCGCCAAAATCCACCCCCCTCTTAAATCTTCGGCGAAGTCCTAAAACAGGAACCCGTGAGGGCAGGCTGGCCAGTACGCAGGGAGAGGCGAGCTGCTCCTCTCCCAGCAGCAGAAACAGCTCCAGAGGAACTTTGCCTGAAAAAACCCTCAGTGGTATTTTGCATCTTTTCCCAAGAGACAGAGTTGACCGAGTCCTTACTTATTCTGCAGTTTTGGGACATATCCTAGCGGTGTTTTCACAACAAGTCGAGGACTAACAGCTCCGAGAGCCCTTACTGTATTTAAGGCAGGGTTTGGAGTTTGTACTGAAATCCCCGATTATGCACACGCTTCCTATTATGCTAGCTGATGGCGTTGCAGCGGGTAGTGAATAATTCAGCAGATTTAGCCAGAGCCGAGTGTAAATCAGTCAGATACAGCGAGACGGTCGCCGTGCTGCCTTGCAGCTACCAAAAAAAACGTGTGGAAACTTTCCTGGGCAGAGCAGCGCCTTGCTTGCCACAGGTCGCCGCCAGCCGCGCGTTTTGCCTTCTTGGCTCTCCAAAGAGATTTAATTAAACAATAAACCAGCTCCAGTGGCAGAAGTAAAAAAGCCTTTGGAGTGTTATGTTTCCTTTATTAGCATAGTGATGTGAAACTAAACAGAAAAAGCAATCTAATAACAAACATTCCTTTGAGAACTGCTCCGGGAGCAAAAGGACATCCACTTATTGTTCAGCCCGTCCCATTGGTCCATATAGGGCCATAAAGGTACAATAGGAGGAAACAGGAAACAGACTGGCACATCTGCATTATCTTATTAGGGGCTAATGGATATCTGAGAGGAACATGCATCTGATTCTGAATAGTCTGTACCAATCTCCGAAGCAATTACTCTTAATTAGTGGATTCTGTTTATAGATGGAACTTAGTGTACCCTTCTGTATCAAAGAGATGCAGGCATCTGGAGGGAGATATGCTTTTCTTAAAGGGAAAGCACTGCGGCACGGCGCGAGGGGGTGGTTGTTTTGTTTGGGTTTTGGCAAATAAAAGCGCTCTGAAGCATAACATATTCTACTGTATTATTAATCAAAAGAGCATGCCAGCTTGGAAGAAAAAAAAAAAAAAAAGACCATACTGTTAATCTCAAACTCGGAAAGTAAACACAGAAAGCTAATACTTGCATATGAATTATATGACAAAAACCACTTTGATGATAAGCAAATAAACAACCGAGCCCTAAAATTTTCGACCGATGGCCAAAAAGTTTAAAATAGCAGCTTAAGTCAGAAGAACAACATCTGCATTTTGTATCTGCCAAGTCTGCAGCCAAAAAAAGTAAACCACTCTATATGACCAGATGCATGAATAAAAAAGAAAAAGGCATGAAACACAACTTCAAAGTCAGCGTACCGAGCAGCAGAGCCGCGGCTCCTACAGCCCCACTTGTCAGATATTTCCAGCTATAGGTGCAAGACCTATGGGGGAGGGAAGATAAGTTTTAGCAAAAGGAGAACGCTATTATTAGGACACTTTTCCTGCATCTTGGTATGTACGAGAGCTGTCTGTCTGCTGGGCAACTGCGAACGCCTTTTTGTCATAAAGCTGACACTTGCAAAATGGGTTTCTGCTTTATTTGTTTTTTCCTGACTGCGATTGTAAGGAGATAAATAACATAATTAATGCAATTGTTGTTTATTTGAAAATCCTATGGGGGGAGTATAAGAAGGGGAGAAAAAAAGAAAGCTGCTTTTTCCCTAAGCAGCTCTGCTTCGTATCGCCTGCACTGCAGACACACACTGATGTAAACCCTGAAAAAAGGGAATCTAAATCTGAAAGGGGGGCAAAAAGTAAGAGACACAATGACACCCATTTATTTACACACCACACAACAGTACCCTGCTGTGCCAGCTATTGATTTTAGTGGAGCTGAGAGTCCATGTTGGGGAGCAGCAGCTGTGAGTGCATAGCCTGAATCCTCATATGGGAACAATACTCCATAAGCAGGATAACCTATTTCAGCCAACCTTCGTGTATAACACACAGCAGTAAAAACACACACAGCTTACATCTTGAGATCTGGAAGGCGCTATGGTTATTTTTTCACAAAGGTCCGGGGCAATTATTAATTTATTTGTGCTAGCACAATGCTAGCATAATGAAGAGATGTGAAGGACTGAAAATCCAGGCTTCTCGTGTCTGTTATTCTACAGAGATGTTAATTCTCTTCCACACTAACCATATTTAAGACCCACCCACTGCATCATGCAATTTCTCTCTCATTTTCTCCTGTTGTTTGCTGTTTTAAAGGGCTGTTTGCAACCGAGGATGGTGTTTTTTTTCCAGAGCTATCTGCATTCCATGTTTCTTTCATTACTCAGCAGTTGCCAAAACTATACTGCGAAGTAAAGATAAATGGTTGGGTCAGGTGGTGGGGTTAACAATTTACTGTGTGTACTGCCCTGAGAGCCAGATATAGTAGAATTGGCTCATGTTTATGTACAGGATGAGAAGTTGATTTCCTGTGCAGTGACTTTCAATCACCTCTATACGGGACTCTCTTGCAGCGTCCCTCTGAGAATTCAAGGAGCTTTGAATACATTTTGTGCTGGCATATAGGATACTCTGCTTTGTAACTAAATGCTTTCCTTACTTATTCTGCCACGTTCAAAAATCCCAATGGACTGTCAAGAGCAGTTCTCTTTTTTTAATTTATGGAAACCAAAAGGAGGGTAACTGAGCTTCCTGCTCCCTTAGTTAAAGTGAGCTCCTACACTGATTTCCCTCCTCAACACTGAAAGTTATTTCTCAGCACTTAGAAATGCTCATTCAGTGCAATCAAAACTTGTTTTTTGCATTGTCATCTCTGTTAGTCCTTATTATGGTTTTTAAGGACGTGAGATGGTAATTTCATATTGAGAATATGCTAAGTAGGAGTCTACCCATGGGCTACAGTGGTTTAGGAGGCTGGAGACTTTCCAGACCAAACCTGTTTGTTTTTTTCTCCAGGCTGAACCACACTGACCTGTTTCTGTTCATCCCCTGACCTGAAGGGAAAACAAACAAACAAAAAAATACAAACACATCACTTCTTTCAAACACGTATTCAGATGTTCCACAATTGAAGCAGCACAGACTACGCTGGTCATTCATGTCCCACATAACTGGGAAGTCTAATGTGAAACATTTACCCACCGAGGTGCTATGTCTACTGCTTTAGCCTTGTCCTTTGGACACACTTCTCCAGCAGGTTTCCTTGGTTTCTGCAGTTTCTCCCTACAGTTCTGAAAACCTAGACTGGACTTTCTGACCAAAACCATCCTTCGCTATCCCATCCAGCCAACCAGGTTGTTTGGTTGTTTTGCTCCTACCTGGTTCTATGCAAGGTGATAATCCACGAAGAAGAAAATTATCATTAGTGGGACCTACACCCTTGGACTTTCCCTTATCAGTCAGTCAAGGCAAAGAAAAAGAACCGCTGGTGGGAAAGGTGAGCTGCAACCAGTGCCAGACTGATAAGATATGGGGGGATCTACATGCCAGCTTAAAACAACAGCACACTTGACCATCTGTAAAAGAAAAGTGTCTAAGCTCCAAATAGGACACATTTCCTCTCCAAAAAGGTCTTCCATTGAAGGTCTTCCCCTTAACAGGCAACTCTGGCTACAAGGCACCTCAGGATGGCAACGCATTGATTCCCAGTCAAAGCAAGGTTGTGTAAGAAGGGCTCTTGGGAAGAGATGGGAGACCAGGGGAAGATAGACCGAGTAAGCAATTAATGAGGAATACTGAATAAACAAGGAAAAAACATCCTGATGAATATGTTCAGCAATGTCATCCGGTATTATGGGACACAGATGTTTACAAGTATGTCAGTCTCCTCCCAGATGGTGTCAGAGCCAGGAGGACGTGGGGAATGTCTCTAAAGACTCCCAATCACGCTTTATGAATGCCCATCCTGAACTTACAAGCTGATGGGAAACATGTCCCGACGACCACTGGCAGAAACAGCACTTACCATCACTGCAACTGCTAAAAAGGCCTTATACTGACTGTTTACAACCTTTAAGAGGCCTCTGAGATCAGTAAGAGGGGTCAAGTGATGTTATTGTTTTGGTGACAGAATGAAGATCCCTCGTAAATGATGGTGGCCTGGGAATCATTAAAAGAATGGAGTACTTCATCTGCTTAGAAGCTAAAGAGGAAAGCAACTTTGGAGGGCAGCTCCTTGACAGAGAAGTACATCTCTTTGGAAGGCCAGTGCTCTGTGGTCGTGATGACCAGTGCAGGTGAACCCCTGGAAGGACACAGGACAGCGAGATACTTCATTACAGAAGGGCGCAAAGGCAGGCAAGGCTGCGGGTGACAAACTGGTGACAGTAAGTGGCAGATGCTGAAAACAGCGGTGTGGATGGCATTATGCTGTGCTTCGTCCATACATCATGTAGGTGATATAAAGTCACTGTAGATTAATATTGGTAAGGATCAGGGCAATTGAGATTTCTGACATCTGCTGTTAGTTGTTGTTGGGTAAGTCTTTGCTAGGGAAGTCTGACCCAGCACAGAAACAAAGTCTATTCCATCTCTTCGCCCTGAGAAATATCTTCCCAAATCCTGAGAAGTCTTGGTCTTAGCACCACCACAATAAAGCAAAACTACCCTCCCTCCCTCTTCCTGAGATCAGCCGAGCAGTTGTCTTCTGCATGGGCCAGGCAGGGTACCTGTAGTGGCACAGAGAGCGGAACCCAGTGGCCGAATGCAGCCATTCCGGATGCCACGCCACAACTGAAATGTGTGCCATCGGACTAGCTAATAGCCAATTGCAGGAAGCAGCTCTGGAGCTTTTGCTCAGCTTTGTTCAGTAGCTGGACAACTAGTCCATGCAACGCTCTGAGCACGTGGCCCTCGCTGTGGCAGACACACTGCCTGGGTTCATGCAGTCGGGGATCTTCCCACACTGAGCAAAGAAACAAAGTCTTCAGCATCGTCACTGAGATAAAGAAGGGCACAAAACACTTTAATTTGGAAAACGTGCTGCAGCAGAGGGCTCTGTTTCCATTCAGCTGTACTGGGTCTGGCTGGAATGTTAACTTTCCCGGCAGCAGCCCATTCAGTGCCGTACTCTGTACTTGTAGCTGGAACAGCAGTGTTATCACACCAGTGTTGTGTCTACTGCTGAGCAGCAGTGGCACAGCATTGGGCCTTTCTCTAACCCTCCTAGGGGGTGGGCAAAAAAGTGAGGAGAGAAACATCACTAGGGCAGCTGACCTAAACCAATCAAAGGGATATTCCATACCATGTGGTGTCACACTCAGCAATAAAAGGTGGAAACAGGAAGAAGAGGGGAGGGGTGGGCTCTCGTTGAGAAGACGTCGGTCCTCCTCTCGAACACCGGCTGCGTGCGTTGAGGCCTTGCTTCAAGGACGTGGTCAATCATCGCTCATTTGTGGGAAGTAGAGAGTAATTTCTTTCCTCTGCACTTCCATATCGCTTTCATTTATTTTGTTTGTTTGTTTTCCTCCCTTTTTCCCCTTTCCCTTTTATTTCCCCTTAGTTAAATTGTTTAGTTCATGGTAGTCTTTATTTAATTATTATAATTATTTCCCTTTAATTAAATTATCCTTATCTCAACCCGTGAGTTGTTCTTTGCTTTACTTCTCCCCCTCCTTATCTAAGGGAGGGGGAGTGAGAGAGCGGTTGTGGGTTTAGCTGCCCAGCACGGTAAAACCACCACATCAGCACACTTCACTTCATGTGCCACGTATGGAAGGATCCTGCAAGGGTCCCCTATATGTACTGCAATTTAATCTGTTGTTACAAAAAGTATGTGGATTCACTCTGAGAAACCTGAAGGAAGACTATGTTAGGAATTTGCCCAAACTATAAACTAGATTTCTCAATCCCCCCAGCAGAGTTAGGAGGAAGAGTTAGGTTAATCTGTTGGCAGATTATTATTTTTTTTTCACTAGAAAGCTAGAATTTCTGCTTCCTCAGAGCCAGACGAGTTCAGATCCTTGCTACACCCCTTTGTCAAGCGGGGATGGTAATCCAAATGGAACAAGGGAAAAACAGGGGATTACTGGTTCAAGCACTGGTTGCGAACTTCATCTGTGGGACTAGAAGTGCATCCATCACCTCAGCATCACAGAGGTGCGGACACTGTGCTAACACAAAACAACCTCGCACACATAATTTATCGGCTTTTGTTATATATGGCAAGCCTAACAGTACACGCCTGCTGAAAGGTCCTGTAATTCCCCTGAGTTATTAGAGTCTTCGGTCCTGCTTTACCCAGAAAACAACATTTCTGCTGTCTGCTTCGAGCTCCTGAACCCTCGCTCAGTACATATGGCAAATTCCAATACATTCCCAGTAAGGCTCCCCCAGGGTCAGCAGAATATGCCAGAGGGCTGGTGGAGATTATGAACATTTATTTTAAAGCCTCCGTTCTCTGTAGCTCCCTGTCACAGGAGCAATAGGGTAGCAAAATTAGGAACAAGCAAAACCATTAACTAGGAAGGGACCAAGCCATAGGCTGGGTTGCAGGGCAAAAATAGCATTTTTATTGTCAGTATTTTGCTTAACAGGGAGCCAATAAGGCAATTGCAAAATGCTAATAATACATCGAGATAGCACAACACGTGTAAGCACCTTTTGAGTTGTTATCTGAATCATTTGAAAATGCTGCAAAGCCTTATCAGTCAGGTCACAAAGACAGGGGTGCAGTAATCAATCACGGTAGCCACAAACCCAGCACGTCTTTCCCACACCCTAACACGTTCAGAAGACCCGTGTGTCCCACAGCTACTCTGAGAGGTGCCGGACAGGTGGATAACACTATCAGGAAGACCAAAGTAAGCTATGACTGTACATTTCACTTTCAAAAGGAACCTGACAGGAGCCTGAGCACCAACAAAACTCAAGCAGACTCGTGTCATGCATGCCTCTGCCAGCCTGCAAAGCAGGACTTCAGACACAATACCAAGGTTTTCTTGCAGAATAAGCAAGTGCGTGAATTAATACACAGTAATTGCTCCCATTGAGCCCCCTTCTGAAGGCATCTTTCCACTGATAAATGCAAGACAGCTTCCCCCATTTCCACAAGTAAACTAGCCCGAGTTTTGTCTCATTTACTGCAGAGGAAAAAGTCACACGCACACTCTCAGGAAAGGAGAAGGGCAATGTGCCACCACGTGAAATTCGGATCTGCCCAAACCTACTGTTGTTTTAAAGCCATCTAGCCATAACCAGTGTAACCTCAACCCAGATCAAACTCTGAACAGGGCAGCCTTTACCCGCTGAACACACTTCGATCATTATTTAGCCAGTGAAGCTGAAAGATTAATACATTAAAATGATTAATTTTGAAAGCATTCAAGAAAATAAGCGAGCAACTGCATAATTATGCCATGAGATATCACAGCTGAAGCAAGGCATAGGTCCAAATCTCACTACATTTCTTAACCAATGAAAGATAACTTGGATTTTAGGTCTAAAGGACAGAAGCAGACCTGAAGCTGCCAGTCCCTGCTCCCAGCTTGCTTCCTGAGGGGCCAGCAGGCAGCCAGGTTTCTCACCTCACATTTAAGGGATCATAAATTGTGGCCCTTACTCTCTCCCTGAACAGAGTTGCTGGTCCTCACCAGTAGGTCTAGGCAGGAGGAAATGCATCTCCCAGAACACCCAAAGCTGAAACAGGGGCTGTTCCTCCTGTGAGCCTGGTGAGTGGTGCTTCAGTGCCTGAACCCCAAGGACTCTTACAGCAGTGTCACTGTGGGACACAGCCACAGCGCAAAAGGCCCCAGCACAGCAGGCACTGTACAAAACACAACTACTGCTGTCAAGGAATGGCAATGGAAAGGTCAATGGCAATGGAAACTGTCCCCACAGAGATCCAGCTTCTGCTGAAAGCACCAAGCGAGTCGGACAAGTTTTAATCATTCAGTCCTTTGCACTCTACGTTAAGGGATTTGCTCCGTAAATTCACTGGGAATAAAGTGGTGTGGAGCTGCACACCTTAAATTGCTGTCAGAGGTAAACTCAATCACTGATAACATAACCTCTGCTGCAGCAGCCCATCCTTCCTATAGGCTTACCCCACCATGAGCCTGCCTCTAATGTACAATGCTGACTTTTACCCTCTTGCAGACCTCAGGCTGCTCTCCCCACCCAGAGCCAGCCACCAGGACAGGCACACTTCCCACACCACCTTTGCAACCTGCCTGGTCGTCACCCTCCTCCACTGCAGCAGCTTTCTGCCAGAATGACCTTACCAAGACTCTCCAGGAAGATTCTGAGGACAGCAGCGCTTCACGAGTCCGGATCTAGCAGCCCAACGTGCTGCAAAGGACACAAAAGAGTCTGAGGAGCTGGACGCCAGGAAGCCTAGCTGGATGCCCAAGGCTGATAAGGCAATCAGATAACCAGGCAAATACCAGTGGCCAAGCAGAGCCTATCTTTGAGCTGGGAATGTCAAAGCAGACATGTCCCAATGGGAAGCACTCTCCTAAGAGCACCTGAGGTTTCTACAACAGCTGCATACACTGGGTGAGCAAATTAATTACTCCCTAACTACTGAAAAAGAGTCTTTGCAAATAAGACAAAGCCTGTCAAAATCCTCTTGTGGCTTTTGCGATTATAACAAATCACTAAGCACTGTACTCCAGTCAGAAATGATGGCTGCAGGTAGATGTTGGTTCAAGCACACCCCTCAGCATGTCCACTATTGCACTGACTGCATCCTCTTCCCAGCTAGCATCGTCTGTGACAACTGCGTCTCAGCTGTCCATTGTATCTGGTCTCACAGAATACCATATGCCAAAGTGAATCAGATGCAAGCAGAAAAAACAAACAAACAAACAATTTAAGTGTCCTCAAAATGACGCATAAGCAATGGAACACAATAAAGAGGCCAACTAGTGGAAATAATCTCTCCAGGTAAGTGAGGTCTGTAAGGGCAGCCCACTCCCTTTATATAACTTGTGGTTCTTGAAGATATTTTGCCCATACGGATCCAACGATACAGTTTTCTGTTTTCCAACTTGGAGTCTGTGACTGGGCAAAAACGGGGGTTGCTCTGCAACACGTACCCAAGTTTGTGAGGAAGAAGAGAAGGGAGCAGAAGTGCAAGGAAGAACGAAACTACCAGATACAGTCCCTGTCGTTTAATGTGATGACCGATATGAAGACTCTCCCTTCATAAATGCAAAGCTCATGCATACCATCAAAGATTCACAGTGACAACGCTCTAGTTAAAATAATTACTTTAAATGAAAAGCAACTGAATTGTCTAGAATACTAAAAAATTCAAGGAGGTATTACAAGCAACGTACCTGACTGAATGACACATGAAAGGCGCGTTCCAAGAAAAATGATGTAGAGCTCTAATATACCAAGAGATAGAAGAGAGACTGAGGAAGCTTGAGAAACAGCACCCTCTAAATCATCTCTTTGTAGGAATCGCCACGTTTATGAAGTGGGCTAGGTCTCACATTCATGTAACCACTCTGACCCTTTTTTTGCCAAAAGACACGTGCTTTAACTTTTAACATTTATTAACCAAAAGAAGAGAGATGCTCCTAAAATAATAATTGGAGGCTACATGCTAAAGAAAACCATAGGATCTCTTCCTTTTAACACGTTTTATGGCTACAGTAATATGGCTACGATACCATGTGTCAGCTAAGACGATTTCTTTTTCTGTGTGTGTTTGCACAGTAATGATGGGCCTTAAAAGTATTGCCTTCATCACCAGAGCATAAGGGATTTGCAATGAAGAAATACTTACTTTCCGTACAAAGAGGAAGTAAAAAATACAACCTCTTAATGTCAGATCTAAGCATCAAAGACCAAATGGCCTAAAAGTAGAATAACAAGAAAATTTGAGAAACGCTACAGCGAGAGCTTAAATTCCAGTCTAGCATTTGATTTAGTGATAATCCTCCAAAAACAGCTCTGCATCTGATAAACACAGGTTCAGGATTCAGTTGTTGACACATGGTAAGGAAATGAAACACATTCTCCCTATATGAAGTTCACATTTTTCTGGGTGAAACAAAGAGCACTTGTAATCCCGTGTCTCTAATGTACCTCTTAAAGCAGTAAAGAGAACTGAAAGTTATCTACATGAAGCAAGATTGTCTGACGTGCTAAAAAGATCTGAATTAAAGAGCTTGACTGCCTCATCCACTGCTAAGCCTTAGAAAAATAAGGAAATCCAATTTAAGATTTACGCAGCAACTCCATGAACGCAATCCCTTGACATTACAACTCCACTGGACATACCTCACTGCAGAGGTAGGCTACTCACCAAACCTCTTTGGGGCAAGCAAAAGAGAAAACCCTCTACCAGAAATGCATCAAGGTAGAAAGTTGGGTTCACTGGACCATAGCCAACACCAAACAACATTAACGTACCTCCCTTTAAGAGATTATCTCCACTTTTAAAGAAACGACAGAACTGCTGGAAGGTCTGGCAAGCGGTGATGAAGACGCCCAATCTGAAGAGAGCTCCTCGTCATTCAGCCTTACACCACCCCACCAAGGTTATTAGAATGACATGCTTGGAACAATCGAGGGAGCAAGTAATTACGTTACTCGATGGTCCTGAATATTACCGAATAGCAAAACCCTTAAACAGGAAACTAAATTTTATAATTTAAAACATGCATACGCATAAAAGGGGAAAAAATAATCAAGGATAGCCTTTTTCAAAACAACATGCAAAATTACATAGCAACAGCATAAAAGCTTCTGGACAATTTCCTTTCCTTAGCCTCCAATGGATGGTTTATTCCAGAGAGACAACCCTAAGCAGACAAAGCCCACTTGTAAACATAGGAGCACAGGAATTGCTGTACTAGGTCAGATTAATAGTCCATTTAGTTCAGTAACCTCTCATTTGACAGCAGCCAGCATCAGATACTTCGGGGAAAGGATGAAGAAATCTCTAGGAGAGCAATTACAGAAAAACTTTCCCATAAAACTTCTTTCCAACTCCCATCATCTACTGGATGGCTTATGCCCTGTAACAAGAGATTTTTTCCCTGGGCTTTTTGTTTGTTTTTGCTAGACCAAATAATATAAATAATACTCAAGCATTGTGGATATCTTCTGTATCTGCATTCCATATGTTTTTAATCTTTAAAATTGTTAGCCCTAGCAGAATTCAGAGGCGCTGAGTTTCAACATCACCAACGCAGCGCTTAAGATAATATTCCTACTGTGTTTTTAAATAATTCCCATTTCCCCTGGATGATTCTTTGTATCTACAGTATCTAGGGTAGCACAGTAAAAGAGAAGTTTAGGGTATTCATTTTCTTCAGAAGTCTCTGGTTCTTGGTTTTTCCTCAATGCAGTATTCTGCAGTCACTCTTCAGAAGCAGGAGAGAGGCTTTGAGAAGGCAGAAGTGCCTCCAAATTCCCTCTTCCTCCCTCTCCCCCAAATTGTGTTTGGTTTCCTTCAGGACAAGCATTAGTTTCTCCGTCAAATTTACTTGTCTATTTTAATTGCTAGTATACACTTCTTCAAACGTTACCCATCTATTTAACCACTTCCTTAGATTTCAGGGCAAATACTTTTCAGGACAGGAAAAAGAAAAATCAATTCTTGAATAACAAGTCAAGAGTAGCAAGTCATTTCTCTAATTAAGGCATTGACTTTCTTCTGCGATTGCAGTAGAGTTATCTGTGTGGTCACTTCCACGCTAAAACCATAGGTAAATATTAGCAAAGCAACAATTGCATCAATTAATAACAGCAACTGACAGATAAACACTACAAAGAGAATTCCATTAGCTCCCCAGACAAACACCGTGCCAGTTTACAAATGAAGGCACAAGAGGAATAGCACGGCCCTAATCTGCCCCAAAACTATCCACATCTGCATGCAAACACTTGTGCTCTGTAAACACCAAGCCATTACCAGCCTGCTTGCCATCCTCTCCTGGTCTGCAGGAAGCCACTAATGGGGCAGCTCCAGGCGGGCAGGCAGCCCGCCCCGTTGTCCGACCCCTGCTTGGCTTTGTTACCTCGTGATTCACCCACGTTGGCGAAAGCCTGTGGGCTGCCTCCACAATTTTGGAGAAAGCTGAACGCTTGCAATTTTTGTTAATTTATTCACGCATTTTATGTCCATATGTCTTGATTTGCAAGTCAACTCAAGCATGGAAATGAGAAGAGCATGGGCAAGGATTAGGCTAAATTATCTCAGCAATCACATTGCTTTTAGTAAACTGCCTTTTTTCAAAGCAAAGCATTTGAAAGTCAAAATAGAAACTCCAAATTTCAAAACTTTTCTGAGAAGTGTGTCAATTCATAGATTTGGATGATGGCAATCCTCCAAACATTATTCCTGCAAATAAGACTAGCGTGAGCAAATCATCCTTCTGAAATCACTTGTGACAGAACATTCCAAGAATTTGAAGAGGACGTTGTGAATATCAGACCTCAAGTTTCCCCAATTTCATTTAATGTTACTTTCTTCCATTTGGATTCATTTATAGAGAGTCAAAAGGCACAGCAGAAATTGTAAGAATCTGGTCATTGCTTGAGATTTGAGCTGAAGGAGGAACTACATGAACAGAAATAATTGATAAAGAATCTGGAAGCCTTAGAAGTATTCCCCTCTTCCCCTACTGCAATTCCTTACAAATAACTTCAGTGTAAAGATGACATTGCAGAGGCAGACAAGAATTGGAATCAGGTCTGTACCCAAGGACCAGCTCGCATCCGCATGTGATCTGCCCTGCACAAATACTAAAGAGATAACCACAGAGCTGACAGCACCTGACAAAACACTGTGCAAGGAACCCTCAGCCCAGGTCTCCCGGTGCTTTCCAGGACTGATGGCTCAGATAAGCATTGGTGACTATCACCTCTCAGACAGAATGGCGAGGAAAGATCTCAAAACCCTTGTTAGGCAGGCAGCGTGATCTTGTCTTACGTACTAGGCAAGAGGAGCAAAATGGATGCGTTCAGGTTTTTACAAATGTCACCATAATCCTTTTATTATTCACAGGATTTACGTGTTTATGCCACCATCAATAGAGTCAAGGCCTCAAAACAGCAGTATTACATTCTATTGGCAAAGGAAACATGTGAAAAGAAAGTATAAATCAATGCACTACACTGACTCAAAAAGGGACAACCTGTAAGAAGCAAGTTCAGAAATGCCAGAAACACCTTCCACTTCAGAGTAACAGCTAGCCAACTGAAACCTTAAGAGTATGAAAAAAATGAAAAGTGTTGTGACAAGTAATCTAAACAAATGTTAAAAGTGAAGATTGACAAAGATAAAATATCTGCCAAACATCCAAAACTTAAATGAAACTGCCATTTGGCAATGGCCAAGTAAAACAAGATGTAGTCAGGCAGTTTCTGACAGAACAGTAAGCACATTGTTGAGTTTTCTTATAGACCTCCTTTCTTCACGAGGAAAAAAAAAAAAAAAAAGGCACATCAGTATGTAGAAGAGTGCCTCTCAATTTCAGTACACACCTCAGACTTTCAGTATGGACCTGTGAGAGAAGGGAAACAGGGTTTTTGTCCTCCTTGGTTCGTGCTGAGCACTGCGGCGCTGCACAGGCCAGATGGCTCTGAGGGCCAGAGCACCAGGAGATGGGAGGAGGTGACAGGGAAAGTAAAATGGGAAGTCGTCAAATGGGCTTTGGGGAAGTTGTAAACTCATCCGAAACTTTGGGAAGATTTCTGTTTTGATTAAAGCCTACTCCATTTCAAAGGCTAATTAGCATTTTAAACAAAGGGCCTCTTCGTTACACATTAACCACCTCATCCTTCCAGCAACTGTGCTGAAAGCAGAGCTTACAAGGTGAGCACACATCAGGTCTTCCAATGAACAATAAGGTAACTTTTCCCATAAATTTTCTTATAATAAAGCAAAATACAGCAGAGGAGTACAAAGCCAAAAACAAAATTAAAAGAATTTTTTTTTTTAAAAAAAAGAAAACCAATAGCAACCAACAAACCCTGCAAGTTTTCTGAACAGCAACTTTCCAGCAGCTAACAGTAAAAGCAGCATATTCCCCACTACAAGCTTCATTTTAGGATGAAAAGGATAGAGAAATACACACATTAAGTTAGCAGAGGGAATACAAAAGCTCATTAATGGAAACCAATACCCAAAATTACACTTCAAATGTTACAGAGAGACAGCAATGTGCGCTCCTCTGTTCATGGCAACAGTTCAGGAAGAGTAACTTCTGAAAGTTGTGTGTATTTACTTTCGACACAGCTTTTAAAGACGCTCACCCTTCCGTGACCGTTTAATGCGGTCTCCTCTATTAATAGCAACTCTTTTACAGCAATTAGCATACGGATATTAAAACAAACAGGCAGCCACAGGATCACGGCAGCGGCTGACAACCAAACCTAGCTGTGACTGAGTAACAACTTCGGCACATCCTTCTGCTCGTAACATGGGCAACTCCCACCTTTCCCTTGGCAGAATGAGGTTAATACAGAGTAGGAAAGCCCGGTAGAAATGCTGCAATGGATGGCTGTGGCTGAGCAGGGGTGGGAGCCCCAGCATGATCCACGCTCAGACCAGCAGCCCATGGTTGCAGAGAGCGGCCCCATTGGGCCTAGCCCAGCAGGGCCTGCAGGGGAGACTCCATCCCAGCTTTCAGCGCCTGCCCACAGGGCTCAGCAGCCCTAAAGAGCTGGGGGCTGCTCTCCACCAGCCTCTACGCACAGCAGAGGCTTGGGCAGACCTCTGAAAACTCACCTGCAGCCATACTACAGGTCCCACGGTAGGCACAGCCAAAAATCTGTCCTGGAGACAGCTCAGCAGATGTGTAACAAGCTCATCTGGCTTCACGTTACTTCACCGGTGCCTGCCTCAAGCCCCTCTGCGTACATGGAAATACTGCCTGTGAAACCCACCTTTTTGGGGAACTGTGGTTCCCAAATCTCCTGTGGTGGGCTGGCCACTTGCCTTCAGAGAGTGCCCCAGGTCCCACAGCTCTGGCAGAAGGGTTAACCACCTCGTCAGTCCCACCTCACCTGCGTGAGAGCGCAGAGCTAACCCTCAGCACCTGGCTGCAATAAGCTCAGCTGTCCGCAGCTGAGAAATAGCACCCAGTCCTCCAAGATGGATTTGAACGAACTTATATACATCCTCAAAAGACATGCTGTTTTGCAAGAGAGAGTTCGCTTCCCCAGATATGAAGAATCCATCACTTCAGCCTCAGCTTAAATCACAGCCATTTGCTCACAAGCGTCCCAAGTGTTCCTCTGCAGACTAGTCACAGTTGCACTGCATTTTAATTAATTGTACACATGAGAACTGAGTTTTATACAAATCCACTTAGGCAGTTTTCAGCCAGGAACAGCCTTTAGTCAGACTTTAGAAGAAGCCTGGCGTTTTTCTGTTATAAATACAGGTCACAACAACTTGAAGAAAGTCTGAATGTTTTATGCTTTGTTTACAGGATGGAAATACTTTACATTTTGCTGTGGCAAACATGGTTGTGGGTTTAAAAAAAAGTATTTATTTTAAAATGTAATTGTTGATTTAATATTTATTTTAAGCCTACCAACCAACAAAACTTTATTTGAATCCATTAATTACGCAATTAACATTTAGAGCCCTAATAGAGCAACTATCAATGGTTTTATTGCTTTTAAAAGGTGAGTGTGTCTGGAGTGCTGTGCTGTGGGGCTGGGGGCAGGAGGGGGCACTAGGAAGGGAGGGCCAGTGCTGACCCACCCGCTCCTGCTGTAACCTCCCTTCTGGTACCATGCAGCTGGTATGAGCCGGGGCTGTAAACACCAAGTGAAGTAATCCCTACAACTGCAGCCTCCATTATGAGAGTTCATGAAAGGAATCCTAAGAAAAACTGAAATAAAAATTATATACACAGTTCGCAACCATAAATTTTCCACACTTAGAGACCAGTTCTTACTGGATGGCTATGCTCCGCTTGCACGTAATAGCTTCCAGGATTCGGGGGAGAAAAACCCCAGCTATTGACTACACAATCCTTCAGGCAGCTCCTTTCTTACCCTCGTAAAATGTCATCTACTAGAGGCTCGCATACTGCTGGCAACTGGAAGTTGGAAGTCAGCCTCACCAAGCAGCACAGCACAGGAAAGAATTGGCGACACCAAGCACAATGAGAACGCAACTTGTAGGGTTATACAGCAGGAAAAACTGTTTGACCTAGAGAAACTGAGGTAGGAAGGTTACAGTCTATGGGTTCTCTATATAAGAACAGCAATGCATTTCAGAATGACCAGCGAAAAGCCACGAGTTTCTTAGGTGTTAGTGAGGAAGATGGTGACTACGCCTACCACAGAAGGGGAAACTAATCCTGCATCTCACCTCAATGGGACTTGAGAAGAAACACTGGCAAGATAATAAACTTCAAGGCTTATTATTCCAACTGAAATGTAAGGACAACTGGAGGGAGGTGCTTCCAGCTGGGGTTAGGCAGACACATGGCTCATAACATCATGAAGTTGGGCTTGATTTCCTTCCATCTCAGAGAAAAGGAAGAAGCTCAAAGGTCAAGAAAAGAAGGTGCAAATATACTTTTCTGTTCTGCGATTTCAGCTTATTGCTTATAAATGACTACATGGGAAAAATAAATCCAGAGACCATATTGCCTGTTTTGTATTTTAATTAAGTAAGTGCCTAGAAATAAGTAATAGGTTTTTTCCACTGACTTCTCTTGCTAGCTGCCCAAACAATGGCTTTTCTATACCCATGTCATGAATAAGATATTCATTAAAAACAAACAAAAACCTCACTGGAACATAAACTAATTAAAAATGTCTACCAATTTCACCTTGCTCGTCTTCTTAGAAATGAGTACTTCCTCATTCAACACAAAACCCAGCACTCTGTACCTAATCTCTTCCCAACCACCCACAGTTCTTTTTCCATTACAGTACATGGCATTTCAGAGAGACCCTAACGTTGCCATTTTCTTATTCAACTCCCAGAGACTCCTAGAGTGTCTGGCAATTTGTTAATGTCTAATTTATCCAGTGCTCTCTGCATCATTTCAGTTTTATGAATGGCTCTCGTTAGCCTGCTGCTCTTAGCTCCTTACAACATTTTTTTTAAATACTCTAACAAAGTAAAATACTTTTTCAACTCCCCTAGAGCTGTAGACCCTCTTTCAGTTGTTGTACCAAAAGCAACATGGGGGACACTTGTGGTGTCCACAGCACGGACAGCTTTCCCTGTTAAACTATTATTATTTCAATCTGTGAGACTTCTTGCCTTCCTTCCTATTTTTCCCTGTCTCACAGGAGAGGGGAGTGAGCGAGCAGCAGGGTGGGCATTTGGCTGTTTGACCAGGCTAACCCACCACAGCTGCACTTCAGTTTTCCTTCTTGGTGCATCGTTGTTCACAAAATCTTCCCTCTCCAGCTAGTAAGACTGCAAAAATGTTGTTGCTGTTGTCACGACTGCCAAAATTTTCTTCTTGACCTTTCCTCAACTCTAATTATCTTCTGTTTAATTAATCTAATTAATCTGTATTTATTTATCAGATCAAAGAGCCTACCTCATAATACTCACTCTGTTAGCGTCACTGCATGCCCAGAATCACAACAGATTTATGTCAAGTCACTGGCTGAAGCTGGATGTCCTGCCTAGGCTAGCCTCGCTCTCTCCAACCCACAGCATAAACGTCATGTTGTAGCTTGCAAGAATTCTTTAAGGGAATCCTTAGGATGACGGAAGACAAGATGGTACAGATGTGACCCTACCTTATATGCTTAATATGTACCCGACCTAGTTCTTCTGCCCATGACGATGGAAATGACATCAGAACCACAAGACCCCAGAGTGATCAGGGTGGCAGGACCACCATCAAGGTTTTCAATGACGTAGAAAGTTGTAAAGCTGTTTGCCTCTATGTGAAATGAGCATAACAGCATTAATAAATGAAAACGACTCAGTTACACAGTGCAGAGGGGTACACAGCCACACAGGGCATGGGGAGAGGGCTGCTGGACTCTATCTTCACATCTGACAGTGATTTGCTGATGACTTCGGGAAAGTCATTTGAACTCCGTATGACTCAATTTTTCCATTTGTGAAATGGAGATCAACGTGCACTTCCATTTGAAGATAAGTGAAAAACTGAAGGCTGGCAACATCGTTAACTAATATCTATTAGTATTTGGTCCATGCGATTGCCCCTTTAAGCAGTTTTCCTGGGGGTATTGGGAAACATGACTTACAGTTTAGTACAGATAACAACTTCATTTCAATAGCCATTCACAAAAGGGCAATGTACATGCTCCTAAATGAATTCCACACCCCAAATCAATTCAGTGCCTAAGAAAAAAAAAAATCCACTGAAAAATAAGGCAACATATTCCGAGAGGGCTGTTTTATCTATCTGATATGTTTCCTGCATCTCACGGTGATTTACAGTAATAGGTAATAACTAGTGTACATTATATCTAGTTTTTAATAACCACACTTCCATTATATTTCATTTCCCAAAGGGACTATTTGTGTTTTTTCCTATCTTTAACTGTAAAACTGTAAAGTGCTATAATCAAGCATTGCTTTCTCTTGTATTCTGGACATCCTCAGTTGATTATAATCGCTGCCCGCTGAACTTATCTTCAAAATGTTAATCATGAAATGAAATAAAAGTTGATATTATTACATTACCTACTGCTCCATTCATTCACTCTTCTCTCTTTAACCCAGGAGATCCAGAATACAAAGAATTGTAAAAGAAAACAAAAAGAAAAGAAAAAAAAAAAAAAAGACGACAAATGCTGGAGTAGGCAAAATTGTCTTTGAAGGTGGCAGAAGTGGAGAAGACAGCTGAAAAAAGTCAAAGCACGGGTTGTTCTCCCTGTGGTCTGGGAAAGAGATGATGGCTCTGAAAGTATGCTTTGAGGTAATTGCACAACATTCACTGTAATGCTGGATAAAATAAATCATATTCAAATTTAGCATAACTGGTAAGTGTGTACACGTTACCTTGCTTTCTTGGGAACTAGGGACCTGCTCCCACAGTCACTTACCAGCAGAAGGACTACGTGCGGGGAATACATTTTAGTACGTGCCAATAAAAATGTGCACAGGAATGTGCAAATCAAGCTGCACAGTCAGCTGACTTCTCAAACTGAGAGCACATTTAGGGGAACTAGTAGGTTAAAGAGGATGCCACTACTGAAGAGTAACTCAGAGGTTCACTGGAGGAGGTGACCTACCTGATGAAATCTACAATAGCATTTTCAGCAGCCTCTTACTGAGTGTTTCAGAAATTCCAAATTTCCAGGAACAGAACAATACCATCTAGGGAAAGCCTAAAATCTTTGGTGTAGTTCACACCCATCACACCAGACACTCATATGCATGCACATGAGGTGTTAATTTTCTCTGGTTTAATATGGAAAGCTAATACTATGAGCTAGAAAAACAAACAAAACAAAACAAAGAAACATAAAAACCCAGCATCCAAAAGAGCAAGACAGAACCACAGACTACTTAAGAATGAAGATCTCCTTAGGAAATAGAAAGGGTTTTAATGGAATGGATAGAACTTAACTCTCAAAACTCTCTCCGTCTTCTAATGGGACGCTGTCATGAGAGGTAATTAAAATTTCTTAGCTGCCTCTCACAAAAAGAAAGGAACAACTGAGTATCCGCAAGTAAGGCTTAGGCAAACTGCACAAAGTTGGCCAGCTCAAATTCAGCCAGATGGAAAATAAAATCAATGAACTAAAAGCATTATTAATTGAGACAACTGAATATGGACAGAGGCAAAACTACTGGCAGAGCAAAGGAGATAAAGCAGACAAAACATTATCGCTAGTAGTAAATAACACCGAATCAAACAGATATGATCAAACACAAAGTAGCATGTACGTAAGTACCAGTGATATTACTTTTGAATTTGATTTATTTTATCTTAAGTTACAGTGTATATCATTTAAGCAAGCCAATTCCTTCCAGGTATCTTGCTAATATCCCTTTAACAAGAACAGGACTGGGAGCCCAGACAGTAACAGATTAATGAAAAGGCAAGGAGACCCTAGCTAGATAGAAGGGCACTAAACATGGGATAGCCAACGTTTCTTATACACAGTAGAGCAAAAGGCCACTACGATCACGGAGTTTGGAGTTCGACCATAAAAATGGGCACACATCTTTCCCCAGAACTGGATTAATTCAGTTCTCTACATACATAAATTTAAAGACTCATATGACGGCAAGCTCCTCACTTCTCCCATTAAACTCTGTTCCCTTTTCCTCTCCCGCTTTTGGTTACCCTCTGCCTACCTAAACAGCAGCTTTAAGACCCTATGCCCCTGAGCAGAGCCTGCTTGCACAGCAGTGCTGCTATGCTCCTGGTCTGATGTATCTGATATAGTTGGTTTAGATCCATCCTTCAAAAAGACAGGTCTATGAGGAGATTTTACCAATGGAAACAGTGGTATCAATGATACAACACGTCACACTCCACATAAATATTGATCTGAAGAGGTATCAGGCAGGACAGCAGTCCTGACTTTGGGATACCATGAGCTCCTAATAACTTGTGAGGACTAATACTCAATACTATTTATTATCTGAAAACAAGCATCATCCCCAGGGCTTTAACCAAATTTCTCTTCTGGCAGTCACAGCCCCCGAATTCCCCTTGCAGCTGCAGCTGCACGTCCTACTTACATCAGCTTTCACATCCCAGCCTGCTCTCTCCTTAGATAACTGTCTGCTGCCCTAAAGGACAGGCTGTGGGTGAAGAAATCCCGAACTCCAGCTGAAGCAATTACCATCAGGCTTACTGCTCTGTGCCTTGAGATCCTCAGACAGTAACTATGTAAAGTATATACAATCCTGATGAAGAGAAAATACATTACAAGAAAAAAAAAATACACATAGCAAATGTTCTTCTGAGCATGAAACAGAAAACGTACAAAAACATACCGACTGGCCACTTAATTGCAACTGATCTAATCACAGCTGAGTCTACCTCAGCCTTCACGGGCTGCACCCTCGGTTATTCAGTGCTCAGTAGTTGTCATGGAAAAAAATAACACATCTCAAGAAAGCGCAATATATTTTGAGCTGGTCTGCATCAGTCAGTATCTAATACTCCCAGAGAGCACGCTTGCCTAATACCCCTAGGTTATCACCGAATTACGAAGTCAGCTCTGGCACTTCTGCTGAACTGAACTAAAAACACTCATTGTTTCACGAATGTAACACATTTAAGTAAGAGCACTGAAAGGAGCTCATTCACTGCCATCTTAATTGTTTCGTGTAATCTATGTGACAAGTGGCACTGTGCTTCCCACCTGGGAGGCGTACGCAGTCTACTGTAATGTAAGAGTTTGCCTTTCATTTCCCTGATTATGGTTGTGAAAAACCCTAAATGCAGAAGAGGAGGGAAAATTCCCAGTGGAATATCCTATTAGAAGCAAAAGCACTTATAATAAAGTCATTCGCTGTATTTATCTCTTTTTAATTTTACTGCTCAGTAATGTTTTCACGGAAATTATAATGGATACTCATTCCTGTCATACATACCTGGAATAATTCATAAAACATACAGTAGACCACTAACATTTCTGCAAGCCTGAGACTACAACTGGCAAAATCGGTCCTGGTTTTGTGGCTTTCCTAACCAAAAGAAGACCATTAAAAAATGAGTGCTGTGAACTTCATAACTATGCTGTGTTTCTTGTCATGCTGGGATTAGTAATAGCACTGCTATCAAATATTACTGTGCAATAAAACCTGTGGTTTGCATTTAGATTACATTTGATTTCTTCATGTGGAAAATGCATGCTCTAATTTTCTTCTTACAGTAAAATTGATAACACACAGAATACAACATCACAGCAGATGACACAGTCTACAAGGTAGGCATGACTTGTTTTATAGTCATAAAGCTTGTACTTCTGGCTGTGATTTTATGAGCCAGGCATACAAAAAGAGTACAAAAAAGGATATTTATAAATAAAGGCATACAACAGTAAATAGGAAAGGAGACCGAGTTACAGAGCAGATAGAACTGGATATAATCAGAACCAAACACCTCTCACAAAAAGTGCACACTTAGCACTTGGGTACCTCCCCAGTCAATAACGCAGGTACATCGGCCTTCTTCAACAAAAGAAAGCAATTTTAGGCAGGAAGAAGAATGTAAACAGGACAGATGGCATCCTCACCAGGCAAAAAACATCCATATCTTTGAATATATGCTGCTAAACCTCACGATACCATAAATATCCCTCATCCCTTCCCCTTCTTCCATGAACTAAAAATCACCTATCACTATTTTTTATGCTAGTTAATCTAGCAAAGTATTCATTCCAGTGGAATCTTTTACAACACGTCTCAGAGAAGCTTCTATAAACACCTAGGATCTTATTAGCTACAAAAAAAAAAAAAAAAAGGAAGGGGAGGTGCACAGAGCACACAGTCTCCATGGGGACCTTCCACATGGTAGAAGCTGTGAACTGAACACTTCCATCAAAGCAAGGCAATAGGGAAGAATTATACAATAAGGAACTGAGTGGAGAGCTCATTACCATGTAAAAACCATAGCCTATACGTACTGTTATATTTCTGTACGTCGTCACATTAACAAATTGCTGTTTATTAACGTGATTTACTGGATCAAGTGCAGCAGAACTGGGCACGAGCTGAAGCAAAGCAGCTGGATGTGAAGCTACTACGAGCTGCTAAGAGGAAAGTGATGTCTTAACTGCGCCTCTGCATGGCCTGAGCCACCAGCCAACAGATGAACTGATTACACACAACGACAAAAATTTCACCTTTTGTCACACCACAATAATTCCTGAATAAATACAAAACATGGTCAAGCTTGACAAACTGATTTACAAAGAGTTGCAAGCTGATCCCCCGCTTCCACTGCGGCCAGGGCTGCCAGCGATAAAAGGCAGGCCCGCCTCACGCTGCAGCAGTGCTCTGCATTCGGGCCAACCATGAAAAATCACAAAGTGCAAATGTATTCATTTTTAACCGTATACATCTGCTTCCAAGTACTCATTTTTCGTACTACTACCACAGTGCTGTCACCACACTATCTTACTCATCTGAGCTCACATTTCTTTCCGCTGCAGTCGCACAGTGGACGCATGCCTACATCCAAGGAAACAAAATCTGGGCTCCACAAAGCCCATGATTGAACACTCTGCTCAAAGTCCAGAATTGCAGAAGAAGTGTAAATTCCCAGCAGAGGCCATTACAATTTAGCATCCCCATAATGCTGAAGCTCAAACTTGTGCCCATTTGCTTGCATGGGCTTTGTGTCTGGCTTAAGAAGAGCACTGATACTGGGAGAAAGGCTCTTCAACTATGTATCATCAACAGCCTGCATTACTGGCTTCAACACTACTTGGCTTTTTCCTTTTTATCATAACAATGTGTTGCTCGGGAAGGAAAAAAAAGATCCAAAGCCTTGGGCTTCATTTTTTTCTTGGAAAAGCAAAAAAGAACCAAGCAAAAATTGTGCAAAATGCAGCAGTTCCCATACCCAGTGGCAGATGCAGAGCCGTTGTTTTAGTATAGCCCCGATGCACTAAATTGGAAGTTCACATTAACCAAAATTAAAATGCTCTTTCCATCACCAAGTTTCTTGTGTTTTCTCATAGGCCTTATGCAAAATTTACTTTGGCACAATACAGAAGTGCATTATTAATCAGCATAGGTTTGTTTGAAAAGCAGGCTCTATTTATTCAGAGCTAGAAACTACTCCAGCTCCGAGCTTTCTTTTCCACATGGAACACAAACGTATTGGATTTGGTATTTGATTTTTCAGCTCAGCTGTAAAGGATGAAATGAACTTTGGAAAAAAACAGAGGCAGATTCTACATGGCAACTGAAAAGAAACCATGATTTTATTTTTTTTTTCTGGTTTCAGGTATCAAAGTGGAAATGTCCCATCTCTCTAACCACAGCAAAATCTCCGACCAGCTAAAGACAATGAAGTTTTGCTGTTGGCATTAAGCAAATCCACTCTCACCCATCGATGACCAAAAAAAGAGCTTCATTTCAAAATCACCGTCACTTTTCTCCAGACTTTGTAAGTATTTTCAATTCATATTTAAGGATCTGCTAATGCAGTCTATTGCTGTTATTCCTCACATCTGAATACATATTGCCCTGAAGTCTCTCACAATAATGCAAAGAGAGATTCTTGGGAGACAGTAAAAGGACAAATGCAAGTCTCAGTTTTAAGGATTTCATCACAAATAAAACCACCAAAGTCTCCACAGCTACACTAATAAACGTGTAAAGTCAGAACCTAATATTCCAGTGCTGCTGGAAAACGATGATGGCAACACATGAAGATTTTTACATTTTAAGTCTTTTCTCTAAACATGTGCACATAACACAAAGATGTACACACTTTTCTGAAATTCCGTATGAGAAATCACAATGATTTCGTGTGAGACAAGTGGTAACCTTTCAGTGGTCACAACAGGTACCGTGGTTGCAGAAAGCAGAAGGAAAGAAAAGGCATTTGCGCTTGAGTGATTCTGTAGAGAAACTTGCCTGCACCTAACACAATGGAAAAACTACTCAAGAAGAGCTAATCTGTGTGAAACTATGACCCCACTAATGCTGCTAGAAGCAGTGAAAACTGTGAAAATCTACTGAATTAAGTGTTGACTGAGTAAGTTAAAGCTTCAGGTAGGCATCTCTCAACCCATCCATCCACCCACATACCTTGGGGTGGTATCCATGTGATAAATTGCATTTAACACACACCTGCACTCTGCCTACTAATCCATCCTCACCTTGGCTACTTCTAACGTTACAAATCTCCGAGGCACTTCAAACAACTACCTTCTGTGAGGAAGAATTTCTCCTTGAGAGTGCACTGGCAAGACGCCAGGCAAGATTTAAGATGAAGTATATTACAGCGCAACCCGGTTAGAAATAGGATCTTCCCATTCTTAGAAAACTAGGTTTCGAAGGATTTCCAGGTTTGTTATTACTTCCAGGAGACAGAAATGCAGGTTTTCTAACAGTAAAAGCCACTTTAAGTCACTGAGTGGTAAGCAGCTCATGGACTCGTACACGTGCCTAGAGCTGAGGATGGGGTGAGGCGGTGAAGCCCTACAGAGAGCGATGAAGACACGACACACACAGCTACTCCTGGGTCACCTACAGGCAGGACTGTCATTTCCCCCAGCAGAACTGCCCCCCTGACAGCCGAGGGTACGTGGAAGGCAGCTTGCCAGCAGCCAAATGGATGGAAAATTGAGGCCTCGGCACGGGGAGCAGCCCCCTCGGTTGTTGAGTGTTGAGCAAACCCAGAGCGAGCAGTGCTGCCATCACTGCAGCAGGGAGCACCACGCCGCCTGATCGTTTTTCTCTGTGCCTTGGTGTGCATGCACAGTTCACACCTCTCCACTGTAACAATAAATAAATAATAATTTGTAGTCATAAAACCCCGTTTTATTACAAATTTGAAGAAAGCAAACCACACAACCGATGTGAATTCCTACTGAAATTAAAGGTGCAAGAAATTTACAGAGGAAATGCTGACATTTTCCTCAAAATACTCTGCTTTGTAACACAAGTCAGAGAGAAACTGATGCTTGGTTCTCGCCTCCCAGCTACCTGCCGGGTGGCAGCGTGCAAAGCGCCGTGAGCAGCACCCCGGGTGTGCTGTGACCTCCCTCCGTGCCCAGCACCAAACTCCTCTGGCAGGCAGGAACATATTTTTGCTTCCAGGCGAGAGAGAGACAGAGGGATTTTGTGCAAAGGCCAGTTTATTATTCTTTGAACTCCGACAGGGCACCCGGACTGGACCCTGAATAAATTATGCCAGGATATATGCTCAAAGTTAGCTTCCCTAGCAGCTCTGCACAAACAGAAACCAGCAGGAGTCCAGCATGTAGAGCAGCTTCCGAATCGGGTCATTAATCTGTACAAGCAGAAAAACCTACCCAACAAACACATTAGCAGTCATCACACTCCAGGTTACAAGGCTGAACTATCATGTAAATTGATACGCATCTCATGCCTCCTCCAGCCTCGGAGGAAGGCACAAGCAACCTACAGGGGAGAGCAGAAAAAGAGCCGAGGGATGTGCACGCTTGGGAAGGAACAATGAACAGGGCAGATTTATTTAGCCATTGTGACGACAACCTGGTGTTATTTCTTCTGTGACCGCAAGCAACGTCTTGAGAGATGGTCAAAGCCTAAAATGACTTGGCTCTAAAAACACAGTTGTTGCCACAAAAATCTTTTCCAGCATGAAACAATGGCCACAAAGCTGTAAGGGCAAAAGGTCTGACACCTGAAGTACCCAAACACACAGAGGTTAGCCACAAGCCTCTGCTTTCCACCCAGTTATTTGATGATTTATCAACAAATGAAGCATCCTCTGCCTGCTGTCTATTTGCTAGCTGAGTAGCTGGCTGCTTCCCTCCAGGTCCCTGGGAGGACAGAGCCTTGACACTTGATTTCAAGGACAGAGCAACAGCTTTGGCCAGAGTTGTACTGGGTGTGTTTTTCACGCAGAGCAGAAACAATCGGATGGGTGCTTTTTAACGACTGCACCAGCGGTTGTCCGCCTTTTGTAATTACATGATGGCAATACTGTGGAAATGAATGGATTTCATTTTTGCAGTCCCTACGTAAAACCTAATGCCCTCTTTGGAGGGATCACAATCAGGACAGACCCAAGTGGGACAGAAATGCATTTCCCAGACGATGCTTGTACCACGAAAATGCCTGCTATTTACAGCAAAACATAGCGCAAAGAGAACCACATGCGAAGTACGTTATGAAAGCCAGAACAGCTCTACATTACTCATCTCAATGCATCACTATACAGCCAACAAGCATGATCTGAGTTACTGCTGCCTGTCAGTTCCTTGAGATGATGCAGGAAATAACGGGGAGCAAGAAGAGCCGAGGTGAGGGGAAAAGAGCTGGCTGAGTGATGCCCCTCCTCACCTGCTTCCCTTTGCCACGCTGCCTGGAGAAATTTATACAGGAACAACTCTAAGCACGCACTTCAGCTTATGCTCTTCTACACTGACATGACTCTAGAGAGCTTCTGGTGGATGTAAAATAAAACACAACTGGTTAGAAGCATTTTTGTGCTGCCGGCTGGTGTAAAAGGGCCCTTGTACAGGAACCTGACTTTCTAACTCTATCTTTTGGAGTTACTCAGCTGTGGGTTTTGTTTTCCCTATGTACGGCAAAAACAAAACCAAAAGGTTTGGTGCAGTGTGGAAGTAAAAACAAAAACAAGCAAGCAAGCAAACAAACAAAAAACCTGCTGCTATATATATGCATATAAAAATATACAAATTATATAAATATAAGAACACAGATACATTATATATATACATTTGTGCATACATATATATATATAAATACATAACTTCTTTAGAACACAAATTGTCAAGTGTGTGTACTTGGGCGAGTCTTATTCTCTCCAGAATCCTGGAAACAATTCTCTAAATAATGGCAGCGTTTACGTTTTGCTTCTCACAGGAGAACAGCGAGTGAACAAAAGTTTGAATCGTTTCAAGCGAGCCCGAGAGATGCTTATTCACCAGAGTTTGCATCTGTTGCAAACGGCTCATTTAATTCAACCTCAGAGGCATTTGCTCTCCACTTTTCAACCTTAGAAAGCAATAACCTAGCTACGGAGGTTAGAGACAGCATCATCGGTTCCGATCAAAAAGATGCCAATGAGCAGCCGAGATTTAAATTTACACCTAGCATGCTTACACAGACATGAAAATGAATACCAGGTGTAATCAATTTCAGTTACTCTATACATTTTTGCTTGTTTTTAAGAATTTCTGGAAGACAAAAAATAAACAAAAGCCTGAAATTAAAATCAAGCAGGGAAAAATTAATCTAACTGCCAAGAAGAATAGATTCAGGTTCCATGACAAACACAGATACACATTCAGTATTAACTTTAAAAATGCTTCTAAATTCAAGCAACATGCTACAAAATGACAAATGTATGTATTATACACACCAATTATAAAACATTGCAGCAAGGATTAACTACATGCGCAGATCTTACGAGCACCCTGGGAGGAGGATTGTGAACTAAATAAAGTAAAGCAATTTTGAAATCCACAGACATTACATTTTCCCTGCATTGAAAGTGGTTGGGGGGTGATATTCAGGGCTTTTTATTTTTTACTTTTTTTTTCTGAATGAGAGAGGAAACAAAAAAAAAAAAAAAAAAAAAAAAAAACAAGACAGCTTCTTGGATTATCAGTGGGTTTAGTCTAGATGCAGTATATTTACTGGAAAATTAAACCTACCTAAGTCCTGCAACATCTGTTTTTATCAGAGACTCACCTATTTCCAGAAAGACGATAACCGCTCATAAATCCATTTTCAAAAGAAAATTGTAAAAATCCTTTGGATGTGCAATGCTCAGCATTCAATATTTGCCACCAGCAGACACTGTTCTTAAATAAAACGGGAAGCAGCCTTAGAAAACATCCAGATAGAAAAGAGAATCTCAGCCTCCCTGTAAATCCTGCAAAAATACATCTCGTTCACTTGTGTGGATCTCTTTATTGCAGTTGACATGGGCTTGCCCAGGGGACTAACTTGTTGTTCCATAAAGATCCTTAAATAGGCACTACTGATGAAACATTTAATCCAAGCCCTTGTATCAAATGGCTGCTATTGCCAGTGACAGTGATAGAAAAATCTATTTGCCAATTAAATAACTGCATGCAAAGCTATGACTGTTTATTATGCCTTTTAACATAGTTCAGCTGCTCTGGATCATATCCAGTAAGCTTCATATTTTACAAAAACTGCATTCCCTATAATTTATAAGTAACATGCTTTAAGCCTTCGTTTTTTAAATACACCTTTTCACTCATGTTGTTATGAAGTGTTTGCTTGGGCAAGGGAATACATTTTACACACAAATGCCATTCTCATCATTCAACTATACATATATACTGCTTTGGACCTCTCTGTGTTGATAATGAAATTATGATTTATATGTCGAATATTAGACTGTGTTTTAGTTGTTGAAAAAACACTTTAAAAACTCACTATGTTTACTTTAAAAGTGAAGGATGTACAAAGGCTATTCATTTTTGTAAAACTAAGGGAATACATTTTGATCCCATGAGTCTAATAAAGCTGCATAAACATAACAATAATGAAAGCTAAGATGAATAGTTGAGATGAGCACTTAAGCATGCCTGGACTTCATTTACACTTGGACTTCCACCACGCCAGGAAACAAGAAAACAAGTGAAGGGGCAGTAATTAAAAGGAATTTAAGATTAGAGGCAGCATTATATCCACGTATGGAGCACCATTAAAACAGCAAACAGTATTTGCTTTGACAAGGCTGTAACTTACCAAAGTACACAGGGGTCTACGTTAAAGCTCAGAGAAGCCATCACTGCTGAGAGCAACTTAAGCATATTCTTAACTCAAAGAAATTGGATCTTAACATGTGCTTTATGTCTAGCATGAATATGTGTCTTTGGGACATAAACCATATTTTGATTTCATTTTAGTATGTGAAGAAAATGAAGTTGTACTAATACGTTTAGCAGTACTGAATAAACACGGGATAAAAATACTGGAAATTGTAGAACATACAGCTGAAATTAATCCCTTTCCATGAAAATGGGGGGGAAAAAAAGGGGCTTTTTTCTTCCTTTTAATCACAGGGAAGTTTATTTTTTCTCTTAGTCTTAAAAACCAAAATAAAACACACAAACAAATGTAAGTTAGCCTCTTATCTCTTACCCTTCGTTTCCACAAATTTAGTCTAAGTTGGTACAAACTTGTACTTGATGTTTCAGAATTAACCCTGATTCTTCTGTCTCTGGTCCTGTATTAGTATTTTGTGATATGCTTTGAGTTACTGCTTGCAATGCTATTCTCAACTTTTTACCTACCTTGTCAGTACAAATTGTAGTTTTTACTGTGCTGGTTTCTGGAGAAAATATTTCCTTCTTCATCTGTCAGATTCTCAAAACAGCAGATGCTAATTTACAGAAAGTATTATTGCCATTTGCATATCTAAGCATGGACACTATTTACAAATGTTATTAGCCCTTTTAAAGTGCATAGGCTGGAGTTGTTAGGTCAGAAGTGTCACTTAATTTTGGTGAGGTAAAATAACTGAATTAAGTATGCTTATGTACCCCGGGTTCATGAGAAAACAAGCTGTAGCATTACTTTTGCCTGCATAAAATTTAGCCTCTGAAGTTTAAAAAGAAAACAAAACAAAAAACTGTTTGTCTAGTAAATAAAGTTAATGTTGCTATGTCGTAGTACACTATCTCTTTTCCTATACTTTATGGTTATTTATATGGGAAAAGGTCCAGAATGTCAGTGCTTAAAAACTGCATTTGAGTGCCTCTTTACTTCCTTTATTTCTCCCTGCTGGTCTGAAATTTCTAATCACAAAAATACCTCTTGTAAGTCCATCTTGAATCCAACTTAGCTATACTCGAACCCTAGCCCAATCACTTTGTTGTAAAAATATCTTCTGAGCAGTCACAACTGGAACCCATTAAGATTTGCCGCCGAGAAGTAGAGCTTTGCAAGAGTGCGAGAACAGAACCTCCAGAAACACTGGGACCCCGACCCTGGAGGCACGTTTGTGGGGTTCACACCACATACCCACTTGCCCCCCGGAGCGCTTGCATGGGTCCAAGGTAAGCACGTGCTTCCTGCCCCACACCGAGTCCCAGCCAGAACGCGAGGTGCCACAGAGCTGCAGGGAAATTCTATCTGCTAACTTTCCTAAGGATTTGTTGTTGTTTTTTTGAGCTGTGAATGAGACATTTTTGTCATAAATATTCATCAAAATCTCATTGCACAACTCAGAACTTTTAGAACATTTCTTTCACTGGCTTGGCTCTGACACGTGTTCAAGAAATGCTTTTGGCATTTCTTATCTGTTGCTTTTAAAAGTCTGTCTTTCAAATCAACAGCAGTGATCAAATCTTTCATTTCTTCCTCCAAGGATTCTGAATTCCAACATCAACAATTCTACTGGTTTATTAGTGTATAAAATATCTTTAAAGGTGTCAAATCGATCAGAATAAATATGCTTCAAGTAATTAGCAATGCATATTCTTTTTTTTTTTTTTTTTGATGTATCACAATGAATACATTGGCTTTAACATCTATTCTCTTGATAAGTCATTTTGAGGTGGTCCACTTTTGTTTTCCTTACTTTCACAAACATGCTTGCAGCCAGTAAGAGACTCTTCACTATGATTAATGGCCTCCCATTGGGTATACAGAAAATTTCCCAGCCTGGTTCCCTTGAGAATGCTCCACTACATGGATTTCTACGCAAAGCTAGATTAAAAGAGGAGGAGCAATTGCTATAGTCCACCTACCCCACAGCCATCAATTATATACAGTTATAAATCAAAGTTTTCAGCCAGAACAAAGACCAGTGTGGCAAACAAACAAGGGCGTTCACAGCAAATTGTTTTGAGGCAGAATAAAACTCTTGATAGAAACAATGGGGCTAGCAAAGCCACTGTCAATATCACTATAAAGTTCTGTTGATTTATTAGGAATTAGACACAGTGTATCCAATTACTGCTGAATTAACTTAAACAGAAAGCAGCAAGTGGAAAAATAAGCAAGGAGATGGATTTCTCGTTTTAAAGAAAAAAATCGGGCAATTCTATATCAAAGTTAATTGAATACAGTAATGTGAATCATAAAGTATCTGTACTTTAACTCTCTATATTTGTGTTTCTTGGCTTTTGGTTTTAAGCTCTCTCTTTCATGAAACGCTGGTATGTCTACCTCATCCATATTTCATCTCCGGTCTGTTTGTTTTCCTGGCTATTTCTGCCTCTATGCCATAGATGATTTTGATCATTTTAGATATTTTTAAATACCCTTCACACACAATCTGCTTTCAAACAGGAAAGCAGAAGAAACACTAGGGGACACAGAAGCTAAAGAATGTTAGCACCTCTCTTCATGCCTCCCTTTCTGGACAACGTGAATCACCAGAAAGGGGTTGTGTCCCCTTTTTTCAGTGGTTTATATCTCCACTTTTGATATGCAGCAATTCTTGTAAAGCCAAATAATACAGTATCAATCAAAAAATTCAACTGACATTTGCTACTGCACCCAGTCCGGACTGAAGAATATATTTCACATAAACCCTGTTTTTTACAGAAGAAACATGCTTCAACAAAATGGACAGTAATTTTCAGTAACACTTTAGACTTCTTGAATGTTTGTTAAACATTAAGATCTGATAATTCTAATGCTGCACAGCCACAGGCGAGCATCTTGAGGACTACTCAATCCTCCTGTGAGACAAACCTTGTCCTAGACTATATTTTCATGGCTCCTTACTTGTGCTACTGTTCCTCAGCTTGCAACATGTGTGAGCACCCAGAATTTGGAGAAAGATGAAATTTCTATGGTAGATACTGCACCTCTGACCACAGACGGTCCCACATGAAAATACACAGATGAACCTTCTTGTGGGCCAGGCCTGTGTAATGCCAGGTGGTTAATAAACAACCCTCTTAAAGGGACTAAGAGCATGATGGCCAAACAGATACCACCACATCTCTACTACACACGACTTTATTATCAATCCAACAGTATGAGTACTGAGAGGATCACCTACAGAGGTTGTCTTCCTACCTGAACAGAAGTCCCTGGGGTCTTCTGGGATTGAGCTGGAGAAAGACAGAATCGCAGCACACTGGAAGCTATGGGAGAGTGTTGGGGAAGCACTGCTATATACTTGCTCTATTTTTGTACTCTTTCCCAGGAATTCATTTCTGGACACTGTTGGAGACAGGATATTGGGCTAGACAGACCTCTGGCCTGATACAACATGGCTGTTCTTTCCACAGATAGCTTGAGGAAGAGACCTCATCTAAGAAATATGTCCAGACCTACACTAATACATACACAAGCTCCTGTTTTCTCTGCAAATCTCTCTTGAAACGGGCCTGCTGTGTTCAGGGTGGTGTAAAGGCACCATCCACTATGGTTTTAAGGACTCCTAGGGGCCGTGCAGAGACAAAGACTCCCAGGCCACTTAGCCCCACCTCTGATAGACAGCAAGCCATGCCAGAGCCTGTCAGCCAAACCACTCCTTCTTCAGAGGGAAAAAAGCTTTCCAAGAAATTATTCCTGAAAATCCAGAAAAGCGCAGAAGTGGAATCCTTACTCTACACGTCCTCTTAGGAGAGGGCCAAGCCCGATGACTCATGTGAGGCAGTTGTTGTACAGTGTTAATGTAACACACAACGTGCCGGGGAACGCAGCACACAACATGGCGCTGGGGGTGAGACTGGGCTGCAAGAGGCTGTCTTCTCCCAGTCCTGATAAAAGTTTGCCTAACGTGTTCTTAAATACTCCTAGTGATGGGAAGTTCATAATGTCCTACAGCAGTCTTCTCCGGTGCTTTATTTCCTGTATAGTCAGAAAGGTTTTCTAACCTTTCTGCAATTACTCTTTCTTCTGTCTTCCACAGATAGCTTTGAATTATTCCCATCTGTGCAGTAGTACCATATAGAATATGTAACACTGGTATCTCTCTCAGAAGAAACCCAAAGGTTTCTGATGCGCAGATGAGTCATTATGATACAGCATGCAGATACCCTGCCTCTAAGGAAAGCTGTGGTGAAACATGGACAACCACCTCGAGAGGGGCTGAGTGATTCCCAATAAAAAGTGCTGAAGTAGTTATGCATGCTTAGTGCCTGGCAGGTCTGTAACATATGAATTAATGGTACTGGATACAGAACAGCCTTTTTTTTTTTTTTTTTTTTTTTTTTTTCTCCTTTTTATTCTGTATTGGGGTAAATGGCAAATAAAGAAGTGACAATGATGTCTTGAGTTTTAACCCCAACTCTGCTGCTGGCTCTACACCACCCAATTCAAAAAACCTAATACTGAAAGTCTACATCCTTCTGCAACCAAGTAAAACTGCAGATAATCTGTTTCTCCAAAAATGGCACCAATCAGTATATAATTCTATTTTCTTTTGCATTTCCTGCATGTGTTTATTCTGGATAAAACTCACGTTTTCTTAACTGAAGATGTTTTTTCTATCAACTTCACAGGGGCCTTGCAGGTATGCATTGCTTAGTATTTGTTAATACTTCACCTTTTAGCATTTTTTTTTTTTTGCCAGATTTTAAAGATGTTCATACAGGAGTTTTTTTTTTGTTTGTTTGTTTTTAAAGGTACTCTCCTAGTTTTCCAAATTCTGGGAACTTACATGATTTTTCTTGAAAAGTTTATCTTCAAATAACAACAGAATTTGGCATCCACCGGTTCAGGATACATACATCCATATTAATGGACCTCTATTAATATGTATTTCCACGCTAATGAAAAAGACTTGCCAAAATATATAAAAACACACAGGAAATGTGTATTATGCTTTCTTAGTTTCTGATGTTAAAATTAAATAACGTCTTCTCAAACAATAACTTAGGGTTAGTACTTCTAATACATAATACTCTCTCACACTAAATTGCACTGCAATTTCAACTTCCTTGTGGCCTTGTACAATAAACAACACATCCAGTGTGTCACTGATTCCATTTTCAACTTGTTGCAGTTCTTTGGGAATGATGTATGTCTTATATGGTCCTCAAAATAATGGCATTCACTATTGCTTAGCACCCACACATACAGACCCATAAGCCCCAGCATGCTACCTCACAGAGAGATGGGACTCTACAGCTACTGTCCTCTTTGTGAAATTTGGTTAGAAAAATATGTTCACAACATATGAAAATTCTGCAGTTTTGACTGGATTACACTGATAATGTTGAAGTTTCACCTACAATACATTGCTGGCTTCTTCTGTAGCACATTCATAAGTGTCCCCTAAATATCAAATAATAACTCCTGTATAACCCTCAAATGCTCTTTCCCTGAATCTACTAAAGCATCCCATGCCACTAGGGCAGCACCTGAAGTTGCTCTTGCATTGGACTCACCTTGACAAGTGCCACACCTGCACCACAGGGCTGAGGTTCTCCAGGTGGGACAGCCTTGGCAGGGGTCCTGACATTGTGTTCCTTCCTCTGAGTCCAAAATTTGGGTTCCCCACTGTGTCTGTGCCTCTAAGTTCCTTGGGTTGTGCAGATGGGTCTTTGTTGGCTGATGGCTCCTATGACAGGCCAGGGTAGGGCATTATTTGGGCTCCCCCTCCTGTCCTTGTTTCCCTGCGCTCTCTTGTGGATGTACAGGTCAGCTTCTTATCACATCACCTAACATTTGGTATCCAGATGCGTTCTTACACTCTCCAAGAACATACTCCCAGGAACACTGCCCAGTGTAATTCATGTTATTTTGTTGCCCCTCTGAGGTCATCCTACAGCTCCTCAGACAGGAGGACATATTTTAACCTCTTAGTGGACCTAGTTAAAAGTTTAGCACAGAAGCTCCAGGAAGAACCCTGAGATCTAAAGTAGACTCTGGACATAACTTGGCTTGGAAGATAGAGTTAGAAGATCTGGGGAGGAAAACGCCAGTAACAATACTTTCCATGGAGCGCCAGGCAGAGTCCCTATTTCATATGAGCTTTATTTTCTTACCTCAGACTTTCTAGCACTGAGTTAACCTGGCCATTGGTTCAAACCCTGTGTTTTTCTTATTTCCCAACCTCTTGTGTGAATGCCATACCACACACAGTGCAACCTCAAAAACTCTGTTGCCACGTTTTAACGCTGGGACAGCTCTGTCCCTGGAAAAACAAGGAACTCAAGGTCGCCTCCTGCATGGCTATGTCTGCTCTCCTGCAGATACAGGCGATACAGATAGCTCCTGCCAGCAAGCCATACATCCCTTTCATTAGCTAGATACAACAGGATTCCACTTATAAGGACAGAACACGGACAGACATGTTTAACTTCCCACTGGAAATTGTATTGATATTTTGCTTATTTTATTTATACATGAGTTTGGAAAAGAAACAAAAGCACATACCTACTTTCAACAACAAGCCAAGGTCATGCAGAAGATTATAATACTCTTCATAAAGAATGAGGCAATATTAAATACACACTCCTTTGTATGAACTTAGTGAATGGACAAATACGTCTAAAAAGAGCAGATGGAAAGAAACCTTCTTTTCACTCACTATATGAAGTTATGCCCGAGTCACATAATTTTAAGATAAACATTTTCTGTAGTTGCAAAACGACTTTCTGAAGGGGCCACAAATTCAAACACAACACCTCATCAAAACAGCAACTGAAACAGCCTAGCCTAAAAGCTTTCCAGGTTTTTTTGTTACTCATTTTTAATGTTTATTTCATACACATTTAGCACAGTTCATTTCAGCCGAACAGAACCCCCGTGTTTGTGATTTTTGCCTACAAGAATATTAAATTTCTGTGCATCTGTCTTCTCTCTAGGGGTTTCCCTAGGGAATATAATAGTCTATTTGTTTTTCTATTGATCTTGTATCTAAATACTGTTTTCTCCCTTTCATAAAAAGAGAGCTGCCAAAGAATCAGCAGTGTCACTGTAAAAATGTTTTTCTTAGCTGGATGAAATGATGGCAGAGCAAGATTGGGAAAAATATTTTTCAAATCTGTTTTAATAAGCGTACTTCCAGATAGGGATATGCTAGATATTGGTCTAGGCATGCCCCAGGCCTATGATCCATCTTTCATCCTTTTTTACCAATTTCAGACTGACAGCTAAATTAGCTCATGGAAAAGGCTCCCGTAGGCAGTAACCAATAACCTGCCAACCAAGGTAAGTTGCAACAGCAAGAGGCACAGGAAAAAAAAATGAGATAGAAATCTGCATTTACATCAGCTGGTAAGGAAAAATTTGGGGATATGAAAAATAATTAAATTATTAAAAAAAAAAAACTTCGTAAAAAGAAATACAAATTGTGATTTAGTGTTATGTTAAGCAATAGGCATAAATTGAAGTCTTAAAACATGACTAGCCAGTCTTGTGGGTTCTGTATTCAGTAAATCCAGTAAATTTACAAATATATAACTGCAAATGGAATACCTTCCTTTACCTTATTTAGACTCAGTACCACCTAGGTACAGAGACGTTCATCTCAGGAAGATAACAGTTGGTCACGAAAGGCAGAGCTACCAACAACCTTTTGAATCACAATGCTCATTTTCTTCTCAGGAAAAATAAAATCCTCAGCGTGGGAGTGTTCACATTAGATTGCTAATAGTGCACACGTACTGAATTATTTGAAAAATAATAAAAATATTAATGATATCTTCACTAGCTCAATGACAAAACAGTTTTCTTCACCATTTCTGTCTGACCAAGTAACTTGAGGTTATTGAAGCCACTACTTAACATATATTCTCCATGAAACTAACTGCTTCAAATATTTACAATAAACTATTTCTGGAATGGGTTTAGCTATAACTGAACTCGCATTTTACTTGCATTTTCTTTCATTTTTCCATCACACACTATAATAGGTAAATTGCACTTTAAAACCAATGACTTTGATAGGGCGTTAGTGACTTTTTTAATGGTAGCCATTTGCTCTAATGTTATTTGTTGTACCATGTAACACTAGCAAAGGTGTTTATGTTTCAAAATATCAGAGTATTCTGTTAAGTACCATTATCAAATTTTCTTCTGTTTTATAGGTCCATATAATATTAGGATTTCAACAGATAACACAACAAACCCAAAATATTGACATGGAAATTCATTAAGAAAATACACAACAACAACCACACACTCCTTTTTTTGCTTAGCAGGATGCCATAAAACATAACAAACCCACCTACCCATGTGCTGGTGAGATTGGTATTTTGTTGCTTACTGCAGCTGGGTATCTGCATTTGAAAAACATGCTTAAATTAAAGATGCAAAGAAATGCCTGGGGTTTCATTGCATTGCAAATGTAAAGAAAGACTGATTTTCTTCAAAGGAGGTTGATAATAACCTACAAACAGCAGGTATTTTCTGCTACCAGCATGGAGCTGGCATGTCATGGCTAGCACATCTTTAATCATAATAATGAGTTCTGTGGTAATCATGATAAAATATGTTTTAACTGACAATGTTTTTACCTGCCATTGCTACCCTCTACTGAGAATTAGCTGACTCTTTTTCTTTCTGAGCTCCTCTAGCTTTAGCAGCACATCTCATTGAGGCAGCTGTATCGCTAGCCTGTTTGCTACTTTAAAAGCTTTGGTTGTAGTCAGTCTGTACGTCTTAAATATTGATTTAGTACTTTGAAATTCAGCTGACTTTGTCACAAGGAACACATTTACAAATAACTGAATAGCTTAGAAAAGCAAAGGAAATATCTTCCCCAACTGCTATCTCTTTTCCTGTAACAGGCAAACAGTTCTCTGACTTCTTTCTCCAACAAATTCTTTTTCTGCCACAGTTATTTCTTTCCTAAGTTCCTGTTTTCTTTTTTTTTTTTTTTCTGAAATTTTCTCTAACTTTCCCATGTAAAACTAACACGTTTCTCCTCTGATGGAAAAAATCAGTCCTCCAGCAGGGCTCTCTCATCCTTGAGCATTAACACTGCAAAAGGGCCAGTTACCTTGCCCTCCGCAGCTCCCAGGGAGCACACCTTTCCTCTTCATCCAAACTGCCAGAACTCAACTTTCTGCATTCATAACCATGAGGTTGCCATGAGATGACACCAGTTTCTAACTTCCTCTAGCAAAACTAATTCTCCTTGCAGTGCTTAACAGGTCATCTTCTTCATCTTTTCTCTTAACAAAAAAATCAACACACTGAAGAAACATTCTAATTTCTATTTTTTTTAATAGCCTTATCAGAGAACCACCTTTGAAATTGCACACACAAACAGCAACAAAACAAAACAAAAAAAAAAAAAAAAAAAAAAAAGATAAAAAAGGTAGAGGGAGCTGAAGAGTAGTAATTAAAGGATTTTTAAAACCCAAGAAAAACTGCCCAGCAAAGAGTTCTGAACTGTGGTACACGCGGTATCAAAAGCTATAAGCAAAACCAATCCTGACATTTAACGAATTTCCCTCAGCTCCATGGCAAACAAACAGGCAGTTAGCGATAAATGCAATACAACTTTCACAATACTCTCAGAAAATTACTTTGAAGGGAAATTGGTACAGCTCTCCTGCGCGAATGAAAAATAAATTTGAGAGCTGGGGAAGTATGGAAGTATGGACACTGAACCTTGAGCTTCACAAAAAAAGCTTATCTAATAGAGCTGCACCTTGGCCACTTCCATCCCAGAGCTTTCCATGGCTGGGAACCTCACCGAGCAGCAAAGCTGAACGATGAGGTTGGGGGGATAGTCTGAGCCTACGGCTTAGGCTCGATGCCCACTCAATCCCCAGCACTCCTCTCACACCTCTGTGCGCTGCCAAACATTACCAATGCTTTCACCCCACCGTGCTGTTATGAGCAGAACCAGAGATAACGCCACTCAGTAGTTCAGATTCAGCAGCAGCACAGTTTTATTAAATACTTCAGATTATTTTGAAAAATGTGAGCAATATAAATGAATGCTATCAGGTAAAGAGCTCTACAGGAAGGAGTGTTTAAAGAATAAAATACGAAGAAATAGGGATTCTGAACTTCTTTCTGAGAGCCTATTTCAAAAGCATTTTTCTTTTCCTACTTATTGAGGTTTGCAGAAACATGCTGAAAGGATGTTTCTCTGTTACAACCTTTAACTCCAAGTTCTTAACCATCCCATAGATCATAATATTGTCATTCTTCACTGTCACCACTGCGTCAGCAGCTGTTTTTGGTCTCACAAAAAAGGATTTGACCTTTGGGATGGACAGGAAGCTGAAGGAGCAACTTTCTGAAAAAATAGCCTCCTGTTTACATTTGCCTTGTTTAGCGAACAATTATCTTGGGAGACATAAGTAATAAGCAAGTAAGTTTACATAAGCAGAAGTGTCATTTTGATAGCACTAAATATGAGTGCATGTCAAGCTGTTGCTGAGTAACTTATACAATAAAATGCTGATCTGTATTTTACCAGTAAAAAAAAAAAAAAACAAAACCCAAAATGCTACTGACCAGATCAGCACCATAATCCACAGGAATCAGATTGCTATCCATCACAGTGAAGCTCATCCCTAATAGCAGAGAAAACAGGAGCTACCAGTACTTTTCTGTGGCCTGGTTTTTATTGGCATTTGTTTACAATGGTATCTACAGTGTTGGTAAATCCAGGACATCACTTTTGCTTTCTATTCTCTATTCTCTGATCTCCAGCAAGAGCAACAGCAGGCCTGAAACCATTCCCCGTACATGTCCTAAACCTTCACAAATACTTTCATTCTTAGTCAGCACTAAGTTCTCCTTCTGTGTTTGTATGCTGACAATAGATTATTTCACATTATTTCACATTGATCAGAGAAAAAGAAGGGTTAATTATATGCAAATGTAGCATCTTACAAAGGCTAAATGCATTTTTAGGTAACTGATAATGTCAGAGACAAAGCAACACAGTCTTCTTTTAAAATATTGTGCCCTACTAAGCTAAAAAGCTATTTAAACATATTGCAAGCACTTATTCCTAATGTCTAGATAATCTGACTTCATTTTAATGAAGCATCACCTCATTTTCTGAGGATGGAAAATATGCAAAAATCAAATATGAAGGACAATCATTTTTCAAGCTTCATATTATAAACTACCTTCATGGTAAAATTTAACCTAAATATTTTTAAATGAACAGTGCTGTTAAGGTCCAGTGCACAGTATCTTATCAGAAAGTCAACTTCAAGAACACCCCTGAGAATTTACTTTAATAGTACAATAGAATTTGATTTTATTTGCTTGGGGAAACAAACAAACAAAACCAATACTGTTTGAGTCAATATATTCCCAGCTTCATACCAGATCTTGTGGAAAAACTACACAAATTATGGAACATGTACTCCTATATACACACATACTTCTACTAATTGTATATTTGTATGTACTTAGTATTCAGCAGATTAGGTAGATCACTACTACATTGATATTTGATTCACTACAGCACAGTAATGATACCGACAACAAACTCTTCCCTTGAGTGTATGGAGGCAAATTCTCTTAGTCACAGTAACAGTCCATTGAAAAAAATCTCATCCTGACTCAAAGGAAAATGCAGATCTTAATTTACTTAAATTTCTGAAAAACAACTGGAACAAAGTCCTCTACAGATGACCGCTAGCCTACTTTGCAGGAAACGTGACTGTACTATTGACGGATTCTGAAGAAAAATGAAAGCAGAAGCCGCCTCACACTGCAGTACCGCATGGCCACGATGCCAAATACTGCTCTCTTTTCCTGGGCAGCATGTTCTCTTCTACTGCTTCACTAACATTACCATACGTAAATGGAAGAAAACATCCAAAAACATCATTGGACAATTTCATGACACCGAAATGCAGGAAGAATAATTTTTGGCTTGCCATCTAAGCTAGCGAGAAAATCTTTTCAATTTTTTTCCCCAATGCACTCAAAGCACCCAGGGAACATTATCATATTTACCATTTGGGATACGTGATATGACAAGAAAAGAAGGTGCATCTATACACTTTTTAACAGCTGCTGGAAGTCTGGTGATTTGAATTACAAAAAAAAGCTATGTCTGAAGAAAGTCATGCAAGCCATCTACCCACAGCTCAACAATCATGGTTACATGCTCTGTGGTCAGCATTTTTTTTGGATCCATTTACATGAGATGGATTACGAAATATTGTTCCTACATTTAAAAGTCCACTGGGATAACTGTGATAATGCTACCTCTTTTCCTGCTTAATGCAGACCATTGGTCTCCTCTGCTTGGGCTTCTTCTTGCAGTACAGATGCCAGGAATATTTCTATTGAACATTTGGCAACCTTTTTTCACTTAAGAAAATTAAAAGCCTCCATAGAGTTAACCAATGTAAGCTTCTTTACATATAGGACTCAACTTCAACTTTCCCATCTACCTGAAGTTCATCATCAACCTGTGTGCTGAGGCAGCAAAGGACTATGGATTAACCATCAGTCTGAAGAAAGCCAAGATAATGTGCCATCCCACACTTGGGAGAGGATAAAGATCTAGCATGACAATCAATGCAGATGTACTCTAATAATGGATTTCACTTACAGGGATTAGTTTTGTTTAAGCATTAGCCTTAGTGATCAGTAAATCATTATTTAAATCTAAAAAGTTGTACCTTGCATTCAGCAAAGTATCCCCCTGAATCTGAAACCAGCAAAGTATGAAATAAAACAGTGAATCCCCACTCTACTTCGATTCATGGTAACTTCACCTCTGCTTTCTCTCTTCTTTCCTTCCCCCCTGCCCACTGCTGTTTCCTCCACAATACTGCCCCCAGGCCCTCCCAGTCGGACCACCTTGGAGCTCCAGCTCACCCTAAGCCCATGTCCCCTTCCCTCTCTTCACCCTGGTGGTCAGGTCACCACTATCACTCAGGCCATGCCCTCTGCTTTCCTCACCACCTTACTCTCTCTCCCTCTGCTCCTCCCCTCTGTCCTCTCCAAACTTCTTAGCACATTGCCCCTGGATTTCCTCCTTGTGTCAAGAACCCATGTCTTCACAGTTGCTTCTCTGAGTTGCTTTTACTCTTCTTTTTCCTCTTTCCTGAGCAAACTTGAGTCCTCCTGTCACATAATTGACTCCTTCCATCACAAAAGAGACAAAAAAAAAAAAAAGGCAAAAAGTAGTCCTGGCCCTAGCAAGGCACTTGTTGCCATCAGATGTTTACTCGATCTGAGCTCCTTCTCCCAAGGCATGCCTTGCCTATTGACGCCGGAAACTCTGAGCACAAAGACTGCTTGCTCTGGTGTGTTTGTACGCTGCCTCGCACAAAAAGACCCTCCTGTAACAGAATAATTTCTGAACTAAAAAGAGTCAGTGTCAGGACATTACTATTTTTAATGCAGCTCATCCCAGGGAAACCGACATCCTCTCTTTTTTTAGGCTTTCTAAACAATGTAACAAGTTGCTGTAACTGTTTGCAGGCACAGAAGTAACAACCAAGTGGGCTGCTGGATGTGAGGGGTACTTATTGGCTTATAATAATGGTCAAATGGTCAGTATCTGCACCAACCCACTCTGCCTGCCCAGGAAGGCGCAAAGCCTGCCCTTAATGAATTTTTGTCATGACTTCACTTCTGTGCCCCTCCTCTCACACTAAAAATTGCAACCCAATTTTCACTCATGCATGCTGTTGTGTTTCGTAGCTTCTGGTAAATTAAAACTCCTGCATTGTTTTCAAGCAAGCTCACAATCATTGATATTCATTTTCTTCAGCCAGATGAAGTCACATAGCAAAGTAACCTTGTGTTTGACAAGAAGTAAGGTCATTCAGGATAGGAATTTGTCCCCTTATATAAGGAAATGCCTGTACCATTCACAAAGTATATAATAAGAAAACAAAAATGATAATACAGATCCATAAAGCAGTGTGAAAGCAGAATTTTGTAAGAGTGGTGGTCATTTGTCTGCCCAATAGAAAAATGTATAAAGTGAAGGCTTTCAAAATAATAATAAAAAAATAATAATAAAGCTTGAATGGCAAAGGGAGACAGATGGAATAAAAGAAAAACATCCTCACCACTATGACATTGGCCTCAACATCTGCAGTTGGTAAGGAACAGAATTTGTTAAGGTAAAGTGACTCTTCAGGGTGAAAACAAGTTCGAAACATATTTCAACCTAAAGCAAACAGGATGCTTCTCAAACAAGGAAAGCAGTTTACACTTCAGTTACGAAAAACAAGTGTATTCATTTGTCTTAGGTGCCATAAATTGAAACCCTCATCATCAGTTAATAATATCTGTGGGAAAAATATTTTTATCTCTACTTAATTGTCACCTATAGGCCTTTCTGTCCCCCTCCTTATGAACATGAAACAAGTAGTAATCTGTTCCTATTTGTTTAACAGACAGAAGAAGAAACGCATATTCAGAAGGTAAATCTCTTCCTATCCTCCCAGCCTTATCATTCAGACCCACCAGAAAATAATTCTCCTCTGTGGCTGAACCTTTGGCTTAAAAGACATTACATGTTGATTTGCACCTTTCTAGAATATATTTACAGCTACAGCTAGCTAGCTAGGGGAAAAAAAAAAAAAAGATTACATTCTTCATACATACATACACTTGAGAACTGGATGACTATGGTGCCAGATTTGGACCAAACAAAACAGAGCCAAGTTTCGGGTTGGGAGGAGAAGAACACTTGCAGCACCACTAGGTACTCAAAGGGTTATAGTAAATGGACTTGCATCAGACTGCTGGACAGTCACTAGTGGGGTTCCCCAGCTCTCTTCAATGTTTTCATAAACAATTTGGATGTAGGACTTGATAGTGTAATAACTAAGCAAGCTAGTTTGCAGATGACTCTAAACTGGGAGGAGCTGTTAATTCTGTCAAGGGTAGAAAGGCCTCACAGAGAGATCTTGACAAATTAGAGAGCTGTGCAAACACCAGCAGCATGAAGTTTAACAGCATCAAGTGCCAGATTCTGCACCTGGGAAGGGTCAGCCCTGGATACACATTCAGACAGGGGGACAAGAGGCTGGAGAGCAACCCTGTGGAAAGGGATCTGGGTTTTTTGGTCAAAAAAAAGTTGAATATGAGCCAGCAGCCATGACCCTGGCAGCCAAAAAAGCCAACCATACATACCCTGGGGTGCGTCAGGCACAGCCCTGCCAACTGGTCGAGGGAAGGGATTGTCCCGCTTTGCTCTGCTCTGGTGCAGCCTCACCTCAAGTGCTTTGTGCAGTTGTGAGCACCACAGTATGAGAAGAACATAAAACTGTTACAGAGCCTCCAAAGGATGGCTATGAAGATGGTGAAGGGTCTAGAGGGCAAAACGTATGAGGAGCAGCTGAGGTCCCTTGGTTTGTTCAGCCCCGAGCAGAGCAGGCTGAGGGGAGGCCTCATGGCGGCCTGCAGCTCCCTCATGAGGGGAGCAGAGGGGCAGGCGCTGAGCTCTGCTCTCTGGGGACAGCGACAGGACCCGAGGGGACGGCATGGAGCTGGGACAGGGGAGGGTCAGGCTGGGGGTTAGGGAAAGGGTCTGCACCCAGAGGGTGGTCGGGCACTGGGACAGGCTCCCCAGTGCAGTGGTCACAGCATTAAGCCGGCCGGAGATCAAGAAGCCTTTGGACAACACCCTCAGACATATGGTCTGATTTTTGGTTGGTTCTGTAGAGCCAGGGGTTGGACTTCATCCTTGTAGCTCAGGATATCCCTTTCAGCTCAGGATATTCTACGATTTTATCGCCACTGTGAAGTCATTTCATACACAGAACTGTGGTGGGATGACACTGCTCCAGATAGCCCAAGAAGTACCAACAACACTTACTTTTCTATATGCCCAACTCTGTAATGCTCTTTTTCCCATACTAATTTCACTGTAGCTATTTATCACCACGGTGCCAAATTGCTGCAACACACCTGTATGGAAGCAGTGATCTGAAGAGCAGATGGATGCTGCTTAGAGAATAGGTGTCTCATGTGAAAAAGCAGATGCATTGATGCTGATGCCGCACTGGCCACCAGGAAACTTCCAAACAAAATGTCATACTCTTGGCATACTGCTGAACAATTGCACTTGTTTTTCTCTTTTCCCTTCCCTTTCCTTCTCCTCTACCTGCTTATCACCCCCAGTGCCCTCCCATGCAATCAGTCAAGAGTCCCAAGCCAGAAACCTCTTGCTGTGAATCAGATGGAGCTGCTGGCGGGGGTTCTCCCTTTGAGTCTCAACTTTGTGATTCATTGGATGCTTTGGCTACCGACCTCTTGATTTGTGAATGCTTGGAGCGTGCTGCAAGGCCAATCTCACTTTCTACACTGAAGACTAGTAACATTTCATGCTAATCACATTGCCACGGAACATTTGTTATGGTGAGATGAGCAGTTCTTTATATTGTGGTGCTATCTGTACTATGTATTAATTACAGGAAGGGCATCCAGAACATAGCTTAAGTCTCTTTAATGGCTTTTAGAAATCTAAACACATGAAAACAAACATCGGGTTTTGTTCTGTGCATAATCCTTACCAGCTGTGATGGAGCTTTTATATAAACTGGGTTATTTGATCAACTTCCTTAACGAGAATTGCCTTGTGGTGTAAGTCATCTGAGGAGGTAGGACAAAAAGCAAGTTTTACTTCACTTTATTCTGTAGTGTCATCAATCAGAAAAGGAATCAACAGAGTAATCAATTATTTTTACACACAAACACACACACTTCCATCTGAGGTACTCAACATGATCCAGTACTGGACAGGTAACTGTTAAACACTCTGGTAATTCACAGATGTGCAGCATACTTATGAAATTAACCCAAAGACATTTAGCTTGCTAGGGGCAGGAGGGGGAAGAACGCCAAAATACTTTTGTCTTCTCTCTGAAGATTTGCTGTTTGCCAACCAGACCACATGCTAATGCAGGATTTCTTTAATAAAAACAGAACCTGAATTCTGGAAAATTACAAGAATCGATACAGAAAGCATCAGGTACAAAAGTTGCAGCTATGTACCTTAACAGCAAACCATAAATCAAGGAGCAAAACACAGTGACACCAGGAAACCAGCCATTGGTGGGAGAGGTCCAAAGAGTGAAATGCAAATGCTCTCCCAGTGATATCAAAGCACCATTTACTACATCTTCATGAAATGTCAAAACCAAACCTGGGATGCCATACTCAAGCCACGCACAGGGGCTCCATTCTGCAGTCATTAAGAACAGATTGTAACATTCACATCCCTTCCCTGCCACAGTTAGAATCACAGCCTCTTTACTTGGTGGGAAGAGGTGGGTGCTTTCAGAAATCTGTCTTGAACACTCCAGGTAAAAAGCCCATCCATCTCCTACCTAAGTTTCAGGTGTTCTGAGCTTCCTCTTAAAAGATCTGCTGTTTAAGGAAGGGGACTGAAACCCCATCAATTCAGGAGCCAATGTCAACAACTGTACATTAGGTGGTTTCTCTCTCTCCCAGAGCATCCCAGCATCATGCCACAGCCCTGTGCTTTACATTTTATGTTAGCTTTTCCTGTGAGAACAGTGTCTTTTCCCATCAGGAATAAATGAACAGTTCTTTCTGTAACAGAGGAACTGAGCTGGCTAGTCACAGAGCTTCCCCATTATTCCCTGTGCTGTTTCTTCACCTGCTTTCCTATCGAGCTAGGCTGGCGGGCTGTGATCTCGCAAAAGAAATGATCATGCTTACTCCAATGTGAGTTCAAGCCCAGTGTTTGATCTGTTTTTCTGGGAGAAATCTTAGAGTTCTGTCTCAAATTAGCATCAAAACCAAGTTAAAGTGGCCATGCATTTACTGTAATGCTACCTATTCTTTGAACAAGGAGCGTGGCTCCACCTTCAGCCTTGTCAGGTCTGATACTGTCGGGGTTTGAGAGACCAAGCAAGCCCCCAGATGCGACAGACCTGCCACCAATGGCAGCATGATGGGAGCATACTGAGGAAAATAAGTGTTTATAAAAGGAATAGTGCCTGAATAAGGGACAACATCACCAGTAAGTGGGGTGAGCTGGCCATTCGGGAGGTGTGAGGCAGCTACCTTTAATAATAATAATTCTGTCTAGCTGGGGAAAAAGACAACAAAAATTTTGTACACCCTCTGGTCATAAAAAGTCGGGTGAAAAAGAGCTGGTGAAAAGGAAGTAAGATCAGTTTCTAGAAAATTTCAGTGTGTTCAGGTGAAAAAAAAAAAGCCTTTGATAATCCTGATTAGTGAAAGTGAGTAGCGGATACCTTGGAGGGCTATTCGTCTCTCTCATACTTAGTAAAAAAACAGGTGTTTTTAGTGTTATGTTTTACATGAAGATATTTATAATACACATCCAAAATCCCAAAGCTAAAAGAAACTGTTTTACATAGCAGTGGCACCACGCAACTCCTTCCTCCATTACAAATGCCAACTACAACATGGAGGGCAAAAATGGCCAAGCAGTGAAGAATAACTTCTTTTTACAACCTCCCGACAGCTTTTTTGCATTTTCCCGTAGCACAAAGACTTGAATACACAAGACTCATTCTCAAAGTCCTTCTCAGACATGCTATGGAGGAAAAGAGGTTTTCCAGTAGGTTATTTAATCCACAGTCCACCTATAATTACTTGTGCACAGGAAAAGAAACTTCTCATTTCAGGCTTCTGAAAGCAGATTAATGAAAGTGCTTTTGTTTATGGGGAAAGAGGGAACAGGGTAACTTGCTTAAAACGATACATTTTTGCCATATGTAGGTAGAAAATAAACCCATCCATCAAGGATATATTAATAATGGATGAAAACTGGCTCCAGACACAAGATTACTTGGTGAAAATGCCAGAATAATGGATACAGAATTTTTATTCGATCAACTGCAAAGAACGGAGGAGATTAGTTTATGCAAACTCTCCAGAACAAGGCTTTATTTCAGAAAGTAATCCTTCCATTTAGCCAAGGTTTTGTTTGCTTGGAGATACCACAAAACAAAATAAAAAATGTATCTGGCACACAACGAGACAAGCCTATGTACTGCACTTAGAAACAATTAAATAAGCAGTTTGCATCAGAGTAAAGCTTTTAACTATTGGAATAGGCAGAGCCAAATCTCATATTTTGTGCATACAGTTAAAACTGCCAAAGAGGGTTTATGTACCGATTAGTGGAGATTATGTAGAGTGGTACTGCCATTTTTTAAAAATACAATATTATTACAAAGAACCCCTAGAGGTTCATATGAAGATGGTCTCTATTTCATAGACAGTAAAATCACTGAGGCACATCATCACAGCAATGACTTACTACTCGTGCAGGAGCCAGGGGAGTTGAGCTAAGGACTGCTAATGCAGGGAACAGCCCTCCCCTGCAACCGAGTATGTGAAAGCCAGTTTACAACTTGTATCAGGTTTTTCCTGGACTCTGAAGGAAGCATTAACACATCTGCATCATTTGTCAGCTTCTCCAGCCTTTCTAAGAAATTAGGACAAATTAAAAACACCTAAAATATCTAGTATATGAGAAGTTTCTACTTCCTATCAACTCTAATAACTCCAGTGGTGGCTTTAAATCTTTGTCAGGCTTTTGGGAAAAGTCACTTTCACAATCCCACCATGTGCATGGGAGAATATTAAATACTGAATCATGCCATTCAGATGCTTGAGTTGGGATATCTCAGGCCTTGCTAAAATGTAAGTTTGGTGTTTTAAACAGCATAGGGCTATTTATCTTCATTACAAACACAAATTCTAACATTACTTAGCAGATCTAGAAATGTTTTTTTAGACAATTTTCTTTTGGGGAAAACACGTTCAGCATGACTAATGGTCACCAGCAGCACAAGAGCAGGATGATATAATCATCACTTCACTGGATTTTTGCAGTTTTTAATTGTATCCTAAAAGCAGGTAACACAACTTGCTTGGGAGAACACTGATTTATTTTTCAGTAACAATCTTCGTCTACAATATCACTGAAATCAAGGTATTTACAGTGGACACCAGCAGAAATACAAGGATTATCCATTATTTAGCCAAACACTCATATACTTGGAATGAATCAGGCCCACAGTGCACAAAGCCCTTAGTGCAGAAGATGAAAGTAGGGCTTTCAGTCAGCACAACAGTTTGTCCACACCAACCAGGGTTAAGCCATATTTCCATAGGTCCAAACCTACCTGTGCCTCTATGCTCTACCTCAACGCTGAGGAAAAAGAAAGGGAAGTTTACTACCAAGGAATGTCCACATGATTTACGCAGCTGATGGTACACTGCACACCAGGGTCTTCACACACCTTATTGAGGCAAGCGTCCATTTTCCTAAATCTGACCACGAATTTGTGTGGCTTGCAAATTAAAAAACACAACTGGAGTTCCACCACTTCCCCTTGCTATCACCAAAACGAGAGAAAAAAAAGACGTGGTTGGGAGGGGTACAACATACCCACAATAGGAGTCTAGACCTCGGTGTCAGGAGACCAGTGATGGATTTGAGAGACTTCTGTAGCTGACCATGGAGTGATGAGAAAGTCTCCTGGAGCAGAACAGCCCTGGGAAAAAAATGCATCCCCAAGCAATGAGGTGACAGGCAGGAACGAGGCATGCAACAAACCAATAAAAAAGTAGAAAAAAGCATGTTTAAAAGCATGTTTGCCACTTACTGCCTTTTCTAACTTTTTTTTTTTTTTTTTTTTTTTTTTTTTTTTTTTTTTTTTTTTTTTTTAGGGCTGGCTGAGAAGGGAAATGTCTCAAGTCAACCACGCTGTCCTGAAGAGACCTACTTCTCTGCCTATGTAATGAAAGTTATAACAAAATTTTCCAATAACTCCCAGATTCTTTGGTGCATCCAAGGCAGGGATAACGGCAAAATGTTCTTTTTATTTTGTCCTTTCTTCTTCACTGAAGCAGCAAAAGCCACGAGTACATCTTAGCAGTTCTGCGTCCTGAAGACGAGGGCTGCTCCTGCCCTGAGAAACACTGGAGGAGAAAGGAAGAGGGGAAGAGCTGGGATAGAGCCCTTGTGCTTTGGGCTTATTGCTCTGGTGCCCTCTGTCAGCATGGAAAGTGCCCAGTGCCACGTACGGAGCTACCTCTGGCAGCACCCACTGCCTCACAGACAGGAGAGCAACCGGACCACTGGGGGGGGGTTCTGCTCCCAGCAGCCTGCCTTCGCCAGGCAGGTGCCTGCTTTCTAGATAAATCTCAGCAAGAGAGCTTGGCATTTCTGCTCTTTCTGCCCTTTTGCAGATTCAGGTTCGCTTTTCCAAAGGTGTTCAGAGTCCTTGACACATGGAGAAGAGGTGCCTCATGACAGATATTCCTTGCTACACAGCTACCTTTATGAGACCGACTCTTAGGAATTTAAGTACCATTAGTATTACTCTAAGTAAAAATATTTTAAGTCACTATCAAAGAGAAAAATTCAATTATCTCCATCATTCTAGTGCTAGGAAAATATTGTGCTGAAAAAATAAACCACTGTAAAATAGCACTGCAGATAAGCCCACGTTTAAGCTTTGAGCAGACAAGCAGGAGCCCTGGAGAGCTGCTGTTGCCCTCCCTCTCCCAGCCAGCAGCAGCACCCGGGGCCACCCCAGAAAGCCGGTCCCTCCTCTAGGCACAAAAGCTCAAGATGTGGAGAGACTTTCAAACGATATTCTAACTCACAATTTTAGAAAAAGAATATACAAATGTGAAGCAACTCTCCCTTTTAAGCACACCTTTAGTTCTGTACTGTTCCTATAATAACAAGTTCAGCGAAAATTGAAGCGCAAGCAACATAACAGAAGGGACACTGGAGTACTTCAGACAGGGGAAAATGAAGAAAAATAGACATCACACAACAGAAACTACTGGGCTATCTGTTGTTCTATAGCATAAGGCAATGAAAAGAAATGCTGTCAAACTACAAGAGAAAAGCACATCGGGCAGGTAATTCTTCTATTTATAGAAAAATTCCATTTATAGTGATGCTAGCATGAAGGGGAGAAAGAGCCTAAAACAAACACTCCATTATTGGTCTGATGAAAAGCACGCTCAAGTCAATGTCAGTCTTTAAATTGACTCTAAAAGACTCCGTGTCAGGCCCTATTTAAGTCTCCGCTGTACGAGGGACAAGGAGAGAGGGATGTATCCCGATCCACCTGAAATCTGCCAGGATTTTCTCTCTGGTTACAGCAGCACCAAGCTTTATCCAGTCCTTGCATATGGTACATGGGTAGAATGATCCCAAAGTAAAGTTAAATGAAAAACTAAAATATGCAATATGCAGCCGAGGAAACTTCCAGGAAAGATACTTGGATAATGCAACAGATGAGTGACAAATTTCCATACAAATGGCTAGAATAAAGAGTAACAGGAGATGGCTCAGTTTCAAATTTCCAGGAGCTATTCATGTTTGTTTAAAAAAAGGTCTAGAAAATAAAATGAAAACATTATTGTATGTATTATTAGAGAATTCTTAGAAGATTTAATTTAAATCCCTCGTAAGCAAAAGTGAAGCAATTTATTGTCATTAAAAGGAAAGTACAATAGAAAGGGCAGTTATGACAGGCATTACAACTCCTTACCCTCTTATCCTGTGAAATTTCTGAAATATTACTTACCATCATGTCACCGACCTACGGAAATACCAGAAGGAAGAAAAAAACTGCAATGTGTTATACTATAATTCTGAATGTGGATGATGACATTCCAAACAAGTGAGACACCTTTTAAAAGTGAATTATATAGATTTATAACTATTTCACTAGCATCTTTGTAAGAACGTTAAAACAGTTCACCTCCTACTGATTTTCTTCTTAGATGCAGAAACAAACTTCTCCTTTACAGTCTGATTTCCAGTTATGACATCTGCTTCTAACATCAAGGTCAGTATTTCAGTGAAGAATTTCCCTTACAAACTTGCTATGCTTAAAACAGCGGTGGGACAATTCCAGATTTCCTTCTGAGCAAAATTGTTTAACAGGAATGTTACCCTGAAACCGTGACAAATTACAGTGAGAAGTCTATAGAAACGTGTGTATTAACACTCACATGAATAAGAAATGAGATCAGCATTGTGAAAGAGACCACAGTAAATACCAGGGGAATCAATGAATTCAAAGCAATTACTGCAGAGCCCTTCAGCACCAGACTGCTTCAAAGTCCACTGAAGTTGCTAGAAAGACACCAGTGTAGCAGGTCCTGGGTTCATAGCTGCCAACAAGCAGTGTCAGTACTCAGAATCACAGAATGGTTTGGGTTGGAAGGGTCCTTAAAGATGGCCTTGTTCCAACCCCCTGCCATGGGCAGGGACACCTCCCACTAGACCAGGTTGCCCAAAGCCCCATCCAGCCTGGCCTTGAGCACCTCCAGGGATGGGGCATCCACAGCTTCTCTGGGCAACCTGTGCCAGTGCCTCACCGCCCTCATAGTAAAGAATTTATTTTAGATATTTGGAATAAATCTACCCTTTTTTAGTTTAAAACCACGACCCCTTGTCCTGTCAGAACACTCCCTGACAGAGTCCCTTCCCCAGCTTTCCTGTACGCCCCTTTAGGCCACTATAACGTCTCCATGGAGCCTTCTCCATGCTGAACAACCCCAACTCCTTTAGCCTGTCTTCATGGGAGAAGAGCTCCAGCCTTCTGATCATCTTTACAGCCCTCCTCTGGACTTTTTACTGGAGTGAAGAATGCTTCCTAGTAACTTCAACATAAGGCAAATAAACAAGTCACAAAAATGCTCAGGGTAAGAAAGGCACAGCCACCACTGTGGCACTGTAGACGGAGCCATCCAGACAGCAGAAGGGGTGTGAAGCTGAACTCCTCAGAGAAACAAACCTGAGGACAATTTACTACCAAGCTTATATACTCAATATACGGCCTTCTACATACAGCCCAAGGACAGGCAGACACTTGTCTGGACAACACACAGGTCGCTAAAAATATAAGCCATCACCACCACCACCTCTCTGGATGTCAGTAATTTAACAGCAGATCTACCTCCTGCCAACCTTATTTATTTATTTATTTATTGGGGGTGGTGGGGATAATCCCCCTAAAACTCCACCACAGAGCTGCTTCGTGCCATGTCACAGCATGAGCAGCACACACTAATAAGTTCATTCTGCTGACACTACTGCTGAAATAGGACAACTGGGCAATACGAGACACGGAGAGCTACAAAATACGTAATACTCTGCTGCAACTAGTGGGAAAAAAAAAAAAAAAAAAAGAGGGGGTTGGGAAAAAACAGATGAAAATCAACACTGTGAGCTGTTGGCTTGAAAAATAACATTTCCATCAGCCCCCAGCAGCGTACTCACAAGTCACCTAGATCTCACTAAGGCTGAAGGTTTGTTACTCGCAGTGCTATGACCCATCATCCCATAGTTCACTGAGGAACCAAGTAGCTGGGTCATGCAATAGCAGATGCACACGGGGTAGAAAACCTCTTGCTGAGACTGCTGCTCTGGCTCCCGGACTCCCCTCTGTGACCAATGAAGCAACCAACTCCTCTGCTCCCAGCTTTTGCAGATGGGGACACAGGGACAGGGTTAAACCTGGATTCATAACCTTGTTCTGATGGATACCTGACACATTGAGAAAGTCGGGGTGGAAAAACTTCTTTCTTCAAATAAAAACATTTTCAATATTAAACATACATGCACATGACACAAAGTCAAGAAAAAGAATCACATTCCTTTTCATTTCAAAATAAGAGAGCCTTCTAGCTTGTTTTCTTAAAACCGTACTCTAATTTGATAGATGTGGAAACTGACTTCCACTGTCCCGTAAAAAATGGGAAAGACAAAGAAGAAAAAGAAATTAATACTAATAATCCAGAGGATTAGGGATCAGAGGTTAGTGCACAACCTTTTAATGAGCAAGGTATTTAAAGACTGATGACACAGTATATTTTTATTCTTCAGTAATTTAGTACAGAAGTTCACATTGATTGCTTAAAAGGCCATTCGATTTTATTTCCCATATTTAATTGTTCTTAGTGCCCAATAAATGGTTGAAGGGAGAAAGTAAAAGATTATTTTATTCTTTTCATGTCGTTAAAAATACTATCGGCCCAATTCACTCATTCACACGCCCTCTACATGCCCTTCATGTTTTCACAAAACTGGGCAGATTATCTGTTTTTCATTACCACAAAACCTGAAACCCCCGCAGTGCTCAGGCTGTCTAACCTGAACTAAACCTCTCACAGGTGCACGAACAAAAAGGAGGTATTTTACCATGCCCAAGGAGAACTTTATAAATACGACAAAGAAAAACCATAGACTTGCACAGCAAAATTTTGTTTTACCTTACAACTTGCTTCTTCTATGAAAAAGGATTGCCTGCTAAGTCCTTATGCCTTCTTTTGGCTTGTACCTCTTTAGATCCTGCTCTCTGAACAAGGACTGCAGGCCCACCGATCAGGTAAACATGCAATTAAACACACGGCTTAGTCATATGCTTAAAGATCAGCATGTGCTTAAACTAGCTCATCATCTGTTCCTCTTACTTCTCAGCATACTGAACAAATGTGAAAAACACACAAAAGGTGCTGTCACCTAGCAAGTATTTACTGTATCACACTAAATATTTGAATTAAGTCCTTCAGTGAACATCGTGACAATTTCCCAGGTAGAAAGTTACGTCTTTATTTTCCAAGAATTATCTAGTTATCTGGATGACACACGATTTCTAGGTTGTTATTTGTACAACATCCAGATAACAAGACAGCAGCTATTTGTTGAATCCACCTACATGCTTGCATGATTTTGAGCTCACCAGAATCTGGGGGGAAAAAAAAGCCAGCTTTTAATTTGTATCTCTTCTCAGACTTTCTGTGATGTAAGAAATTAACATCACCCTTTTACATCCAAGAAGCTGAAGAAATATGGTTTGGATTTGCAAAAGGTTCTAAGGAAGTTTAATGCCTTGATTGCCTTAATTCCTAACATGTTACCCTTACTTTCAACAAAACTCCTAAGGTGAAATTGCTAATGCCATTGAACTCACCAGGATATTTTACAATGATTTCAACAGTATCAGGATTTCATCTTCTAACATCAGTAGGATTTTTATCTAAATAAAATCTGGAACTTCTCCTTCATAGCAATTCACAGTATTTTATCACATACCACTGAATTACTGAAAAAATAAATTGTTCCACTACTACATTTAAAGTGAATCTCATTCAGAAGAAAATGTAGATTCCTAACAAAAAAATAAGTAGATACTAGACAAGAAGTTTAATACATGGGTATGAAAGGCAATTTTTAAAATTATTTTTCCTGTAGCATTTGATGTCACAGCAGAAAGGAATAGAGATACGTTAACAAAAAGAGGAAATAGCATAAAATTTCTTGTGAAAGATAACAACACAGTTTTTGAAATGCAATCACACAGTTTAACCAGTACAATAATCTTAGATCTGTAATCTGCTTAAGTATTTATTGATTGACACCCATGACAAAATAACTGTTGCCCTAATAGGATTCACATCTAGCATTTAAGTTTCACAAATAGTTCACATGGTACACTTACATATAAATCAATTAATATTGACTGATTGATCAATATATGCACAATATGAAAAACAGTTTTGGCGGCTTTATGTTCTCCGCAGAGCAGCTTTACCTACTGATGATTAATTTTAATTTACTTTAAAGGATTCCATTGCACTGAAACTTTAATTAAAAACGAAATGAGAAAGTCTATAAAGTCTGCATAGCATCAATTACCTAGACTTGATATCCTGCACTTCGCCTACCCTCGGTACATATGGTTTCTGTTAAAATAATTGGAAAGCACTTCTGAACAATGTCACCCACACATCCATTCTAAGAGCGAGAGGATATATTACCATTAAATGTCACTAATATTAATAAAGAAACAATTAATTCTTCATTACCTATTTCTAAAATACACCATCAAGCTCCTTCAGTTCAAACACAAATAAAACATTACACATGCCTGTCAGTGAAATGGGTAATCATCATCATTGTTGTAATTTATACCGCTTTCTGTTATAAGTCTAATGCCTCATCTATTTATAAAGCTTTTTGGCTGACATTATAAACAGCCTCTTTGAAATATTAAAAAAAAAAATATCTAGCTGTTATAAAGCAAATTCCCATACCCCTTGTCAACTATTTCCTTATAAAATGTTGCTTCTAATTTGCATTAAAGTTTCTTTTGGTTCACAGACAAAATTTACATTTATAAATGTTACTGTTTCAGTTAAACACACTAAACAATACTTTCTGTTGACTTACGCATGCATAAAAACATGCATTCAGCAGACTAATTTGAATCCCAAAGAAAATTACTGTGAAGAACATGCAGACAGAAAATCGTTCAGACGCTGCTGGTGAGTTTACACGAGGAATAAGTTGGCTCAGCAGCCGTAAAGTGTCTGATTTAAAGATCGGAGTCGGTGACAAAACTCCTACTCACTACCAGCACTGGTTTGGATGAGGTACAAGAGCAGTTCAACGTTTTAATTATTGAAAAAGCCTGGAATTGTCACAGTCCCCGTCCACTCCAAGCAGTCTCAGGTTACAAGCCTCTGAGGTGTCTCTGGCATGCTGCCTGGGCTATTTATCGCTATTTGTAAATTAGACACTTGTGTAAGAATGTCAATTTTAAATATCTTTGTTTAAACGAGACTGATAAGAGATGACCAGATATACATTTTATGAGACTGCTAAATAATTACATTACACAAAGACAGCTTGTGAATGTTACCGGACAGTTGATAATGTCACAGCATGCTCGCAAGGTAGCTTGTGAATTCACCATTAAAAAATAAAACTATCAGGAACAATAAAAAATATATGCTCCAAACCTTTAAAAACAAGAACACCAAGAAAGTCAGCTACAATCCATACTGAGAACAATCTCTGAGCTCTCTACATGTGAGAGTAATGGAGTCTAAGGTGCCTCTATCAATCCTGCTAATACAGCTCCAGCAATTATTTTCTGTATTCTACATCAGTAAGTTAAAATATGTTTCCAAGACCTAACGCAGCAGTCATTAAAGTTTCCCCTGCCTCAATCAGCATAACTAATGATGCCATATAATAACAGAATGCAATCTCTAATGAAAAGACTAACAAAGTCTCACCGCAACAATGCTGCTCGTGATTTAGTATTCTGAACTTGTCCATCCTCCATATTTTATTCTGTGGATATTATCACCACTCAGAAAATTACATTTCAATGAACTTGTCAGGAAATAAGTAATAAATTAATCAGGCAGCATAAACCAATTACAGTCATTTTCTGTGTGTTTTCTTTTAGGGCCGGGGCATGAATCTAGTACTAGCTGCATGGTTTATTCCTGCAGGCGGTTTGAAAGCGCTGCGGGTGGAAGTGGTAACACGGCTTGGAGGAGGGGGAAAAAACATCTCTGCTCCACTGAATCCTTCACAAGTGCTATCTTTCATGCTTCCAGGATCCCACCACAACAATTAGGAGGCCAGGGCCCTTAATTTCTGTATGTAGTTTCCAGATGACACAATGATGAAGGTACATACACTTTGCGCCAATCACACGCTCCTTAGCAAACAAGCCCAGCTGTGGTGAGCTGGGGGTCGGCCTCTTCTCGCAGGTAACCAGTGACAGGACTAGAGGGAATGGCCTCAAGTTGCACCAGGGGAGGTTCAGGTTGGAAATGAGGAGACATTTCTGCTCAGAAAGAGCAGTCAGGCACTGGGATGGGTTGCCCAGGGAGTGGTGGAATCACCGTCCCTGGGGGTGCTCAAGGAAAGGTTGGACGTGGTGCTTAGGGACATGGTTCAGTGGGTGACAGTGGTGGTAGGGGGACGGTTGGAGAAGATATCTTGGAAGCCTCTTCCAACCTTAATGATTCGTTGATTCTCATGACTTAACACACATCTTTCCTATAAGCACTTTCTGCCTTTGACCAAAATGTCTGGATCTCTCCCAGAGGGAGATAAGAAAAAAAAGCATTTCTTTACTGCTACAACCATAGCACCAACACAACGCGTTACTGTGAGATAATGTGACTCTCCTTCTCTCTGTAAAACAAGTGCTGGTACATGCCAACCTCCTTTCCCTCTACAGCACAACTGCAAAGTACAAACCTGAAAAGTCATTGCTCACATGTACCTGACGAAAACCTCTAGTACTGATGATGTTTCTACTAAATACATGCAACGAGCAGCAGCACCATCTGAATTACCACTCGAGAGCTTCCACATGAACAGGGACAGAGCAGTTCAAATTAGATGCCTCCAGCTCCAGGCTGTGTGAAAAGCCAGGAAGAGCAGTTCACTGGTTTAGCACCTCTGGCTTCAAGCATTGTGCTTGTCTTCACAAGTAAGTGAGCCAGAAAGACTTTTTTTTTTTTTTTTTTAACAAATAAAGTTCAGATTCTGAAGCGCAAGGCACACTGTCACAGCACAGACCTTCACAGCGGATTATTCAGATGCAAAATCTCAAACCATATAGGCTTCTACTCCTATAGATAAAAGTGAGCCAGGGTAATGCAAAAACGGTGCAGAAACTCCTTCCTTAGCACCAAAAGCACAACGGAAATAAAGTCCACCTGCTTAGTTGTCTTGAAAAGCAGACAATACTTGCATTTCAAAAGAATAATTTTTCTACGCACTGCTTTTCTTGATACATAACAAAAATGCAAACACGTGCTCTTTATATACATGCAATATGTCAATGAACTCTCAAGCTCAGCCCTGCAACGTTAATTATGCCCGGATCGCGCACCTGCCAGACTACAGACCCTCCTGCAGCACCGGAATCCTTTTCATTAATTTTGTCTGTGTCCTGTCTTGGCTGGGAAGTAATCCAAGTGGGTTAAGCTCCAGGAGCTCATTTTCATTGCCACATTTTGAAGGCTGAATATTGTTTAACCTTTACCCCGTAGTGTGCATAAAATTCCTAGAGGGCAGGTTCAAGCCTCATATGGTCTAATTAAAAGTGGGATTTATTAAGACTAGAATAAAATAAAGTAAAATAAAATAAAATTTGTCATAATACATATAGCCCTGTATTTGGCATGAGGTAGGCCAGAAGTGCAGTAAAAAATTAAGTTACGGCATTTAAAAAAAAATTATCTACCAAGCACTTTTGTCACCGAGTGGGCTGCCAAAGAAATATCCCACCTTCGCGACTTTTACCACAGTTCTCTTGATTTATCCTCATGCCAGACAGCTCCTACCAAGAAGTCATGTGGTCTCATACTCTTCCCCTACATCCATTTAAAACTGTATTTAATCTACTCGGTGGCTTCAGATGCTATTTTCTCGCTTTACCTTTTAATCATCCCACATACTTCTTTGAAGGTAGAATCAAAGCAGCTGCTCATCCTTGATCAGTGGTACAAAAATATATCAGGGATTGATTGATTCAGACAGTGTACTGTCTCCTTCACATCCAAGAGCAAGGAAATAAGGTCTAAAGAGCTGTAAGCTATGCAATATCTGTAAAGCAACCAGAAGGAAGACATGCCTCCAGGACAAGTTTAGTTGGGCCCGCTCAAGTACTCATAGCAATGTAAGTGGAGCTCAATGGGCCTCGGTTTGCCTGTAGGTAGGTGATCCTATGCTGAAGTCTATGCCACTACACTTTGACAGCATCTCAGGTTAAAATACACAAGCTAAAGTTCATACTTCGTACACTTGTGTGGAAACCACACCTCTGTCTGCAGTACAGGTATATTTTTAGACAACACATCTGACATTAGTATTGCACTGCTCCCCCAAAAACAAACAAACAAACAAAAAAACACAACACACACACAACAAAAACACCAAGTAAAAAAAAAAAAAAAAAAAAAGAAACAATTGGTCTTATTATGTTAATAAAAATGAAAATGGATCAACAGCATCCACACATTCATCACAGCAAAAGGGAGAACTCCTCTAAGGAACAAAGGCATAGGGAGCTAATTTCACCAGCTGAACCCAATACTCCATGGAGGCAGTGATCAGCATCACAGTTTTCAGCTTTTGCCAGTAAAATATCCTAACAGCAGCATTTTGAGACTCCATGCAACTTTAACCCACTTCACCACGATCACAATGAGGAAAGCTTTGGTGAGCAAGCAGGTCTATTGCAGCGACAGAGTTAGAAATTTAGCTAACAAATCAGTACATCTTGTAGCACAAGTTCACTTAGTATCCCAAGTTTCTATACAGTTTTATATACTTCATAAACAACTATCTGGTTATTGTGCCCCATCATTTTAGTCACCATGAGCAGATTTTTAAGTTCTTTCAAATTTGTTCTCCTAAGTCAGTACTACCAGCACCCCAAGTTTGCTCAGCTCTCTGGCTTTTAGTGTGCAAGCCTTCTGGTGTCAAATGCCTAATCTTACCTTCCAAAGGAGAATACAGTTCCAGTAACACTCACTTCACTGTTTTTTTCTGGGAAACAAAACAAAACAAACAAAAACAAACAAATGCGCCATTTTCCCCAGTTGCCCTTAATTTGACTTCACTATGGTCTACATTAAGAGAAACAGCAGCTAAACTGTCTTTGAAACTTTATTCACCATAGCCAGGGAAAAAAAAAAAAAAAAAAAAAAAGGAAAAAAAGAAGAAAAAAAGACTGGTGAAATGCCTTTAAAACATGCTTTAATCTAGCTGGAATGTCATAAATTGCTTCCAGATGTGCTCCATACAAAAGTCAATCATAGCTATTTATACTGACACTCTGCAGTCCAAACAATCTGAATCCAAATGCCATGTCTCTGCTACAATAAAGCTATAAATGTCAGTTTTGTTGAATTTGGAGAGGTGTTGAAGAGTTCATGCTAGTTTGCTTTCTGGGCTATTTGTTAGCCAGCAATTATTTAAGAAAGAAAAAAGAAGAAACTTTTAAAATAGGTCCTTTCCTTGCCGAGCTATTCTTAAAGCACACCTGACACCTTCCAATCATGACCTTGAAAGTGCCACAGGTTACAAGTTGAAATTCATTTCATAAGTTAGAAAAATGTAGTGCTTAGGCTATGAGCCAAGAATAACTGAAGGGCTTGGCAAGGCTCCCATGCCCTCCCTTAGACTGAACACACACGTAGTACACCTGGGACTAAATGAACTGAAGTACAGTAAAATGACACACTGACTGCAATAATACCTCTATTCAATAATCTTCCAGGGCACTGGGAAAAAAATATTCTCGCTGTAGGAAGAAAAATAAAAAGAAATTTGGAAACTGTTCTTAATCAATTGTTTGGCGTGCGACACTTGGCCATCAGAATCAAAGCGCTCTTCACTTGGGAACGTTGAATAACCAGCATTTAGATGAAGAGATGACCTACGTAGCTATCTTACACTATTTCAGGAAAATGTATCATTTTTGTGTAGTCTCCACAGAATTTTCTGGTTGATTTTTATAGGCTTCATTAAGATATTTTTTCTTATATTTTTTTACCCTGCAAAAGTGCACCTGCAGTTCAGTTTACGTGTAAATGTTCATAGTTATAATTCTGGCTTTTTGTCAGTAGAAGACAAGGGAATTCTCTTATCGCTGCTTGCAGTTTTGGGAATTAAAATGTTTCAGAAAATCATAATATGTAATGAATGTTTTCTCCAACTTTCCTGGCTTTTTATTTCCCTTGATGTTTCCTTCCTACTCCAAAGGCTTCCCCTGCCTTCCCTCAGTTCTTTGCCTTCTCCAAAGTTCAGAAAAGCATCCTACAAACATTCCTTCCTCTCAGGCTAAGCCATAACACTGAATGTCATCTGTCACCACACAGTTGAGAAAAATAGGCCATAAAATGTACATTTTCAAGTTCTTTTCTATATTTTCAGGGAAAGGATACAAACTGCACAAAACATGGTAGTTTAAAATTCAAACTGTATATACAAGCAGAAGAAAGGAGAGACTTTACAAACAAGATTTGTACTCTCACTTCAACTTACTGAAAACTTCTTTTTCATAAATCTCTGCAGTCAGAGATTACACGAAGCAGCAAACATAATGCCTGTATTTAAGAACGGGGGAGGAACCCATCCAGTGAACTACTGAGCCACCAGTCTGGCCCAAATATTATGCAAGGTTTTATAACCTATTTTGAAGGAATGTAATTTCTGTGTAATTGCAGGGGGTTGGAGGAGAGATAAGCAACACAGAAGCAGAGAAGCTATTCAAGTTAAAAGACAATTTTGGCACAAGAACAAATGATTAAGAATTGGCTACGAATACATTTGGACTGGAATTTACAGGCACATTTCTAACCCTCAGAAGGGTGAGGGCTACAGCAGCTGTCCTGTGGGACTAGGAAGGAGGAAAACCATTTCACAGTGGGGGCTGAGAAATTTATATGATTTCAGTGTCCTGAAACAGTAGGGATGCAAGTTGGTGATGCACAAACTGCTTTCCAATCTATGTTCGTGTGTCTCTATTTCAAGCTCCTGTCAAGCAGCAAGATTTTTTTCACTACCAGTGTATTTCTTCGACCCAGGTGATGACAGCAAACTTCATAAACACCTTCTTCCCCCTTGAATCCGACTACACCTTGATCCACATTATCTCACATCCTCAGACTACTACAACACACATGGAAGATCCCTGCCACATCCAACCTAGTGGAAAGACCTGCTATGCTGCCTGCATTTAATGTTTTAGGATGTGTGTGTACAAGTTAATTACTTTAGGTAAATAACTGCTCTATGCTCTGTACATAAACCTTGCTATCTTCTCTCCACCAAAGTTCTTTCTCTGGCATCATGTTCTCCCCTCACCTGTGAATCAAGTTTAGCCCACAAACTTAGCTCACAAACTTCCCAAGTCCAGGACTTACAGTCTTCTGAAGAGGCATCAGCCATGCTCTGGGACACAGCAAAGCCCAAATAATTTTGGCAACAACAGTAACTAACACTAACCACTATCACTGGCCCCAAACGCTATGAATCTGTTCTGCGTTTGCAGCTGGGCTGCGATTCTTCTGAAGCACCAAAGGCGCTGCCAGCAGCCTACATATTACATTATTAATTCAACCCGTCCTCCTCATCCAACAAAAAGCACCGTATCTCCAGATCTGCATAGCTTCTGCATTTGTGATGGCTGACCCCCAAAAAGAGATAGAAGGAGAACAAAAGTCAGTAAAGTTACCAAAATATACAAGTCCATTTCAGCTACTGTTTCAAGCAAACAGGTTTGGAGCCAATATAATAATTTTTACCAATACCACACCATGTTTTATTTGCTTTAGATTTGTCATCATTTATTGGAAACAATAATCCTAAAAAAAAAAAAAAAAAAAAAAAAAAGAGAGAGAGAGAGAGAGAAAACAATCCCATATGTTTAAAATTATTTACTACAGCTTTAAAAGTAACAAATGAAGCACTTGAGTCTCAGATGTGTAACCAGTAGGGAGTTGGCTCGATGCATCAGTTTTTACACCTCTTGCAGTTAAATCAGAGATCCAAATGCAAAATCTAGCACTCAGTGGTGAACTTATAACACTCCCTGGAGGAGTGTGTCCATAAACCATTCAGTGGATTACACTCATCCATACAATACTTTATTTTATATATCCCGTCCCCAGGAAAAAAAAAAAAAAAAAAAAAAGCTTAACTAAGGTGAAATTAAGGTTGCGTAAACTATACATCATTTTTGTCATCATATTTCTAAGTTTTTGCTTTCCTTTTTGAGACTTCATTAGAACAATTTTCCATTCTCTTTATCTCAAATGGATTTGTTTTTCCAAATTTGATTCTCAGCCAGAAAAGGACTCCAAAAACACCCAGTGACATATGTGGCATAGCCGTGCATGGCTCAGGAGCATTCTCAGGCCTTCGTGAGCATGCTCAGCATAGCTGAGCACAGCTTCCAAAAAGTGCTGCATTAGCTTTTCTGCACAGTATCCTTAATGGTGGTATTTGGGGAGTCTCATGTTACTCCTCATGTACTTCAGAATCTTGCAGACACCGAATCTTTCTCAATATATTTCTATTTACATATATACATACATATATATGAGTGTGTGCATGTGCTCACACCCACGTACACATGCATACACACATGGATAGATGTGTACACACAGTTTATGGCCAAATCTGCAATGGGTAAATTTCACTGAATTCAGTGGAAGCTACATCAGATAACAAAACATAAGGACAGAGAACCTCCTTTATAGTGTATTGACTCTTTCAAAGTTCACAGAACATAATAAATGTGAATATTTCTAAGGTCCTTTTTTTTTTTTTTTTTTTTTTTTTTTTTTTTTTTTTTTAAGGAAAAAGCACATGACCTCATAACAAGAACAGTGCTTTTTTTGTCCCAGTGAATACTACTCTCCAATCCAGGGAAAAAGCACTCTTGTGATGCAAACCTCCTGGAAAAATCACGACACTGTAGTGCCAATGCCAAGTTCCTCCTAGGCCAACTGGTCTCTGACTTCATTTGGATGTTGTCTGTCCTCCTGACTTTGGGAGCCAAACTCCAGCGTTTTCCAACCAAGGACATTCCACATCATTCACAGCTAGGTGGAGGCACTCACCCAAGAGAACCTGCATCAGCAAAGCCTCCCTGCTAATCATAACCAAATAGTCATGGGATGAGAAGCTGTAAGCCTCATTTTTGAGCTGTATGAAGCTTGGGAACCACAAGCCACCTGCCTCACCTTGAGTGCACTGCAATTCGTGCTAAAAGGTGCCAAATAAAAGATAAAGCTTACATCCAAGACGAGAGCTGGGCAAGATCCCTAACATGAAAGAACTAGTGGAAATATACTCTGTAGTAAGAAAAGCAGGATCTCAGAAACTGAACAAGAGATCCAAAATTTCTGTATCTGACATTGTCCATCAGTCATTACATCCCCCTCTTTTGCTACCAGACTGTATCAGTGCCCAAGCAAAATGGCAGGGTTTAATCAAAGAGGAAATTTATTTTAAAATTTCTTTTTAAAAGGCTGTTTACTCAAAAGGAAAGGTATTGTCAGAGGAGGAAAAAATGTAAAATTCACAACTGATTTAAACTTCATAGTCATTTGCGGTATGTTTTCCAAGTATACAGGACATTTATCTATCCAACCTAGCATTTTTTGTTCTTCTCTATGTTTTTTGTTTTCCAAAGAGAAACTTTCAATGACTGTATAGAAGGCTTTGCCTTCAGAAAAGTGGCATTAAATGCCAAAAGCATGAGAAAATGTGGAAAATTGAAGTCTGAATAAATTTTCTATTTATCATATAACAATAATTACCAGCTTTCCTATGGGGCCAAACTCCTTCCCTTCCCACCCTAACCCTGAAGCCCCCACTAGGCAAGCCATAAAGGCTCTTTGCTCATAGAGAGGATGATGATGATGCAGTTGTAACAGACAGCTGAACTGACCATGCTCACTATAAGCTTACCTCTATACCTCCTGGTTATTAAAATTTTGGAGTAAGTGGCTCCTAAACAATAGTGTTTGATTAGACAGGCGCCACTGACTGTAATTTATAAATCTTTTGGAATATACCAATTATCCAGATTTCTACATTTATAATCATTTCTCAATTATGCCTGCAACAATTTATTAAGTCCCAGAAAAACTTCCACCAATTCTCTATTGGTTTCCTATGACAGTACGCTTTAGGAAACCACTGTTCTTATACTGTGCTTTAATTCCTAAAGATTTTTTTTTGTAGTTGACTTCTGAAGTGATATTACTGAAAACCTATTTCTTGCCATAATACCACTCCACTCCCCTCAAACAACAACAAAACCAAAACAAGTCTTACTCATTGTGAAGTGGATGTTCTGTTTGTGGGGATTAAGTTCATGGCAACATAGTAATAAAATAAATAAATAAGCAAGCAAACAAATCACATTCCACCGTGTGTTCTTGAAACCTGGATCAACACCGAGATTGCTTCTCATACTATTATCTGAGCACACAGTTTTACCTTGCTTGCAGCCTAAAGGATACATACTTAAAATATGTATGCTGGCTTTACCATTGAGAATTTCTAGCTACAGGAAATCTCCAGCCATCATAAATCAGTTTCATGCTCAATAGGCGCTACTGGAATGGAAACAGCAGCAATGGCAGCTCATCTGCAGTTTCTCCTTCCCCTCAAACTACGACAAACTGCGAGCAGAACGGGTCAGGCTAACAGTAATACCAGTGACACATCGATCCATTGTACGACCCCATGCTAAGGAAAAATGTGCACTGAGAATATGCAAAAGTGGCTATCAACTCAATTAGTCAGTTGAAGTAATTATGCCCTCAAGTGTTAGGAAACTGAAAGGCCATTTTGGCTATAAAATATACAAGGAACCTTAATGTTATGGTCAGTAAGACAACAGCACACGCATTACTCATGCCACAATTTATCTAGTCCTTGAATGCAGCTCTCAGAGCTCCTGATGTAAGATTTTCATTAGGCATTATGTGGCCAAATGTGAAAGCCAAGCCAGAGAACCAAACACGCTCAAACACACAGCCAAATTAAGAACTTGACAGCACGGGCTATAAAATATGACAGTGGGCCTCTCGTATGAGTCACAAAATAGTAAGCTTTGAAGCACACTAGCCAGTAAAGAATAACCACCCCCTCCTCAAAAAATTAAAAGGAATTTGGTGAGCAATAATAGGTAATGGTTTGTTCATCTATTTATCAGCCCAACTCCAGAGACTAATCTCCTCCAATTACATAGTTCTCTCTCATCATGCCATACTTCAGTGACCACATCTCTATGTCAATGTTTTTTAATTCTTCTATCTCCCCTGATCTTCTGCTTTAAAATGCTGTCCCAACTCTTTGTTTATATCACTCTGCTGAATTTCCATTATCTTGAAAATATATCCAATGCTATTCTTTTTTTCTGTGTATTTTGTGTTGTGTTTTTTTTTTTTTTTTTTTTTTTTTTAATCAACTAATAAAATCGCATCAGAATGCTTCTTAGTACAGCCTAAGCAAATACTGCAGTCTACGTACAGGGAGATAGAGTACAATATGCAAGAGAACTCAGAGACTGAAATGAGAATACAATTTCCCATGAGAGAGTTCTATGTTCAAGCCATTTAACTTTAAAACTAGTTCAATATTTGAACAAGACACTATTTTATTCCCATTTAAAGTTTAAACACAGATCACTTCGAAATCAATCATAAATTCAAACCTCTTTACTTTAGAAACTGTTTCAATATTTAAATGCTTTTTTTTCTTTAACGTAACAGCAGCTGAAGGCTGCAGAAGCAGAACTGACTTTAGGATCTTTAAGAGCAATGCTATTTTCCTGCCAATACATACAAAAGGCAGTTCTAGGAAAAAGAAGAAAACCACAAAGGCAAGGCTGTGCTTTGCTTCTGAGCTTAAGAACAAAGTTTGGACAAAGAACACACAGCCCAGTCTTCAGCCCAAACTAAAGTAAACGAATCTGGTACGGGTGCTTTTCAGAGCTCAAGACCATAACTCCACATTATCCTATCACTTTTGTCCTCACCTGGGTGCAAGGGAAAAACCAGATGGCAAGCGGGATCTACACAGTCAAAGAACAACCCTCCTTTAGGGATAGGATTCCTAGCAGAGTAACAGATCTGTAATTCAGAGCCCATTTGCCAAACACCCCAATTCAGTCCTCTTCCTCACCCACTGTTGCTGTAGCACCTCACAAGCTGCATACGCTGACTAGCATTGCAGAAACTCATGACACTAGTTCTGTCACACAGAAAAAATAATTTCTCTTGGTGACGGAGCAACATTTCACTCCTGCATTTCATTTTCATATAAAGATCACATAGTTGAGTGCGTGATGTTTTGGCTTGTTTTCAATCCAAAGTTGTCCTTAAAAGTAATTTTCGAGATGGGCAACTTACCATAGTGAGGAGTCACTGATGATTCCTCAACTGCACCAGCGTCCTGCTCTTTGGCCCACACCACTCTAATCCAACTCATTTCAAGCACAATTGGTTTCTAAAAATTACCTTTTGTGCTTTTGGACTCTGTAAAATATTCAAAAGCACAGACGGCATTGACAAAAGGCATTGACAAAGGCCCGCCATACAACTAATTGCAAGTGTAACACTGCAAAACTGTGTGTACCGAGTAGAAAAGACAAACCAACTCAAGATTATTAACCTCAGGACTGCCCTATTCTGGTTGCTGGTCAACTTCTGTCTGTTAAAAGATACCTTAACATGGATTAAGTGTCTGTATAGTCAGGAGGTGATAGCAAAACCGCAAGAATTAGGCTTTGTCTTTGTAATAACAATGCATTTACCTACCTACAGCTTTGCATGAACTGGGAAATACTCGTCTGTACATGGCAGGCTTCACACACAACACAATAAACCCATCTCCATGGGTAAAAGTTGTGCTGTACACCCAGGAGATACACTAAGCAGCTTACATCTGAGACCGCCCCCTCCTCAGGAAAGGGCAGCTGCCATTCATAACCCTCTTCCCTGAATCAAACAAGGAGGGGACCGTATTTCCAGAATGCAATAGGCCACTAGCATCATGCAATAACAGAACTCTATTTCCTCCCCTCCCCTTTTTACATGCCCCAAAACAAAATATTAGGCTGTAATTGACACAGTATTAACATGTCTTCTAATATTTCACATATAACATGTCATTGAAAGCTCAGTATTGAGCAGGAAGGTATTTGATGAATCAAGTAGATGAAGCCAAGATGTAGTTATTAGATGCATTACATCTTTAGCACATCATCTGTAAAAACGTCCAGAGTAAACTAATGCTCCAGGGGAAACCTGACCTTTAAGAGGCTCCCTAATACTACATCTAAATTAATGTCAGTGACAGGCACTTCAATCTGAAATAGCAGGGTTCTTTCATTCCATCTACACTACCTATTCATCCGTTTATTTGTGTGTAAATGTGCGTGTGCATAAATGAATTTGTGTCACTCTGGCACTAGGGGAGCTAGTGGGAAACAAAAGGAGCTCCTAGGTTTTTGGATTACCATTCCGTACCACTGTTATGCACACTATTTTGGACTATTCATTCACAATCTTTCAAGAGAAAGGAAAAAATCAGGAAAATTACTTTTATAGTAACTAAACACACTTCTCTGAAGTATCAACTTTACACTGCAAAATAAACATGCTTGAACGAGAGCAGGATGAAACTCTTACAGCAATCAATATAGCAAGCTACACTGAATTTGTTTTAAAGAGATGGGCTGGGCTCTGACATGACTGGTGGCCAAGATAAAAATCATAAGTGAGAGCAGTTCTGCCATTTCAAAACAAAATGTTGCAAATAAACTTGTAATGCAGTAGAAGACATTTCTGCCTTGGGGAAAAAGAAACAAATAAACAATTCACTGCAAAAGTCTGATATTGGAATAAAGTCATGGCAGTTAGTCAAATTGGCATTAACTATGGTGGCCAAACCTTCACTCATTCCTCTTATTTTCCGTTTTATTTCGGAGGTTGCACGATCAAGTGGGGGAGCAACTGCAGAGCATCTGCTCTGCTGTCCTTCTTCCAGGATCCTTAGGATGCTCCTCCTCCCTTGCCCATACCCCAGACATGGCCAAGCCTAGGAAAACCTGCACTCCTTCTGCAGGGGGAGTGCTATGACCCCCAATGCCAAACCACTACGCACTTCTATTTCTAAGGGATATGTCTTCATGCAATAGAAACTGAAGCTTGTACCTTGATGCAAAGGATTTATGCCTTGCTCTGAAATGAGGACAGCCAAACTAGTCATATCCCAGCAAACTAAAATTGGTAAGTCCTTTCACATCTTGTTGATCAAGAACCTTCTTATTAGAAACATTTTTTTCTTTTTTCAAACCCCAGGTGGGCCATAAACTATGTTGTAACTGGTGTCTATGCAATGAAAAGCTGCCTTGCATTTTAGGTTTTTTATGCATAGCTATTTCTTACAAAGACACAATTGATCAGGAATTATTGAGAAGCAGTCCTAGAAACAGTGCGCATAAAACATTAGTGTCACTAATACAGACGTGACAAGTTTCAACTCTCAGCTAAACAATCCACCTCCTTCATACTAACGTCATCCTTTGGCCCATGGGCTATATAAACATCGCCAAACCTGGTTTCAATATAGAGAGCACATTAATGTTCCCACTAACGCGCATTTCCCAGTAACCACCCTATTAGATTGCTTAGTTCAAGTTCTATGACATATCCCACAACCTAGCAGACAGTTCAGATTCATAAGCTCAGAAGATACAGACATTGTCAGCCTCCTATACAGGTATTAAAACAAACAAACAAACAAAACAAAAAAAAACAAAAACCCTTCTGTGTACACTCAATAGCCCTGCTAGTACAAATACTCCCATGAGGCTCCTAAGAAAATATGCTCATGCAAAAAAACCAGCCCTTTTCTTTATGTTTTAAGTGATGGTCTTTAACTTAGTTCTTCACACAGCCTAAGTTAATGGGAAGAAAAAATAAGAGATGCTATTCAGAGGGGATAATCCTTTCCATGACCTCAGAGAGCGTACCTAAAACCAGTGGATCCAAGGATGACTCTTAACGTTTCCCAAAAGCACGTCAGTGAGCGGCTACTAAGTTTAATGTACAAGATGTAGAAATTCCCTGACTTTGTCCACTACAGACCCTCTGTAATAAAGTGAGATCCTACTCCAGACACATGAACTTTGCCTTTTGCCTGGTACTTGGCAACAGTTCAGCTGTATCAGTATCTAGGATAAATGGATGCAGCTGCACGTGCTAAAACACGGCCCCGCAAGTTAATCTCACGTGAGCCTCTTTAGCGAGTCTATGGTCCCACAAAGTATAGCACACATACTGTACAAGCAATGTGCTACAGGCATTACTGTGCTCTCCCTTGTCTGCCTGGATTATAGGGTGGTTTACTATGGGTTGGGGACCTATATACTAGGAGCTCACACTTTCAATTTTCAAGTTCAGCAGCTGGAAAGGCAAATATCCTCAGACAAAGTTCATTAGCCTGGAGATTCATGGCCAAGCTTCTGCAATATTGCAGGAAGATGCAATTTTACATTTGGGTTATGATATTTTGAAGTACTTGATGTAGCTGGAAGCCAACAAATCTCAACTAACCTTACCACTGTGCCTGATGGTGTGTTGTGCAAAATATAGATGTTTTGAAATAAAATGGTTTTGAAACAATTTATGTTTAACACAGTGAAATTAAACACACAGAGCCAGACACGCTAACTTCCACATTATTGTGTAACACTTAATACCTTAAAGAAGTGAGAAACAGGAAAGAGATTTAGGGATTTAGAGGTCAGCAGGGAATTACTATCAAGCCATCTGATTTCTTAGAAGAAAAAAAAATAAGAGTTGAAAGCAAAATTGAATTAATCCCAGAAATATGTAATGAATGCCCCCTACTAATCAGACTATGGGGAGCACTCAACATAGATAAAGGTCCAATCAACCTTTAAAAGAAACAATGCCCTCTCTGAAGTCTTTTGACTCTTCCAAGTTCACTAAATTTGACCCAGAATACATACGTCCGGAGAGTCACTGATCTCATAGGGTAGATCCTCAGAAGGTGTAATCAGAGCAACTCTATTGACTTCAGAAAGTTTGTTCACAGTCACCTCTTGCCAGCTGAGCCTCTGGCTCCAGATTTCTGTGTGTAGTCATGAAATCCCGATTATAGTATATTTTAAGACAGCTAGAAGAGTAGCCCAGGCTAAAGAAACTGTTGCAGTTGTTAAGATAAAAAAAATAATTAAGATCTTAATTATAACTAATAGCTGAAAATATCCTATATATTCCGATTAGCACTTGAGACTTATCCCATACATTTAGGTTCAAAGTAATTTTGCTTTGGGCTACAAAGTTTACTTTTAACTTCAGCCAGATTCTACTATCAACTTTCCAGGATAAAGTTTAATAAGGTTTACTCATAAGAGTTAAGTTGTTAATGTAGACTGCACACTTTCATGTACAGCATGCCTACTGAAATGCAAGTCTTCAAAGGCAATGATCTGAATATCGTGTTATATCAGTCAGAAGGAGGTCTGCCCAAACATCCCAGTCAGAGCTATTTCAGCCATTCAGCAGTCCAATTACTTATACTGCATTAGACCTTCCAACTCTATGAACGTAAACTGTTTACACTCAGGCAGCCAGGATCGTACTGATAGGGCTGTACATCGTGAACAATTTTGTCAAAATACAGTGTTTCAAATATAATTGCCATAAGAGATGTAACATGTAGGCTTGCAGCCTCAAGTGCAATTGTCTGGCACGTATAATGCATGCAGCTTACACTAGTGCGTGTAATTCCATTTAAAAGCAATGTAAGAAAATAATTTGGACTGAGTGTTATCCCCCTCATACACAGGGCTCTCTAAAATTGGCAGTAATCTGGAATAAATTAACACAGACAAAATTCACTTGTTCCATTTAGCATACAGATGATTTCTGAAGATGCTACTATTAGCTAGTCTTTATAACTTAATTTGGAAGATGACAACAGCTACTTTTGCTTTCATTCCCAGATCAGATAAACGAGTTACATCCTGCAAGGAGGGGTGGTTCTAAAAGGCCTTCCAAATATGCCGGGAAAATATTTATTCTATCAGATCCTCAGCAACAATATTCCAAGATCCTTACTGTGGCTCTGCTATTTCTGGAGAGTTTGGGGAAGAGAACATCAGCCTGAAGAACAGGGATAAGCAAGCGTCCTGCCTCCAAATTCTTCCATCTCAACACAAGCAACAGTTCAGTTGCTTTCTGCCTTCTAGCTCTATCAGTGAAGAATGAGCTCAGCCTTGCCATCAACAACTATCTTTCTGAAATTTTGGTTCAATTCAACTTGCATCATCCCCTCCCGTTCCTCTGAGAATTTCAGCAGCATCCTGTGATAAAAATTTGAGAATAATTACAGGCACAAAGCCTAACAACTGAACAACACAGCTTGACTCTGATGAATCACACCGAGTTCTCACATAATCACCTCTGAAGTTCTGGTTCTACCACAAACTGCCTGCACAGCAAACTGGAGAGGCCTCACATCAGTACGAACTTTGATGAAAGCAGCAGCAAAGTGCTGGACGCACTGTTTTTGTTTGACAAAGTCAGAAAATCAGCCTTACACTACCATCTTTTTCTCCTGTGTATCTTGACACCTTTCTGGGTGGGATACAGAGATGAAAAGTTGAGGAGAAAGGGAGGTCTTGCTCAAAACATGTTGTGCCACCCAGCAGTATTCTGATTCTTCCTGGATTCTCCAGAAACTGCAAGATTTAACTATATGTCAAATATGAGGTACCATAAGCCCTGATACCAAGTTGGGGCCCACTGATAACTATTGCCTTATTTCTTATTACTGTACTGGAGACCATTCCCTTGAAAAACAGCATAACAGCCACTTCTAAAAGACACTTACTGTGATTATCTTCTTTCCCTGTATTCGGCCATTTAAGTCCATCAGTGGGGTTTCCCTCCCACACTTAGTACACACACACTGCCCTAAGAATCATCACATAATCCCCTTCTGCTACACCACTTGGAGACTCAGAGGATCCACAGGCAGGAGCAATCTTGGTTACCCAATTTATAGTGCAATTGATTCCGTTTGGGTGGCTGGCAGAAGCCTCGCTTTCAATTTACATCACAATTTTGCTTCACGCATTTTCTTTCCTGCCAAAACGCCACTCCTGAGGTGCCACCAGCGATGCCTGCTGAGTCACGGAGACCACTGTGCTCGGGGCAGGTGGCAAACGGAGCACTCCCCGTGCTGTGCAGACATGCCTGTTGGCATAGATCATGGACTCGGAGAGGCAAAACTAACTGTAAGCTGCTGAGCCACTTCCCTGTGAATCATTTTTATTTCTGCGGCTTGACTACTAAGTTTCCTTTCCCTCTCCTCTCAAATTGATGCCGTAATATGGTCACACTGCAGAAATCTGTATCACGGTAGGTACAATATCCCACAGAGCCGTATCGCCCTCTGATATTTAGGAGATTGCTCCTGATTCATCAAGGCTTCCTTGATGACTTACAATGGCTTGGTCAGGTCACAGGGTGCAGGCTGCAATTTCCTTTGCCTTTTTATTTGTATTAATCAGGAGTTGGGGACTGTATATCTTCCTGTTTCCTCCCAGGCTTCAGGCATCACTGCATTATAGCGGCACCTGGTGGGATGGGTCAGGGCTGAAAAACACCAAGGAGCAAACAAGACCGCCTGAGCCACATGGGTCATCCTTTCAGGGAACACCAACACGTTCTGAATGAAACTAAGCGAGCATCATTTTGTTCCTGCATGCCTTTATAACATCTGTTGATGTGAAAAGTTCAAAATTAGAATCATTGAACCCCACCCTAGTATTCACTGAAGACCTACAAAATGCTGTAAGGAGAACGTCAAGCCACATCTTGGAAACAGACTGCAACCTGAGGGACCTAGGAGATGCACCACAAAACACCACAAAGAAAAAAGCTGATAAATAACATCTCAAAGGCCTCTCAACTTTTGATTCATTAGCTATCATTAAAAATTTATAAAAGTGTATTAGAAACAAAGCTCGGTTCAACCAGCCGTGTGTATTCTAGCAAGAGACTTACACACCGAGCCCTTTTCTTTTGATTACTGACTTCAATCTCATCATTTTTATTTTATGGGACGCAAAGCATCAAATTCAGCTTCAGAAATACAATGTTCAAAATATAGTGGCCAATAAATGTTTCATCTTTTTCACAAACTAGACCTTAAAGAGCTTCAGTTATTTATTTTTATAGCAGCAGCATACATATGTGTATGACACAGTAAAGGATACTGATCTCTGAAGACCCCAGATTATCTTAAACTCCAGAAAATCAATATCAAATCCTGTGTTTATGGTTGTTTTCATTATTTATTTTAGAGTCTAAGACAGTGGACAGTGGAGGCTGCCAGTTTTGTAGGAAAAGAACCCAGCAAAGTTGCAGTCAGATTTATAGGTCTAATTTTACATTACAAAATAAACCATCTACTCCCAACAGATGAATTCACTGTGGTTCATCAAAAACTAAACATTTTTGTTAAAATTCTGCATACAGCTGCTTACTCATCCAACTGCTTTAGGTCTTACACTACAGCTGATGCTGAATGTGTGCAATGAATTTAAGGGCTCCACACAGGTGGGACTGCATTCAAGGGGCACTACTATCAACTGCTACACCAAAGTCATATGAAAAGGTGTTTCTGCTATCTCCAATGAGGAATGGCATTTCAGCACACATGCAAATGAATACCAAGGAATATCAGCTCTTGATTAATTTTTAAAAACACAAGTTCATAACAAATTAAAAGAGGCATAAAAGAAAAGTTTAGCGTGTATCATACACTAAAAAAGTTTGCATGGAGGTAACATCAAAAGACCAAAGTACAGATTCGTGTCTCTTACTAAAGCACACCTTTTGAATTAACAGTGCCGAGCTAACTGATGAAGCAAACTACTGAGTTAGGTTTACTTTAAGCACAGTTTTCAATTCCATATGAACTTAACTGAGTTGACTAAGACAAGGAAGAAATAATGTCTGAAGTTAGGAAGTGTACCAATTAAACTACAGAAATACTAGCTTAAAAGGAAAAAAGGCTATTAAAATGAAAGGAACTCTCGCTAACGCTATGCAGGCTTTGACATACATTTAGGAACCAATCCCTCACTGCAGTAATGACTCCAGCACCATTTTCGGGCATCTGCAATCAAACATTAAAAAAAAAAATAATTCTGACTGTAAACACCTCTCTTCCCCTGAATTCCTCATATCAATATTGAAGTGTTATAGAAAAAGTACTGCTACTATGTAAAACGACTGCATACCCTTTAATGAAATATTGTGATCTGTTCTTGTAACATAAGCAAGGCGTAGACAGGAGGAATTGCTAGAAACATTACAGGCACAGGAAGAATCCTGCAGGGTAGAAACTGGAAACACCGATGGGAATCCTTTTAGTTTAAAGATGAGACATCTACTAGAAGGCATCTTTGAGGTTTGCAAAACAAGACAAGATACATTAGATATTCCTATTTATAACATATAATTAATTTGTGGAATTCACTGCTACCATACCACACTGACATCAAAAGCACAGCAGGATTCAGATAAGGTTTAGACAGATAACATGAAAATCAAGTGTTACATCAGAGGGGATTTAAAAAACACATGGGATTTAAGTCCTTTTGCTACACAGCACAAACAAAAGTCTAACAGACAGAATTAAGAAGATACCATCATGGAAAAGACATTAAGTTTACTGAATGGTTTTCTACACTTTTGTCTGAAGTATTCACCTGCAGCCTGTCTTACGAGAAAGGACAGTGACTTAGATGGACCACTGGTTTGATCTGGCATGGCAACTCCTATATTCTTATGTTCCTATCAGATAATCCATGGCAACCAGAGTGACAATGGATGGGTACCCATTCTAGGAAACAAAAAATTGTATCATTCTAATTCTCAGTGCACTGAACTGAATTATGTCAGGTTAAGTGTTGTCACACTGAATAATCTCAAGCTATATCACATCTCTAAAGACACAACTCAATATAACGTGTAGGACACTGCACTAACGTTTGCTACAGATCCGAATTGAGGGTGAGAAAAAAAAAAAAAAGATAATCTTGAAGCCCAGTGAAACCTATGGCACCTACAATAATAGTAAAAACTACGTTAGAATATTTTAATTTAAAATGCTGAAATTCCAGAAATAGAAATTGCTCAAAGATATAAAACACCTGCCTCTTCTCTTGCTGTCTGTCCTCACCCTATCTAACCTCATATAATCACAAACCGTATTAAATGTCAAAGAAATTTAAGAGCATCTCTCATTAAAGCAGCTGTGAGGGTATCAAAAAGGCAAAGACCCCTTACGTTCTTAGAAAAAATAATCATGAATGGTAACTGTTAAAAATTTCTGACACTGAATTAAAGCACATCAAGATTTTTGTCCACAAGATGTAAGAAGAAGGCAAACTGACCCTTACTAGGCTCCCTTACTAGTCTCTCTTCATTAGAGAAAAGGCTCAATCTGCATCTGCATTTGAAAAAAAAGAAAAAACAAAACAAACAAAAACAAACAAACAAACAAAAAAAACCTGTAAAGGCTGTTTTGCAAAACAAAACAAGCACAGTCACCTTTGCAGGGCTTATAGGTTAATTTTAAGTATGACAATAACCATGGAAAAAATAAAAAAGGGAGGAAGAAGAGACAGGGGTAACAGCATTGAGTGAAAGACAAAAGTTATAGCAACAAGATAATACAAGATCTTGAAATAGAGGTAAGCATACGCATATTTCTGCAACTAACTAAAGTATTTTCTAAACATTTTTAATTCATATCATTTACTAAACAAAAGGAGTGGTACGTAAATGAAGACAGTGAGCCAGAAGAGAGCTGTTACAATTACTGTGGCTATAGTGACCTTGCACGACAATGCTCTTCACCCATCCCAAAAAGTCATGACTTCCAGGTACTAGTTCCTTTCTATCAACTCTTTCATAGGTACCTACACCTTCCACTCACATACAACTAAACAGAACCTAAGCAGATCAAGCAAATCCTAGCAAAACAGAACCTAAGGATCAAGCAAACCCTAGCATTTAGCTGTTTCTGCACAATGTGGCAGTATTGCAACATCCCCAATTCACCTACATTGCTGTGCACCATAACTCCTGTGTCCAAAGAGCAAGGTTATCAATGAAAAAGAAATTCTGCAATCCTGAAAAAAAAAATATAAATAAAATGGGAAAAAAGAATCTCCCACTTCAATAATGTAATAGGAACATGCAAAAAAAACTGTGGGAACTTTTGGGGTTACTAATACTTATTAAGTTCCCTGGGTCCAATGATATGTACATAGCTACTTGCATGTCTAAGAGTTTGCAAAATTGAAAGTTATGTCTGTATTTTAGTTGTTTCATGTTGTTTTTAATTACAAAAATTAAAACAGAAATTGGGGGACTTTTTTTTTTTTTTTTTTTTGCCAGCCCCCACAGCTCCATAGTTGTCAAGACGCAGAAGTCAGGGACTTCTAACTTGGCCTTTCATCCATTTATATAGAGACTCTTTGAAAGTATCTGGAGATTTGGTGATTGACAGCTCCGCATGCTTCAAGAATTCCTACATCATGCACAGTAGGGTTTGATTTTAAAATAATAGTTCCGTATTATTGTACAATTCTGAACAATTTATTATAGAACTAACAATGTTTATACAACTCTTTCATTACCTTCTAAGACAAGCAAGCAGGTTAATACTAATTTATTCCTGGCACTTGCTGGATTATTTTTTAAGATGTAACGTGGCAGCCTCTGTTCTGAAGAAGCCACGACTCTTTCCATTTTCTTCCAGGGTGATGCTGCCATTTTGAACAGCCACATGCTGCCTTCACTCTGCAGCACTGCAAGTGGTTCACAGCAAACAACGAAATGTTGCTGGCAGCATCTGCCACCTGGAAACCTGCCAGTCAGCCTCAAAACCACAGAGAAGCTTGTGTTGGGACTTACTCCACTTCCACCCTTTTGGAGGTTCAGCTTTTACTGCTGTCCTCAGTAGCCCTCCTAGCAGCTGTATGATAGAGCTTTGATCCTTTTACAGACGGAAAAAAAAAAAAACACACCCCTCCAATTACTAACAATTACCATCATGTTTATAGAGATTGTCTCACCTGCACATCTGCATCACTGGGTCTGCAACAAACCTAAGTCATAGAAGAGCATTTTGCCCTCAGCAGATATAGTTAAAATGAACCTTGGTGAAAGCAAGTACCACATAAAAAAGAAAAAAAAGTATTTTGCCAGTCACTGAAATACAATGAGCTTGAGAAGAGCACAGCAGATCTGAAACACTCAGCAACTTTCATCAGCATTTCAGAGAAGAGGAAGAGGCTATGCAAGTTTCTTAATGGACATGCAGGAAACCTGCGAGGATGATGTCTCCAAATTTGGTCCAGACATTAGAGATAATAAAATTCCTTATGGAAACGTTAAAGGATCTCTTTGACCATGCATCAGACATCTCAACATTGGGTTAAAAAAAAAAAAAAAGAGGGGGGAGGAAGGCAGGCATTATAAAGCTACAAGGAAAGAAAGTCTTCCATAAATCCTACGCCAAGATTGCTAACATCTGTCTGCAGTGCTGTTTATTGATTTATCATAATCAGTAATAACTGTTTTATGGTATCATGAATGCACATTTCACATCTTTTATACTTGCAATTAATGCACTCCAAGTATCATCTTCTGTCTTACATATATATTTTTTTTATACCATAGCTTATTTTTTGTGTTTGTTTGTTTTCCTACACTTGGTATTACATTGCTAAAGCTGCTGTGAGGCTGTTTGCTGTAGCTCTTGGCTGCCTATGCACAGTGGCAGCAGGCACTGGCTTCAGTGCTGTGACATATCTACTTAATTAACACAGCTGTTGTATCTACAGTGTGAAGTACCTAGCAATGGCGCCATTCTGGAAAGCAGGAGCTGAAAAAAAACTAAATTACAGTATGACTTTGAACTGCTTTAAAAATATATAGAGAGAAACACATCCCTGTATGTTAACAGGTCTCCTCTATTTAATTATGTACCATAGAATATTGTAGAACACTTCAGAAAGTACAGTTTCATATTTTAAATTCACCTCATTTGTCTTAAATGAAATTGGCACTTGAACATATGAACAAAACCAGAGCATCTATCTGAAACAAAAACCAAAAAACACAACTGCAATTGCTCCCTTGTGGCAGTGTGCTTTTACCTCTATTTCTACAGAGTCCATTCTTAAAAGTGATTCTGCTCATCTTGACATAAGAAATAACACAGCAACATCTCCCAGCACAAGCAGATATTGCCTTTTTCCTGAAAGCTCATAACACACCTCCCCCCACCTCCCAAAAAACCACTGATGTTTTTCAAGGTTTTATTTCGTAGCATTCAGGAAGTTAAAAAAAAAAAAAAAAAAAAAAGATTCACTCAAGATGAAGATTACACACTCATTACACATCAACACTACATTAAACATGATTTTTAAAATGTCTTCTGCAAATCATATAAGTTTGGCTACAAAATGAGTCAGTTGTACCATTGGAAAAAAAATACAAAAAAAAAGCAAAGCAATACACCCAGTTTCCTTCAAATCTGCAGTTCATGCAGATGCATGGTGGGTAAATATGGGTGAAAATTAGTTAATTACTTTGAAAGACCATCATCGACTGGGACTGTATCCATATTCAAGGAGCCTTCATGATCCCATAGATGGGACAAATAGGACATAGCAGCCTCAACAGCCTCCACTTCTTCACCAACACACTGAACCCCCAGGTACAAATTAACTCAGTTACATAAAGTAAGCAATCACTCTTTCTAATTGTCTGTTAGATTTCATTTACACTTTGCACAGAGAACTCAGAGGGTTTTCAGCAGTTCCTGGACTGAGGACATTTGAGCTACTGGTGTCAAGGTACTCAGTGCACGCCACCCAGGGTTTTCTCCACACCATCAGTGAGGAATGGCGAGTCCTGCTGTAATGATGTCCCTCCATTATGAAGCTACCACCAAGACCATTCCTACTCTTGAGGCTCTCATGGCCATGGGGTATCCGAGCACTAGAAGAGAACTCTTCTCTTCTGACTGTGAAACAGACCCAGCTTTGCTCATCGTATAGTTATTCCAAGACTACTGGTGTGTAGCTGAATCACTGAAGCCTGTGATTACCACAGTAAGGAACTACAAAAATAAGGGAGATTCCTCCAGTTGTTTGCATAGAACTGGCAAACACCAGCCGTAATACTTCTGAAGGAGGCAGCTGTGGTATACCTTGCAGTTCAGAGCACACACTGAAAAGCATTTCCACACCAACTGCTCATGAATGCTTTATTTTCCTAGGCATAAATGCACTAAGTGCGCACCACTCTGCCACTGAATGAAACCTGGAAATTTCATTTCAAAAGCTCATCTAGCCACTGTGCCAGGGTGAGCCTAGTATAAAAATAAAAAAACACCTCCCCAAATGCTCTAGAATATGGTCAGTACAAAAATCTACATGTACAGTAATAAAGTCTGGATACGATTTATAAAAGTTTTACTAAATACTATGTAATATAAATATATTACCTCCTCTAGCTTCATATACACTCTCACATACATTTATAGCTAGACAGACAGACGGATGTAAAGTAACTTTCCTACAAAGTGGGGCCAGAGCAGAAAATTGCTACCTACCACACAATCTTGTTTCATCTGTTACAGTCAAGATCCAGGTGAAGAAATCCTACGCTAGTACTTTATTCTCAGAAATCTGAAGTTTCTTGCAGTACTTCACCTAGGGTACGCATCCAGAACTCTGTAAATCAAAAAGAGATGATCCTGTATCTGTTTCTGGTGTCAGATGGAACACTAACCTGGAAGCCAATTAAGTGCAAAGAAAAACATTTTGATTGAAGCCGATTTTCAAGGCACTCAAGAGACTGCATCCCCTGCAAGTAAGAGCAGAGGGAATGACACAAACAGAAAAAAAAATAAATCTCTATTTCAAGACCATTCCTACAAATGCAGACCTAGAAATGCAATGACCTTTCCTGTGACCCTTTTAGAAGAGTGAAGTTTGTGAAGTCTTTGGTTTTGTAAGCACAAGATTGTAGTGCCTTTCCCAAAACCGTAATATGCTTTGTAGCTCTTCCCTAAAACAAAACAACCTAGACAAATATTTGAAGACTTCTTCATTCACTTTTGATTTTTTTTTTGATATATATGTTTTTTTTTGAATTCACTACAGTACACCTTTATCAGAAAATACTGAAAGGAAAGTTCTGACATCTCAATCAGTTTCTTCAGGCTCCCTGCTACATAACACAGAAGCCCATCAAAATCTCCAGCTGAGGACATTTATAGCCCTTTTTTTAACCAAACTGATTGACTAGGGTTCTATAAAGAAGGGGTAAACTCTCACTTAGCTATTCAAATTAGCACATTTACCAACAACAGATCTCCCAACTGTTAAATCCCCAAGCTACGCTTTCAATTTGATCCAATGGGGAAAATATTTCCCACTAGAATCATATTCAGCAATAGCACTAACTGGTCTCATTATTCTCACTAGTTTGTAGGAAGATACGATAATGATTGCAAAAAGAGAAGCACGGAAAGTACCAGCTCCTCCAAGACTTTTTCTTTGTCTCCATGGACTCATTGACTATTGTTCTCCATTCTTTGCCACTTGAGGACTTTCTCTTCTATCTGGCTAAAATACTACCTCACCAAAGAAACCAACTTAGCTGCAAGTGACTAGTCAGCATCAAGGAACTGGAATGCTTGATTAACCTCAGCACCCAAAATCTGAAAGAATCTTCAGTCAAACTAAACCTGTGATGATTTGTGTCTGCAATATTTGCTTGTCAGTGCTGGGCTGGAGAAAAAAAAATTAAAAAAAAGGAAACCATCTAGAACTAAGATAGATGGTTATACATGTAGATTTTATAGAGGACAGAGTTATACATACTTCAGCATGAATCATGAAGAGCGAAGACGAACACAAAAATGGAAGCCAAGTTAATGAAATATTCATCATTTTGATCACAGTTACTAAAACGCTTTAACCACTACTTGCTTCTTCTAATTCAGTTCACCCACTTTAGTTGAAACTAGTAGAAATAAAGAAAAAAATAATGCTGCAAATGCCAGTAAAAATGGATAAAGAAGGTATTTAAAAGGAAATATGTAATAAAAGGAATAATGAAGATTCTTGCATACATTTAGAAATGTTTAAGGAGGAAAAAAAAAAAAAAAAAAGCATGTTAAACTGCCCCATCCTGAATTAAGTATCCTTATCAGGATGGCAACTGGTGGTTAGTTCAAGACAAGAAACAACACAAATGCTGCGTTAATTCCACCTTAATTTAAGACTTTCATCTTACTGTTTTATTGCTTCAATATTGCCAACATTTCCTTTCTGCAGAACTGCAAAGAGGTGTCCTTTCCCATTCTCATTATTGGCGTATTTGTCCTAATTAGCTGCAAACTAAGCATTTTAGGCTCAACCCTAGAACAAACTCATGTTACTGTCAAATGCCTGGCCCGACACAAGCTGCTTCTACAGAAGTATCTTTAATTTTCCTGCTGATGTAAGGTTCTGCCAGGGAAGAGTCAGGCACTGTAATGTCTCATCCTCTCCTCATCCCCTTCATATTTCACTACATTGGCAGAATCAATACCGAAATGGGGAAATTACCAGAGGAATATCCTCCTGTATACTCTTTTCCAGTATTTCTTAAAATAGCACACGGATAATCTAGCCTATCACTCACAGTAATTCCTAAGTAGGTCGCTGCATTTTAGCAGCGAGCATGGCTCTGCAAAACAAAACGTCTTTGCATTCATTACTGGTAGGGAAATGGCACCTTCCTAAATCTGAGGACAGTCTGACTGGTTCATCCTGTTATTGCTGTATTGTCATTCAATAACCTGTCCCCGTTTTACTAGGGCCTTATAAATCAGGCCCCACATTCACGGAGGCTGTAAAACTGTCAATTGCAGATAGCCTGCGTCAAGCTAAGATCTAGTGAGAAGGATCTGAAAACGAACAGCAGGAAACTTTACCACTATCATCTGCTGCAGATGAGGAGCACGCAACATTTCGAATATAAAAGGCTGACATCTACTGCACACATCCGAGGAAGCACAGGTGTAACCTTTCCACTTCAAAGGCCTCTCGATGTTCACTTTTATCAGCCCCGGTGCAATATTTTCAAAACCTCCCTCTGGGTGATGTCCTTCAAGCCTTTTCTAGGTACCCAGTCCCAAATTTGATTTTCCTCCTTTTATTCTCTTGATTCCTCAAAGATCATTCCAGAAACTTGATTTGATTAGAAGTCTCTTTTAACGTAAGCAATTCATCCTCACACACGCGGAGCTGTTGATTCACCTTTTCTTTAATTTCATTTAGCCCGGCTTTCATTTGAGCTATCTCAATTTTAACCTCTGTAAAAGCTCCATCTACCTTGTTTACTGTTTCTTTGATTTGAAAGATCTCCTCCATTAAGTCCTTAAGCGACAACTCTGTGGCCATTTTTGGCTCCAGCTGTTTGTCAGGAGAGGTCAGCCACTGCCTCAGTCTTTTATTTGTCTGGAGCAACATTCAAATTGTTTTCAGAGCAATTGTTTTGTTCCTATTTCCTGCCATCGCTGCTCGAAAATAATAACAAATCGCCTCATTTCTAGGAAGGGTTTTATCTCTTTACTTCATTATCAAGGCCAGGGAGCATGACAGTTTCAGAGGTAGGTGCCCTGCACAGATTTCCTCGAGTCTTGCTTGAGGATTAATAGTGCAGTAACAGTTGAAAGTTATTTTCTACACGCATACAGCATCCTACACGAGAGCATCTGAAGCCGGCAGGAAAATTAATTCACTTAAGATCCTGCTAGACAGGTAAGTATCGATCTTATGAACAAGAAAACTAGTAACAAAAATACTGCATTACAAACTTACACATGAAAACAACTTTTTTTCCTTTTTAATTTACTTTTTTAAAAAAAGACAGATCAGGTCAGCAGGATCAGTTCCTTGGTCGTACAGGAAGCCTGTGGCAGAGCTGGAAATAGAAGGAAGGTTTCCTGCCTTGATATGCAAGTCTATCTTTTCTCCTCCAAATGCACATGGCATGCTCAAAGGAAACCGGCTAACTCACGGAACTGATGAAAGAGTGATTTTAAGATCAGGAAAGGGCGATTCTCAAATAAACCTTTACACTTTGGTCTATTATTTTATGTATCAGTCACTTGATAAGGAAGATAGACTTAAGACTCAGCTGTACAAAACCCATGTGAAGACTGGCATATTGTACGATATTTCATTTTTAAAATCTAGATTTTAAAAAATTATAAACACACTGTTCCTCCCATATCAAGATCAGCTGAGATTTATGCACTGCTATTGAGGCTCTTACCACTTAGGATGGGAATAATGCAAATAGCATCAATTAACTACAAATTAGTCAAGAAATTTAGGCTCCCATCCCAGCCAGTACAGCCAGCCTACCTTCCAACAGGAAATGTATCTCACCTTCCACAGTCACTTTTCTTGAGATGCGATGATTTCTCTGAGGTCCCCATTCTCTTCAATGACTGAGCAGCAGAAGACTGGGCAACCAGCTTGACTGTGACATCTAATGTTTAGACAGCTAATTTGAAGTGAAACAAATCCTACTCTTACATGCTTTTTCCAAGTGGATTCATTTGTAGCTTTAACATTTAATGTCTGTTACCTCGAGAGGTAAAGTTGTGGGGGTTTTTTTGAAGCCATTTTTCTAACATTATAAAACTTTACCACATAGAAAAATTGTTTCAGTATTACCTACACATTACTTTAAGTAAAAATATATGAATGAAGTTACATTTCCAACCTGTGTGACTCTAGAACAGAAATCCAAAGTTAGATTGCTAACCAACTAAAGGACATCCAACTATATAATTATAAAAATACTGGAAAAAAAAAAAAAAAGAGGGAAAATGAAAAAAAAAGCTCAATTTAAAAAGACTTAAAAAGCTCCACAGAAGCACCCTGACAGTCATTTTAGACTTTTCACCTTTGACTTACTTAGGCAAATATCTGCAGAGAGAAGGAGAGAAGTCAGGTTATCAAGTTGTTTTGTATATAAATTCACGTCAGCTCGTCAGCTTCTTTGTAGGAATGCTAAAGAAAACCTTTTTTTTTTTTTTTTTTTTCATCGTAAATCAGTATTTTAACAATGAAAGTTCTTACCAGAAAGAAGATCTTGATGTAAAGTCCTAACATATAACCTTAATCTCCCAACCATAAATACTTCCAATAGTATCTCTAAATCTCTAAACTGGGGAGTGAAAAAAAAAAAAAAAGGAACAAATATATGTAAAAAGACTCACTTTTTAAAAAGAGATTTAACCTATAAATAGAGAAATAATCAATCCTGTTGTAATACATTCTTCTTACATTAAAAAAAAAAAAAAATCCATCCTGGTGCAATCTATTTGGTAAGTCATAAAAAATAAGACAAGACAGCTGGGTCTTGAGTCTCATTCTCACTGAGGCCCCATTTCGTTGCCAGAACAGTGTAAAGCAGCCTCTGTGTAAAAGAAACGAAGCCCAGATGAATGTGCAGCAGAGCACAGCGATCCTATACTCGTAGCTATTAGGAGAAATCCAGAACAGGATGTAGGAAAATCATACAAGCTGTATCTAAAGAGACAGAGGCCACATCTGGATATAAGATTAAATGTAAGTGTGCTATGCATGTACTGGACAGAAAAATAAAATTACTTGGACCTAAACTGAGACATATCGCAGTGATGACACAAAGAATAAACAGTGGTACTGTGAGCTATGTTTGCTTACCAAGCAAGAAACGAAGCCTTATGAAAAATTATTTTAAAACGCTCATAATGCTAGAATGCAAAAACAGTACTTTTAGTGACTGATATTTCTAATCTGTACTTACTCTCTGCAGTAGTGACTGTATAAAATAAAACAGTAAAAATTCCTAGCCAAGCAAAATGCCTGATAATATAACTTCCTGGCTTGGCTTCCAAAGACTCATGCAAAGTTTAGTAGCTGCATGGCCAAATAAATCTTTTTACTACAGCTTTTTCTTTTGTGTGTGAAAATGGTAAATACAGTATTTTCTGTATTATATACCAGGACTGCAGTCACTACCCAAGAATGCAGATCTTTCACCCGTTCATTACTGAAAATATTGCTTGAGGGAAACTGCTTTAAACTGATTTATGTGGTAGACACAGAAAGACAACCCAGTCAAATTGGACAATGTGGCAGATGGTAATGGATTTATGCATATTTATGTAGCATGTATTTACTTGTCGACTTTGTTATCCATCTTTTGCCCCTTCCAAAAGTAGATGGCAATTTATAACAACTATGATGCTGTGGCTGGCTGACACTCCCTTCACAGCCCTTTCCTTTGGACAGGCTAAAAAGCAGCATGCTTTGTGCAGCTATTTTAATTGTTTTACAGTTTTATTACAAAACATCCTGTCTGTTACACTTGCTTCCTGAGGCTATCATAACAATGTTAGTTGCTCCTGCTTAAATCTGCCTCGGGGTATCTGCTTTTACAGTTACAATTAAAGCCAGTAAGTAGTTCACCAACATGTTAACATTAATTTGTCTTTTAATTTATTTGACCTTTTAAACTAAGCAAGTAACTCACTGAGGTAAGGGATGCACAGAGAACAAAGTTCAACCATTATCAAACATTTTTTACAGTAACGTGCGTTCTGGTTATTTTCCACCGTAACACTGAACTGTTCAGCTGCGAGTGTTTTTATTTATTCTGAGTTATTTCCAAAGAAGCATAAGGCATTCAGATTGTATTTAACATGTGCAGGCTTTACGTATCACTAATGCACATACCGCCAGGACAATCTGGAACTTCTGACACCCTTGGTGCCCATTTAAAACCTCAGTCCTGTACCTGCTGTATGCCTTACAATAACCAATAGGACCTCCTGCAAAACTACCTAGACATGCTTAGTTCAACATTTAGGATAACGAACAGATACGGGTTTGTACACATGTCAATGTAAAGTGTATTTAAATAACCATGTAAATAAGCCTCCCAAACCGCAGTAAGACTCCCCAGACAGGGTTTTAGCACCACTTCAACCAAGTTGCTGCTAGGCTGACTCCAAGCTCAGCTGGCTCTGTTTATTCCAGCTCCCCTGTTTTTTCCATACGCCTACCTTTTGTCTACGACTGTGCAACAGCCACCACAAGAGCGAGCTGCCAAGTCCACCTAAAACCCCACTGAGATGAGAGGGCTGCCACCCACCTCCAGAGCGCTCCCTGCTAAATTAGACAAGGGGGGATGGAAGGGAAACACTCATCAAATGGTCCTTTACTGCTAGGGCCGTCCAGCCTCACGTGAGAAGCAATGGAGAGAAGGGAGAGAGGGAGGAGGAAAAATGCTAGAAAGTGGAAAAGATGAAATGAAAACAGGGAAACAGCCACTGCCGCCTAATAAAAAATAAATCCTCGTAAAAAGTGTTCATTCGCTCCCTCCTGGGTGAGTAAAACATTTGACTCCTTCTTGCAAAACTCCCCTACGGTGAACGAAGCTTTAAACTATTACTGCCATCTTCCTTGTAAGTTCCCCAACCTCTCTCAGCAATAAAAGCCCTTACTCAGCCCTGCTCCCAAGACTCTGTCACCTCTAGCCTTAATCCTTCTGCAGCAGTCACCAACAATTAATGCTACACCAAAAAGACAATTTTGCAGAGGGGAAAAAAAAAAAACAAAACCCAAAAAACTTATTTCTGGATAAAGGGATAGAAAAAGATAAAATATTTGGGATTTTCAGCAAATTTAGTATCAGTGTTGGAAATAAAAATCAAGTTTACAACTATTCCGTTCAACTGTGACATCTGGTAATGCACACTACCCCTTTTGATACACAATGCAATTAAAGAGCAAAAACAAACACCCGAAACAGTTGCATATCTTTCTGTTTACCCAGCGCTGCCAGCAGCCTGTCCGCGCTGCCAGGGGATTTAGTGCAGCGAGCTGTGGAAATAAGAAATCAGACGGCGCCTCACCTTCGCACTGAGGCCACACAATATGAAGAAAAATGCTGCGGCTGGAAGTGGTCGTCGGTCAATTACTCACCCTTTAAAATCCTATTATCTTCCAATTCTGCCGAGGGAAAAAAAAAAAAGGCACCGCTGAACACAGGGAGGCAGAACAAACGCTATCTTTTTAACCAAATGTGTCCAAAAGAGGTTGTCTCTCCATATGCTGCCAGTCACCCAGCTGAAAGGCTCGGTTCTGACTGGGTGGCTCGCAGCACCGAGCCAAGTTAATGGCATTTTTAGAGGTGTATGTGGCAACATTCGACTTAAGGCTGTTTAGCGCATCACGGCTACGGAATAAGCAACAAAGAGTTCTAGATAAAGCAGATAAAAGGAATGCAAAACCCAGCCAAGAGAAAGACTAATGCCTGCCAGGTAAAATGCAAAACAACGTGTCAAGAAGCATATTCTGTAATGAGGCAGCAAGATGGATTCAAAATACATTTCTAGCAGCGCCTAGGATCAGTCCTCTTGTCATTAAAGAAATCTGCTTGAGCGCACCCATGTTCATAAACAACTTCCACAGGGCTAAGGACACAAATTATAGCAGGGCGAGGATTTATCAGATGCCACAGCAGAAGGAAAAGAAAAAATGCTTTGCTCTGGTGTAAGATCAGACAGACCTCTTGGTAAGTCGGCCCCCAACACTGTATTTGTCCTATAAGGCAGACTCCAAAGATCTTGGAAACATCCCTCCCTTCCACCTCGCCCCCACATTTAAATCTCTGCAAATAAACAAAACAAACAAACAAAAAAAAAACAGACAAACAAACAAACAAAAATAATTTAAAAAAAAAAAAACAAACACCATCTGAACACCATTACAAGTGCTCCTACAGACTGACTGCATTTTTCCCCCACCCTAAAGGGATCACACTCATCACATATAACCTATATAAGATGAACACGGGTGGCTCTGAGCTCCTGCACGGCTGCAGAGAACTGGGCAGTCTGCAGGACCACAAGAGATGGAAAGCCAGTGCAGAAGTGTGCTCGGTTAAAGCTCTCCGCTCTTGCACTAAGGGATTATTTCCCAGGGACAGAAGCCCTCTGCTGGTCAAGACTTTCCAGAAGATGATTTACAGCAACTACATGCATACAGGTTTTAATTTATCAGTGGTCATATATCAAAATAAAGTCACGAATGAGATATGCAAGAACACATTTCATATGAGGAAAGGCAAGCTCAATAGATTAAGGTAAATTCATCTTTTTTATTCTGAGAAGCTGGGTAACCTCTGCTTCGTTATTTCAAAAAGTGCTGTCCACCCCACAGTTAGATACCTAATCGCTTTTAAAAAAAATGTCTGACTTAAACAGTCCTGACCTTACACATACACTCAATACCTCTTTCACTGCTCATACAAGAGCGACAAGAACCATTCAAATAAATCATTTTGCTGTGATAAGCAGCCAATGCTGCAAGTCTGTTCCCCAGCACAAGTATTTGATATTCAAATGTATTAATTCTTTCAATTTGCTTCATATTTAACATTGCTATCAGACAGTGTAATTCCATTCAGGATTCCAAAATAAAGTTTAGGCAAAAATAACGCAACACCTCTGCTTCCCCTGAAACTAGAATATTTGGCTTTTACAGGAAGCAAAACTAAATCTGGTTTAGGCTGAGACCGTAAGCAGGCCTGGAAGCTGTGGTATTGAGATCAGTTAATTAGTTATTGGAATGCTGAAAAAACAAACAGTTTTTTTGCTACCTGTTCATAAGTGGAATTATTTTCCTTCAAGATGTGTAAATAGTCATCTTTTTAAACTCACACCTTAAGTTCAACAGAAAGGGCTGGATTAATTATGGATTTCTGCAAGAAATCAAAGCCTTCTTCTAGCTCCCTTCCCCCCAAAAAAAGAGACTCAGCAGAGAAGTCAATCTTTGGATACGCAGATTTTATCATGCACACATACACAAACACACACGTGTTCCCATCTCCAAGCCCCCCTACAGCTGTTATTATTTATTTATTGTTGTTACTGAGATGCTGGGGGACTTCAGTCAAGAATCTGACTTTACAGTCCAGTGCTTCACCATTTTCACTGCAAATTCAGCATCTAGGTTATAACAAACCCCTGGAAAAAAAAATCACCTTCTTCACACACCACTTAGTCCAGAGCTTTGCAGCTCTGTGCATTTATGCTTGGCATCTTTAAATCTACTCAGAATAAAGAAAATCAATGAAAATATATAAATAAAAGATATCCAATCAGGTACAGTTTTACATATGGGAATTCTGCTGTGTGGTGGAAGTAGCATATTTCTAAATCTATACCAACAACTGAACAGTAAATCAATGCAATACAGCAGGTCTACGAAAAAAATCCTGCCATTAACATATTCCTAAAAAATATTTTAAACCCAGTAAGGCAGGATCCTTAAAAATTAAAGCTGATGTCGTTATAAGTTGATTACAGGCAACAAAAAATGTGGCAGGTATAGCAGAGTACACCACTTCTTAACTCTAAGCAGCTGGTGAATACCACAGAAGCCGCTGCTTGGCCATCTACATGTGCTTTCCTTGCCAAATCTAGAAACCACATTGATCAGGCACCCATCATCATGACAGAACATCCATCAATCCAGCTCCTAATTTCAGCCTCCCAGGTACCAAACTTTGCTAGGATATCCGAGTGCTGCCAGCCTTTCCCATTGATGAAATACTTCAGTGTAAACAAGATAAGGATCTACTTGAGAAGCTGAAGTGAACAAAATACACTGAATATTCTGAGTAAACTACGATGAAAGTCCCAGTCCTTTGGTCATTTAAACAGCTTATTATCCATTACAGCTACAACCAAAAATCCTGCTTGCTTGCACCAAATTCATGTTGCTGTTACCTTAGATTTGTTATTTTCTTATTTCTTGGCATTTGGCTTTGTAGTCTCAGGCAACAGTGCCCTTCTGATCTTCTGATGTTGTAGTTTCTGCATGATTTTCAAGTTAATTTCTTTTAATGACAAACAGGATTTCTATTAAATTATGTGACACTTAACTACCTGAGTCAATAGCTGTGCTGACTCCTTAGTTTCAATGCAGAGCTTCCTAATAAGTGATCGTGGTGGTAGTGACTACCCCACTGTCATCCTCTGGACCATATCCAGGTGAGGAGATGCTTCCCAAGGAGGCTGTGCATACAAACGCCTCCCAGGCAGAGGTAACATTTATGGGTTCCCTTCTCAGACAGGAACTGGTTCCAGCGGGCACAAACTCTTCCTGCTCATTCTGTCCCAGGCTCCCACTCCTCCTCTCCTCTTTCTAGGTGCTGTTGTTCCCCATGTTCTACAGAAGGAAACAGGACTAAACGGCATCACACCCACGCAACAGGACTGGGCTCCATGTGGTTTTACAGGAAAGGGCAGTCTTAACCAATCTGTAAGAAGACTTCATTTTAAAGCACCCATCTGAAGAGAAAAAGCATGTGACAAATCACGTCCTCTGGAAACAACCGTGCCCTGTATTATGTTGTCTCAAGAATACATGGTTAACAAAGGAGCTTAAACTGTAATTGCAATTACCACAACATGTTAATACTCAAAAGTCATACTTTTAGCATGGCTCATCACTTGACATTTCTGGCGAGGCACTTTCTGGATGAATTACAAATGACTTGTACTGGCTTTTAAAAGCAAAGCACCAGCTCAACGAGTCAAGTTCTGTGGAAACCCCCAGTTAAAATTAATGCTTAGTCTTGAAGACCTAAGACAAGACTGATGTTCCAACTCACACGAGACATACATTAAAGACGACCCTAAGGAGAACAAAAATGTAGGTCTTGAAGCTTGCAGAACACTTAACGGCAGTGAGTTGAGAGCTTTGCAGGACAGGTACCAAGGGTGGAAGTTATTTTTAAGTAAACTGCTACAACTCTTAGTCCCAGACGTACTGCGATGCAAACGCCCACCATTTAGCTCATCCTACACAGAGAGCAAGCTTTCTGGGAAACTGACAGCACGTGCACAAAGGCACATGTATTTGGACACACTGTTTTATATCAGACAGCCCCCCAGGGAACTGAGGAGGAGCAGGGCTCACCCCGTGGCAGAAGCAGGAAGCCCAGCAGACGGAGACAAGCAGGTGCCCAGGACGGGGCACAGCTTTAGCCAGGCCCCCGCATGGGGTGGCGCATCTGACCCAACCCAAGGCAGCGTGTCTCGATCTGAACAAACACCATCCTTGCATCCAGCAAGAGAAGCAGAGAGAAGAAAAGGCACTGGGATGGAGCAGAGCAGGTCAGACCTTGCTCAGGGCTGCCCACAAAACGGCGCCTGACCCAAGTCTGCGCACTGGCTCTGATCCCACCCACCCGAGGGCCTCAGCTGCATGCTTCTACGGTTCAAGTTACAATTGCACCTATTTAAAAGCTCATTTATGCTGCCAAGGAATATAAAGAATCTTTACATTAAACAGGAATCAAAGCCACAAATATTTATAAGGCTAGCAGGACTTCCAGCACTGAAGCAACACAGATTTCATATCATTCCAGCAGTCATTAAGGAGTGGGAATTTTTGATCACTTTAAGGCTCCTTTGTATCTGATAGAGCATTACACTGGGTGAGAGTATCTTGAAACATGTAGTAAGGCATCTGAAAGTAACTGGAAGGAAAGTCATGTGGACAAAAAAACAGAAACTGGGATTTTAGAATTAACAGAGGAGACATTAAAAATCTTGCTCATATCTCAAATACAACACTGGGAAAGTGTGTCTTTATTTGTGCCAAACCTAATGACAAACAAACATACGAATATTTAAGATCTTTTGCTGTATCTTATGTTGAGCCATTGTTTGGCAGCATTCTGCACAGTATTTATTCCCCTAGAGTCTGGCTCCAGTGACTACAATATTTTGTTTAGCTCAGGTGACAAAGGCTGGTGCTTCCACGTGCTAATGTTTCAAAACCTGACACCCATTCAGCAGGTGAAAAGGTATAAAAACAGTGCAGTAAGAATGGTGTGCAGGAACCCAATTATGGGGCTATCAGGCATTAGGTTTCCCTAGGCATACGCTTTTTTCCCATCCAGGTATTTCGTGCAGGTACAAAAAGGAGTGCTCTGTTGAGGCTCTGATGATGCTTTTACCTAGCGTAAAGTCGAAAGACGGTAACGAAATAACTGAACACATGTGAGTATCTCCTTGGTAACCTAAGTAAATGTACATAAGGCAGTCAACATAAAGATGTTAGGACACCTCTGAGCTGCAGTGCTTAGCCCTTTCACGATCTCATTCTAGTAAACTGTTTTTCTGGTATAGGTGATGGGATAGGAGAGGAGGAAAAAAGAAAGGGAAAGAAAAGATAAGCAGACCAGTGTTAACAGAGCAGTACGTCTGGGTTCATGACTTGCCAGTTTGCAACTCATTTTGTTCTGTAATCTGACAGTTCTCCCTTTCTCTTTCCTTCCATCTTTTCAGGATCATGTGAAATGTTTCCTCCCCTTTCTCAACTTCTTAGCCTGAATTTCCACCACCATCTCTTTTACTTCCCGTCTTGGATTACTCCCCCATTCCCTCCTCTGTGAATCTTAGAGAACAAGACACTAATTTATAATTGCCAGTCCAAGTTTACAAAATCCTCATTTCATGACTGTTCTCTCTCCCCCAAAAACCAGAACTCATTTAATAAATGGCTGTACTAAAACCAGTATTTCCCTCCTGCAAAAACAAGCTTTGGGGGGCACTAGCAGTCTTGCTAGAAAAAGGACGGCAGCATTAGATCACAGCTAATTAAGTACCTTTTCCTTCAAATTCCATATGGACTCAGTTTTCATCATGTTTCTTAAATAAGACTCATCACTGCAGTTATCTTCTGGACGATGAACAATATCAAAGTATAGCACATAATATTTATATAAAAGCACGTTACAAATTGATCCTGAGGGCGGGAGCGGCAATTTTGCTGTCTACACAAACTATCTTTAAGTGCAGTTAAGAAATCATTTCACAGGCTCAAAGTATATAATAAAATAAAGGTAATAAGCATGACTGAGACACAGAGGGAACAGATTATCTTCTGGCAATATACCCTACAATTGTGACTGGAAAAAAAAAAAAACCTGTTAGTCTGCAGCTGAGCAGAAAATGTATAATCTGAAGGGATTTCTTCATTTAAAATGAAAACAATCTGCTACCCTTTGATAAAACAGTAAGAACTTACAGTATTACACAAATTACAGAAAACAGCACAAGAGAACATAAGTCTAATGGGGAAAAAAAAAAAGTCTTCTGGTATCTCCAGCATTGAAAAGTTGCTTTAGTTGACTAGATAATATAAACTAGCAGAACAGCAGGTATCTCGAAGCTCGATTCCACGTCTGCTCACTCCTATCTTTATGCTGATACACAAATCCAAAGCTTTTTCTCTATTGTTCCCTCTTGTCTTACTGGTACTAACGATCAAAGCTGTTAAATTGAACTCAAGTAAAACCAGAAACAGATTTCCTATGCAAGTTTCTCAAACTCCACTTACAAGCTCTGTGTGCTTTTCCATCTGAAATTAAATGATACTCATCTTTCACAGACAAAGCATCTCAGAATTAACTATGCGGAGTAATTTTTCAGCAAGATTATTACTAATCGCTTCTTGTGATTCCATTTTCAAAACATGTTCTGACAAGAAAGAAATAAACTGGTCTAGGTCAGGTCTTAGAAGTAGAAGCCAGAAGTACAATTATAATTAATTATGAAACAATTCAATACATTAAGGAAATGCCTTCCTATGCTTGTTTAAGTAGATAAGCAATATAAAAAACTACTGTGTTGAAGGCTATGCCTGTATGTAAGAGAAAAATGCTGTAGGATCCTGTTTCCAGCATAGAAAAGAAACTGCAGCCACAGCCACTGAAACTATAAATTCACCCATTTACAGTCCCACAAAGAATCCCTGCACAGAAACACCCCTCCAAAACAGAGTGGATTTTTTGGTTTTCCCCTAGACTAAATTGACCTGCTGCTTGAAGCCGTGGACACCACACTTCAGAGGCAAAGCACAAGCATCAAGCTGGGCTGCTGCAGAATTCAGGCACTGACTTCAGTGAAACACAGCCACATCTTGCTGTGGGGAAAACAGGCCAGGAAATTAAATATACATCAGCATTAAAACTAGATGTACAGAAATAGCTTACACCAGACATAATTTTTGGCTTACCAGCCCTGCATGCATAGCCTGCATACATATTTCATTTTTAACTACGAAGGCAGAACTTTTGAGCAATCCACTTTCTGTGACACTATGTTTACCATCTTATGCATCATAGTTTGGGAGAAAAAAAAAAAAAACACAGCATTAACATGTACTAGATTTTTTATAAATTCAACAAGATTCTAGTTAAAAAGAAAAATTAACTTGACGGATAATACCCAGCACACTTGCCCATTACTGTTAATGAAAACCACCTTATAAAACCCTGTCCTTTGTGTTTAAGCTTTCAGTTTATAGCTCTCACCTTCCAAATGTTTCTTTTTTCCCCCCTTACCTTTTTCTTTCATGGTTAATTCCTTTATTAACTGACCAAAAATAAATTGTACATGAGACACCCCACCTCAGAGCAACATCCACAGTGCACAAGAAGTACAGAAACACCCAGCTACAGCCCCACGGTTAATGTTTACTTGTAACAGCACTGTGAGGCTACCAGCATTCAATATTTCATGCGGTTTAACATAAGATGAATCTCTGGCATATCCATGGGTGCAAAAAGGAAATGATTTTTTCCTGAACTATGGCAGCTTAAAGAAGCTTGACAAAGCCTGCAAAGTGTCAGCAACTTCTTACAGACAAAGACAACGGATACCCATGACAAGCTACTAACATCCACTCAAAGCCTGCTGTTCTTTTCTTCTTCCAGCACTTACCCAAGCTAACATTCATTTGTGTAATTCTTTAAAGTACTGAACATTTAAGCATGTCACCATTCTATGATGTCTCATTTATATAATTAGCACTAACATATGGCCCACAATCAGTGTGGGAAATCTAAAATATTCTTTGGAAAGCTGTCAAACCTAAAGGGATATGACTTTCAATAAGTGAAAAGAATTAAGTATGCAAATCTTGCTTACAATAAGGATAGCAAGGAAATGGAGATGCAGCCTAGAAGGTGTGCTTGCTTGCTTACTATCCCCAAAGCAGGGTTATTCTGTTCTGTATCTGTCAGCGCCAGTACAAACCAGAATAGTTCTCATACAACAACAGGCGAAGTCCCAGGGCTGCCGCTTTGGCTGAATTTTAGCCGTGAAAATCTATACAGTAGGTAAAACCAAAATCCACTGTCAACACGCCAGCTATTGTTAACACACAGGTCTGAACACAGCTTCATGATATATTGCATTAATTCATGTTCTTTTTAAAGCTTTAGCTGTCCCCTGGACAGAACACCTCTGTAACATCTCCAGCAAGCAATGCACCCTGTGCTACCAGGGAATGCTTTGAAGCAAGCACTCTAATTCCTTTCTCAGGGGTGAAAGCCCATCATCGCTAAGAATCTATAGACTAAGTTTTCAGCCTCCTTCACCAGTTCCTGACTAGGAAATCTGTACCTGATTCAAGCACGGCACCACCTTCAGGGCTGGCAGCGGGCACCCCACCACCACCCATGGGGAATGGCTAACACCAGCAGGTAGCGGAAGGAAACCAGGAGAGCATCAGAGCCCCTGCCTGCACGTCAGCAATAGGTTATCGCAGTCCTGGAAATAAGCCTTCAGGATCAACAGTTGTGCCTGTTACTTATTAATGAATCCATAATTAATCAGTCGGACATATGTAGATGAAACACTATATGATGTAGATGAAACACGTATGGCAGATCCTCCAGTGACTATGATGAGCTGAACACCAGCACAGCTTCCGTGGCATTGGAAGAGCTCACAGCTTCCCCAGGAAGCCTGGCTGGCTTTCACACAGATCAGAGACACTTGCGCAGGCCGCCATGTGTGTAGCAGCAAAAACTGTTTGCAAAGTATATAGCCTCTATTTACAGCCAACAACTTTACTCTTCACTACAGCATTATTTAGGGAAGAAAAAGAAAAATCTGAAGCCATCAATGAGCATACATTAAGGAAACATACTTCAAAGTGATGTGATCACCATTAGGTTTCAGAATAACCACTGAAAAATGGAAACAGCTATACATTTCTCGAAGCAGTTGTTAGTAGTTGGTTGTTCCAGAAAAAAAACCTTTTTTACATGCAACTTCAAAAACATAAAAGCTCACTTATTTTTTCTAAACAAACTCCCGCTCCCTGTGGTTAAGAATCAAAGCAAGTCAAATAAATGAAACAAACCAAATTGGCATTTGACATATCACTTTTAAGAGTGAGCTGTGACAACTCACTAACGATTTCAGCCAAAGAAAATAACAGGGCGACATATAAAGGTAGAAAAGCAAGGAATTTGGAGATATGGATGAAACACTGAGCTGGGATAAAGAGGTAAAACCATCTTCAGTGAACACCATTGCTCAGATCAGCTCCAAACCCATCCCTTTTGATGCTCTGCACCTTTTATTGTTAGGTGTATCCATCCTTAAAAAACTGTAAGCTGCTCTAAACGTGTGAACAAAATGTATGTTGACATAAAATTTATTTTGAATCTTAGACTGAGCCCCAAATGTGCAACATTTGCCTACAGTGAAAGCTTCACAAAGCTGGAAAACTGACAGTTGTGAAAGGAATCAAATGTGTTAACAGGTATTGAAGAGAAACTTAACCATTGCATTCCACATACGTTAAAAAAAAGGCAGGCCAAGGCTACGAGCATGTGGGAAGGAAGAGTAGAGGGAGGATCTGCTGGACTGAGCTGGCAGCTGCAGAGGGACTACAAGTTTGCAATGTCATCATCAATGAGTTTCGTAACAGGCATGTACGAAAGGGCATCAAGGCCACTGGGAAAAACAACAACAACAACAAAAACAAACAAACAAACAAACAAAAAAAATGAGAAGCAAAACAGTTAGAGATGAGGGAAAAAAAACCTGCAGTTTTCCTTAGAGCAACAAAGTACACGGGCCTTCCTTACTCTTTTAGCTAATTCAAGTTACTCCTTAATTTTATTCAAATCCTCCTTGTAGCTTGCTGGCTGCTGAAACCTCCGTCTGATCTGTCTCTCACAAGTTTCAAAGGTGGAAGACGGAATGTGTTAAGATGATGTTTTAACTTGTCCAGACAATTCAAATTTTTCTAAAATGACTAGCACTGTTCTATCCAAGGGCTGTACAACATCTGAATATGAAAGCTGGTTTGCTGTGACAAGAAATGGAACAGACCCAAGATGTTCAACTCATACTTAATAATTACTCATTGCTGACTAAATGAGAGCAATTGTGTGGTAAGGTGCCATAACCTGACAGTACTTTCAATCCTGCATCTTGGCGTATGCAAAGGTTTGTTCTTCCTCCTCTCCTCAGCCCTTCCCTATTTTCAGGTCTTGACTTTCACCTCTTAGGCTGCATGGTATTAAAATTATTAAAAGGAATGATAGAATAGGAGACAAACATACAATTTATCATAATTCTGAAACCTCTCCCAGTTCTAATTTTTCCTAGTATCTATACAGCAAAATCTGCCTCTGCTCAAAGATGAGAGTTAATGGACAATTGGGAAGGCATGTTGAACTGAGGTCACAGAATTAAATATTATTTAAGAGCACAATACGCAGTGACACAAATGACATTTTTGCTGAGAAACAGCAACATTAGCCTCAGAGTAAATGAATGATGTGCATCCTTCCTACAGTTAGACCGTTCCTTTAATAGAGACAAATCATGAAAAAGGATGCAAAGACTTTTAAACACAAAGGAAATTACAACCTAAAACCTTAAGCCAAATTTTCACTTTTATTAAGAAGGTTATTTTACATCACGGAAGTAGAAGAAAGGAACTGTTAAGACCTTTACACTGTCAAGATATCAAGGGTAGAATGAAAAACCTTTAATACAACTGAGAGAACCAGACCTAAGCAAGGTGTCTAATCTGGGGAAAATACTATAAATATAATGTATTATTATATTATTTATTACTATTTAATATCTTACAATGTTATATATGTACCATTCATCCATATATATAAAGACATATTTATTCACCCATATATATTTATGTGTGTGTGTGTGTGTGTGTGTGTTGTGTTTTATATACGGATGAATAACATACTCAGAGCTCAGGGTGCAGATAGCCAATAACTGTCTTAGTTTCTCTCCTAAAACATGAAGTAACGTTTTTTCAGATTTCACTCTGAAATCTAAAGAGGACCAGAATGTTGAGTAACCCTGAATGTCGATGCTTTCAGTAATTTGAAATAAACATATGAAATTGTATTCTTATGTTTTCTAACATAGCACTAAAGATAAAGGAGCTTGTTTAGCTCAGTTTACTTCCTTCTTGCAAACATACAGCCTTTTAATTAATCATTTCCCATTATTAAAGAGCTTTCATATATCTGACATGCAAATCGCTAGACATTTTGGCATGGCCCAGTCCACATGACAATCATTATTTAATTAGCTGTGTTACTGCTTATTTCAGAATATACAAGGTCACTCACTCCTCTGATCATATATATAAATCATTACGCAAATTCATTCCATTTAGATAAACACAAACCACCTCACAACATCTTAAATATTTAACTAAAGAACATGGAAATTTTTTTTATAAAAAAAACAGTACTCGGATTATGATAATTCAAAAGATGCCTGTCAGTGTAATGGGAAAGTAGTTTTAATATTCAAAACAGCACCAACACAAGGGATTTTTCAACAAACATTGATTTTGAAATTCTCAGGAAATTCAGGGCACTCTTTGGTGCTGAAAATTATCTTGAATGCTCATTTACAGAAATTAACTTCACCCCTACTGTGCCATAAAGCTCCATAAACCTGATTTTGCACCGGTGACTTCAGGTATCAGGACAAGTAGGTATCAGGCCAAACTGAATACATGCATAGAATCACAGAATATCCCGAGTTGGAAGGGACCCATAAGGATCATCGAGTCCAACTCCTGGCACCGCACAGGTCTACCCAAAATTTTAGACCATGTGACTAAGTGTACAGTCCAAATGCTTCTTAAATTCAGACAGGCTCGGTGCAGTGCCTACTTCGCTGGGGAGCCTGTTCCAGTGTGCGACCACCCTCTCAGTGAAGAACCTCTTCCTGATGTCCAGCATAAACCTCCCCAGACCCAGCTTGACACTGTTCCTGCGGGTCCTATCACTGGTCTATGAAGAGAACAGATCAGCGCCTGCCCCTCCACTCCCCCTCATAAGGAAGCTGTAGGCCAGAATGAAGTCCCCCCTCAGCCTCCTCTTCGCCAGGCTGAACAGGCCCTTTACCCTCAGCCACTCCTCATATGTCTCCCCCTCTAGGCCCTTCACCATCTTCGTCACCCTCCTCTGGGCACTCTCCAACAGTTTTATATTCTTTTTGTGCTGTGGTGCCCAAAACTGCACACAGTACTCGAGGTGAGGCATGAAAATAACTGAATGGTTTTCCAGGCCAAAAAATAAAACAGCTTTCTGCTAATGTTTTCCGTTTTCAGTAATGGAAGTTTTATTATTAACAAGCAAGAAGAAGCTGTGTGTACTCTACGCAACCCAAAGTTTCAGTGAGCAGAAGCACATCCCAGAAATACTGGCAGCAAAATGACATGCAACAAAAAAATCCAGGGGCTCCTCGATGTCAGCGGCAGCCTGAACATTTCAAATCACCTTGTGCCGTCTCGTTAACTACCCTGACAGCACATGCAAAAAGTAAGGAAAGCACAAACAGTGCTTCACAGACGTAATGCACCCCATCAAATGAAGTGAGGTGCCACAGGGCACACAGGCACCATCTTTCAGAGCATCCTCATGTTAGGGTTTGCTTCAAAAAGCAGTTCAGTCCCTTTCCAGAGCTCACAATCACCACCTGAAAGCACACAGACTATATATTATGATCATCTGACATAGAACTGTGTTTTACAATCACAAATGACACCACATTTTCTAGAGGAATTTAGGCAGCACTGAGCGGACAGATCTGTAGCAGAAACAAAACCTCCTTGGGAAACACCACGATCTTTATTTCCCTTCCTGCCTTACCCTCTTCTGGTGAGTCTGGTGTCTCACCTGCCTCACCTGTGAATTTCTAAAGCTTTCCCAAGTAAGACTCACATCCTCAGAAGGCTCTGCTACTTCTCAGCCTGTTTAAAACTATATATACATATTGCATTTGTCTCAGCTCTCTCCCTCCCCATGCTGGAAGCCATGGACTGAAAAACATCACTTTACGACTGCACAGCTGCAGTACCACAACGCACGAGCTGAGACGTGCCCCTGAGCTGCTACTGAGGGCCCCACCTGAGGCCAGCAGCACTTCATGCTCAGGTGAGCCCTCTCCTCTCACCCTGTCCCCATATGCTTCACTATAGTCAAACAAGTTACACTGAGGTGACGGGCTGGACCCTTTAGGCTTGCAGTACCCTATCACGAAAAGTCACTTTGGTGTGGCCACAGTCATGGGAGCACTCAGATACCTACTTTGCTAGGTCTTCCATTAGTTCTGTTAAAACCAATGAAGAACACATGAGCTTAAAATTATTTTCATATGTATATGTTCTCGAACGGGATCGATATTCCTACTGCAACATCACCCCTACAATTTCCAGTTCTTCAGGCAGTTCTCATTTCTGGCATAATACAGGATTTTATTCAGCAAATAGTGTAAGTATTTGCAATGTCTTTCAGTAAAATTTCCTCTGAAAACAAAAAAACTCCAACTGCCTCACCAGTATTTTTATTAAGAAAAAATTAAGTTGTTGGAGGGGAAATTCTTAGTGATATCCCTGAGTTTCTTTAACGTGCTGTTGCATGCCATTAAAAAAGTTATGCAAGATGGATTTGCCTATTCATGAAGAACAGAGTTTTCAAAAAGTATTAAGTAACTTTTGGTTTTGTTTTTATTTTTACAGCGTTGCAATGTTGTACTAAAAGGCTTATTACCATTCAAACACAAAACAGGATCCCACAGATATGCTACAGCCCCTTCAGTCAACACGCAGTAAGCAAAAGCAATATTATGCCTTAAATACACCCTGTAAGATGAGACAGGAATTACTGCACTTACCAGGAAGATCTGTCAGAGATGTATTTCCCAGTGCATTTCCACTCCCTCTGAAGCACAGCCCTCACTACTCTTCCTGCTCCACAGCCGGAGGGGCTGGTCAGGAGTGACGTGCCATGGAAAACTATCCAACTAAACCATCCGAGGTCTGAGCCAGCAGAAAACCAGCACGGCACGCTGCCTTTTGCAATATTACTGGCCCACCTCATCAAGCAGAGCTGAATTTCGCAAGTCTCAATAAATGCAACAGCATAAACAATATCCCCTGGTAATACAATGACTGCAGAAGTAACATCATTTACCATTGTGCTCATTGTGCTTTGCAAAGGGAACTGCTTTGGAGCAGCAGGAGGCTTTTTTCCTATACATATATATTTTAAAAGTCTTCCTTGATTGGCTCTTTGATCTTAATGAAAGGCTCTATTCTATCCTCAGTGTGAGGACAGCTTCCCTTAACACCAAAAGAAGTTACATATGCACAGGGGAGAACGTTCACCATAATCTCTCGCAGTAGCATCCTTCCATTTTTACAGCTTTCCACCTACAATCACCTTCTGAGGAGAAAATCACCCTACGTGTTTAAAAGTGAAAGGAAGATGGTGTTTCTAAAGGACGTTACTTCAAAAAGCATGCTGCTAAGCTGGTCAACCCCAGGGTCTAGGTCTAGCCACATCATCTCAGCAGCAAGTCACATTCGGTAAGTATTTATGAACACATGGACGGGAAACAGGAGCTTACAACTAGAGTCAGACCTGGCTTTCAAAACCCAGATCTCACACTGAATAAGCAGAAAAATTATGCATCACCTAACTTGCCCTTATTTTCAAGATGGAAATGGTGTGTGTGTTTAAGGCAGTTCCACCTTGTGTGAATGTAAAATCCTCCAACACACAAAGAGCTACAACCCCAGAACACTGATGAAAAGCTATGAAGGAATATTGGGGAACTTTGCGTTAAGGAAAGACACACCTCTACTTCCACCCTCAGCAAATTTCCATATAGCTTTGGTGCAATCACTTGTTTGTGACTCCACTGGTTTTTCCTCATGAAAAGAAAATCAGATTCTTCTGTACGAGCATTGCAGCTTCCAAATAAAGGGAGCTGCGGCTGAAATGCTGATTACCCAGAAGAAACCATAACAAAAGCAAATGCAATAAACTGTAACTACACACTACACAATATATGCAGTTTCACTGCAAACGCAGCCCGAGCCACAAGAACAGGAATGTCTTCTGAGTCCCATTACATATAGGAAGGATAAGGATATTTATGAATGGGCAGCAGCTGCTTGTGCTCGCTGCCCTGGGAGAAGCATATACATGTATATTCATAACAGCTACTGGACTTGAATAACTTCCACACACCTACTTTGTTTCAGAAGACACAAACTACAACACAGGCTGGGATTTAAGACTGATCCAAATCGGTGTCATTTTTTCATAGAAAGAATGAAAATCCAAACTCAGCTAACATGTGCATACATTTGAGTACATGCTCCATTCCTCAATGTACTTTTGACAACTGTACAGTAAATCCTTGATTGACTTTGCTACTCAGTATGACTCTAAATCTCCTTTCCTCGAGGACATTTCCATGAATACTCTCTCATTTAGATAAACGCTCATCAGCAGATATTTATCAGAGACCTCCTTTATTCAGAATTTTTTTTTTGAGTGCTTATTCACAGGAGAGGAATTGCCTTTTTTTTTGGGCCGTTTCTTCTCTAAAATTACTAGGACCTTGAGACTTCAGTATTCATAAAAGAATTGCATACTTTCTTGCACTGGAGATGCATAAAAACTTAAGAGTCCTGCAAAACCAACAACAATCAAAACGGACAGTCAGACTAAGGAGATCCGTGGTCTGTCTAATCTAACAGGGACTCGTACCACAGGGGAGAAATATTTATTGTAATGCACAAGTACACAACGACCATTATAAACTTGTGTTTTTTTTTTTTGTTTGTTTGTTTTTTCTATCTGTGCCTTGAATGGGGGGATATATAAGGTATTAACACAACTTATGTTAATATTTAAGTTCTAATCACAAATTTAGAAGTCTTTCCTTTTGAATTTATGCATTTAGACTAAGATACCTATTTTGCCACAATTTCCCGAGTTATGGATTGTATATATTAAAAAAAAAAAAAGTGTTTCAGTCAGTTATCTCCATTTATTGCTTTTCAATGTAGTTCTTTGTTCTTGCTGTAAGTTAAAACACGTGATTTACTTACACACAAACCTCCCCACGACTGCTCATCCTCTCGCCTATGCCAGCTCTCATTCTTTCAATACCTTGTCATGGAGAATTCCTTCAGATGCCACCAACCATTTCTGTTTATCCTGCAGTCCTCAGTTTTTTACTGAATTTTCCTAAGTGTTGCAGAACAAGTGCAGCATTGCTGTTATATAGCATCATGATGTGAACCTCTGGTAACTACTACTATCCACGAATCATGGCTCTTTTAATCTTTTATAAAAATAATTTTAAAAAGACAGAAGTGAACATTTTCTAAGAGCCTGATTTATTTTTTTTTTTTCCTGCAGCAAATGTAGTTTATTTAATATTCAGCAACATGCAATTAGATCAAATTATGTACTTGGAAGATTTTACTTGCATTTATCAGCTGCAATATTTCATCTGTCGTCATAGTATCTATTCCCCAAGCTTTGCTGGATACTCCTGGAGTTCCTTAGCCTTCCTTCAACTCATTTTGTATTACGCATAAGTTCTATCGTCTCCTTAGATACTTCTAGCACAAAATAATAGTCTGGTTTAACTATTTTATCAGACCTAGCTGTATACTCATAACTAGAGAAAATCTACTAGAGTCTATCACCTTGTGTACCTTTCCTTGCCTCTTCTTCTGAGGGAAGTGCCTCTTCTTCCACAGCCAGCCTATGATCCAACACAACCTTTCTATTGCAAGAGATTTTATACAAAACAGAGTGGAATATTACAAGAGCCAGCAATATAACCCAGAAAGTAAAGGATAGATCATGCTTGATGTAAATCATCCAATCCTCAAATACTTCCCTAAGCCTGTCTGGCTGCTGTTACCACCAACAACTGATGCATCTGCTTTCTTCTCAGTCCTTAGTGGGGCAATAATCCAGCTTGAAATACTACATACTAGTGAAACTCACTCCTGTTGAAAAAAATATTTGCTCCAGAAGGCAGTCATATAAACTCAAAATCCTGCAAACAACGCTTCTAAGAGCTCACAAGTGCCCCCCACAAAACCCATATCCATCTAAATGTCAGCTCACAAATGTACCTAAGATGTATAAAGAAAGCACTTCTATTTCTGTGATTTTAAGAGTTCTTTGCTACACTAGGTTGCAGTCAGCCTTCAGTAAGAAATTGCTCCAATAGGTCAGACACAATTTTATAGCTGATAGCACTAAATTTAGATTCCTTTCTCAATTTTTTTTAAAAAACTTATTCCACATTTTTAGCAGCTTGTCCTTGCTTACTTCAGCTATTGTGCCTCCATCTAAAATCATCCGAATCGGTGATTCGGAAATACTCCTATGGGAATATTTTCTTTCTAAAAGCACAGAATCAGACGGTCATTTCTAACTTAAGAAATAGCTTTCCAAAGCAAAAATAGCATTGATCTCTTTTGTTATAAACACAGCGTCTGAATACATCCAAGGAGGGAATACATTCCACCTCCCTAATGCTTATCATCACCTTTAATGTATCAGGACAGTAACAAGCAATAAACCACAAATGTTACTGAAACTAGGTAAGCAAAGCAGTCCAGTAACTTAAAATGTAGACCCCACCATCACAGAAAATTTAAGAGAAGCAATTTTGAATTGAGTATCTTAAAGAAGGAATAAAAAGTTACTTGTTTTCTAGAGTAGATCAATATGATAAATTGCTAGATGTAAAAGCGAGATGGAGAGCAAGAATGTAGCTTCCTTTCTTCACTGGATTACCACCTCACAGTCATAACTTATTCCTTCAGGCTTCATGTAACAAAGTGCCATTTCCATAGTCCACATGTTTTGCTGTACTATCAACTACTTACCCATCTCAACTTTCATTTAAAAATTACAGTTTCTCAGCCACATGACTGAGTTGTAAAAAACATGAAAATGCATGAACCTTATCAACTCAAAGAAAAAAACAATAAACACAAAAAGTCTTTTCATTTCAACTTTTTTTTTTTTTTTTGGTAGCCAAGAGAACTTAAAGTGTCTGGACAGTGAAAAGATGAAGAATAGATAACTGAGAATATGGTTGTCTTTGTGCATTTAACCCCTGAACATCATTGCTAAATCCTTCGGTAGAAAAATGATGGCTCCTTTTTCCTGTTATCTACCAAATACAATATGTGAATTATCTAAGTACACATGAATCTTGTGAAAGACATACCTTAACCAAAAGCTTTCATAAGTCTGCTTAATAACAGCAGGCAATAAATCACTCAGCCAGCTTTGGATCAGGCTTTCTGGCTGCCCTCCCAGCAAGCTGTCCTGATAGGGGTCTGAAGAGGTTCGGGACAAAGGTACTTGCTCTGTACAGCTTCTGTTTTGTGAAGACCTAATATAACATGTTTCCAATCAGATGCAGATGAGCAAAACACTTCACTTTTCTTCATCACTAACACAGGTTAAAAAAACATCCTCAAGTCCTCTGAAGAGTATGCAGTCTGGTATTGAACAGACCATTTTGTTCTTCATTACTCAAAGGCATTTCGATATGAATTCATTCCTATTCATGGAAGACCTTAAATAAATGTGTATTCAATCCCACTGTCATCAGCCTTGGTCTTTTGGTCATCAAGAACCCCCCAAAGAATATGTACTTTCTGAATGGGCTTCAGTCACTTTGCATGCAGGAGACGCAGAGCACTTGCTGCAAACAGAAGAATACGTGGGGCTATATGAACGATGAGATAATGAAGATGCTGAATCTTCACAGAGATACCACAAGCACAGTTCATGTCCCGAAGCAGAAACAATTGGCAGTGTACTAGTGTAGGTTCTCCTACATGCAGTCAGGGGGACAGGCTTTTGGGCCACCTCCAGGTAAAAACACTTTCTGTATCACGCTCTATGTCTGGTAGAAGTCTCACTCCCGTGCAACCACAGGAAAAAAACAACTGGCAATAAATTGGATGGATTAAATTGATTGAATTTTCAACCATCCTGGCCACAACTCCCCAGATAACAAAACTAGCAATCTAATAGCATGGGTTTTCTTTTTCACATTTAAAAACTAAAACACTCCACCTCCCTCCCCAACAGACACCCCAATTATCTGTTTTCAGCTGAACCCTAATAGTACACATGAACTTCCTACCATAAAGAAACATCCTGCCAGCATACTGCAGGTTCTTTTAACAAAATAAAGAAACAAGTGACAACAACAACAACAACAACAACAAAAAAAAAAAGAAAGAAAGACTGATTCCACCTGCATAGAATCAACTGCATTAATGCTAAGTAAACAAACCACTACAACACAACAAAATCCACAGTCCTGCAGATCAGGTTAAGAAAGAAAGGCAAAGTGAAAGAGAAATGAGGAATGTGTTTATAACAAATGCAATGTGGAACATACTCTCATCAGAAGTGAAAGACAGACAAAAAGAAAAGGGAGTATTTCTTACATCTGTTTTTTTTTTGTTTGTTTGTTTTTTTATTTGGAAGTAACAAGCAACTTTTAAAACATCTAATGTGATTGAAAACTTGAGTTTTGTCTTTAACTTACGTTTTATAAAATGAACCCTACTTTTACTTGTCTCTTATCTCTGGACCTGAGCAACAGCACACGACCAGAACAGGTCTGCTGCTCAAGGCGATTTTCACACTTTAGGACACTTGACTGTGGCCCGATCAAAAGGGAACACTGCTTTCAGACATGATGAATTATCTTTATGACATAACAGACAGGGCTTTTGCTTCGCCCTGAGCTCAATATTTATTTCATGGTCATTTCTATCAAATCAGTGCTGGTGGTGATACATCAAATGCTTAGAATTTCAATTAAATTGTCGCTACAAAGATTTTCAAACTTGTACAAGTTTTCTCCATTTGACTTATTTGCTTGTGTTTTTTTAGTCTCAATGTCTTTCCATAAAGTTTTGCCAACACCCCTGGGTGGTTTCCAGCACTGCTCAGTCTTCTTGGCAGTTCTGTGACTAGGGCAAGTTTGGGGCAAGAAAGGGCCTGTCCAACATTTCCTGCTCTTAAGATTTCATGGATGTTAACAGAGTGAACTCTATGCTTGTAGGCTGATCCTGGGTGCAATCCAGGTTGTTCTGTATTTGTGAGTATGGCCCAACAAGAGGCTTTGCTTTTTTGCAGTGAGTTGAAAAGGTCAACAGGCAGTTGACAGCTACGGGTTAATAATAAAACTAAATACACGTGTACATACACAGTTTAAATACAGTTTATAGATTATAATTATATATAAACTGTATATTTACATACAAATGCAAAAATACATACATAGAACACATGACACAATAATTAACAGTATTCACTTATTACATTTAATTATATCAACAGCCAAAAGACACTAATAAAATAATCACATTTTAGGTATTTATTCGATCCTATAAAAACTGCATTTTTAAATTATGGTAGCCCCACTCATTCTCTACATACCTTTATACATTTTTCTTCCCAAAAAACCCATCCCATCTTTCATATATTACAATATTACAATGTATTCAATTTCAGTATCTGGTAATAGAGCACTGGCTTTGTAGGAGTACCTTCCTGATAGCTCATCTCTTGCACATACATACTCTTCTGTAAAGAAATAAAGCCAGATGATGTAAACCAGTTTTCTAAAGCTAGCATTTCAGAAAAAAACATGATCAACTAAGAAAAGTATGGCTGCATAATTTTTAACAAAACAATATAGTATCTGATGTGATGCATTAACGGTCCATAATGTTATTGAACAAGACTACAAGAGAGACACTTTACTTGCACTTCCTTGTCAGACAATTACTCTTTGCTACTGTAATACTTCATGTGCATACTTCCAAGGAAGACTCATGAATGCACAGGTTCATTAAGGGAATGAGAGAATCGATTGTAAAATGGAAAAGGCCGAGTGAGGTCATATTTCAAAGAGATGAATATGGTACACTCCATTATGTTGTAATCAGCCTCCCTCTTTCATCCTAAGAACTGTAATAGTCTATCCTAATTTTCAAAAAAAAAAAAAAAATTCACTGCCTGCATCCTACCTTCATCCCAAATACAGTGAGGAATTCAAATGTGCTGCAGGCAGTTTCCATTTACCATGGTCTTTGGAGCAGACGGTATTGATGTTGCTGACCATTTTTCTCCTTAATAAGAAAAACATTCAAATGCTACTAATATTGCTGCCTTGGCAAACCACATTTAATAGATGGGACTTGCCCTGTACATGACACACAGAACATCAATCAAGGCTGAATTTTATTTCAATTTATTATGGTTGCTGTCTAAATGAAAAAATGCTTATATCGTTAAAATGTCTTACAATATAAATGTGCAAATGATGCAATCACCCGTTTTGTGAGAAATTTCTGATTTTGATTAAAAATATCTACAGTTGAACTTCTAAATATTTAACAAATGTAAAAACAAAAAACACAAGCACATTAAGAAACCACAGTAATTGGTATCCGATGCAATATCATGGTTTTGTGCTTGATAGCTTTTATCTTTAGGAGATGAGTTTATTAGGCATTCTTCTTTTAAAATAATAAAAGCTGCCTTTTTGTTAAAGTCATCTAGAAAAGATTACTTTAATCTTGACTTCATTCAGTACTCACATTTTGTTGTTGTTTTTGGCTTTCTTTTGGTTTTGTTTTAAAGCTATCATTTATTACAGGTCTTTGCTTGCTGCATCCAGCTTCCTCAACTCTGCACCAACTGGCCTACAAAAGCCCTCTAAACTTAAGGAACTCCGGACACCACACCATTACCAAAGTGTGGAAAACAACACCTTATAAGAAAATAGACAATATTCAGTTTTGTAACTGAGTAGGGTGGCCAAACCTGCCCCAGCACTGGGGGCAGAATTTAAGACTTTTAGCCATGGCACAGTTCTGCTGGTGAACACAGCAAGTGATTTCACCAGCTCTTCAGTGCCATGACTGCTCTCCTTACTGCTCCATCCAGAATTGCACAAAACTACACATGGAAGGTAACAAACAGTCTTGCTGTAGGAGAGCACTACAGACTGCCATAAAAGCCAGCTAAACCCAAAGGTATTTAAACCTCATTAAACTGTCATATACTGTCTCTATGTATTTCCTTCCACGTTACTGCTTATTATCATACAACTATTATATAAATACAAACCTCCTCCATGATAAACAGATGGCTCTTTCTGCTGTATTCATTTGGAAATGCTCAAGTGTCTAGAGCCTAGATGGAGTTATAAAGAGGCCAAACGTTATGAAATGTCATAAGCATATAGCAGGCCAGAAAAAATAATAGTTTTATTAGCAAAATAGAGTTTAGCATGGGTATGCAGGCAACTTTCTAATATTTTCTTACTTAGGCAAAAGTATCCGGAATGGAGTTTGGACACTACAAACAAAAGACTGAACTGCAAAAATGGTCTCTCAAACCATACAAGAAACCATGACAAGATGGTACTTGAATAGAAGGACACTGTGGTCACACGGGGCATCATGTAGTTCTGCAGTTTGTAAGGTAACCACCACTCATGCTGAAGCCCAAAAATCTTTGATAAGAGTGAACAAGGCACACCAAATTTTTGCCTTGCATTGCATTTTATCACAGCCAAGAACTGAAGAGCACTTTGAGCTTGGCCTTTTAAAAAACAACAGATAAATAACTGGAAATGAAGGAAGTGTGGGAAAGCTACATGACAGATAAATGGGACTTTCATAACATTGCGTATCGTAGAGGTTGCCAGAATGTGTTGAAAGAAGAAGAGCCAGTTAAATCACATCCTGCTGCAGCTGCCCAACTCTATAGCTAAAATGTTCATATTAATTTTGTTAAACAATTAAAGAAGGAAATCCAAAATATTATTACAAGTACGTTGGCTTGACACTGTCTCTTTTGCAGATTTAATAACAGATACAGTGCTCTCTACTTCAAAGTGTGACAAATGTATACAAATTGTGGGAATTCACAACCTCAGGGCCATAAAGTCATTGTCATATGGAAACTCTACAAATTCAATGCTACGCTGTATCTTTCTGACAGATATTTTAGAAGAGAAAGGATGGATATTCCAGTAGTTATGGAGCTGGCTTGACATTTAGGGGATCTCGATTTAATTTCCTTGTCTGACAGATAGTCCTTTCTAATCCAGACAAAGTAAATTATTTTTCTTACCTTAGTTTCCCCATCTTTAAAATAGAGACCATTTAAGTATCTGAATTGAGTAAGTATTAGGCATATATATATATATATTTCTGGTTTTCTTCTATATTTTTCTCAGATGGGAAGATAGCTAAAAGCTCCATCTTCCAAAGGCTTTTATGCTTTTAGATATCAACCAAATACACTATTTGTAAGTAACATGCTGTGCATGTTGCAGGTCTTAATGTCACTGGATAGACTTCCATTTCAAAACTAGTGCTCTGTGATAGAAGAGATATAGAAGAATGAGCACTGGTGAAGTTAATAAACAAAATGCATTCATGGCCCATTACTTCAAATAACTTTACTATATAAGTAGTTCCCTCATAAAATAATGGCCTCAATTAACACTAAATTCTCACACAATGCATTCATAATGTATTGCAAAGATTAAAAGTTCTGCATGAATATCACCAGTCTAGAAGTGCCACAACTTACAGAAGAAGTACTGACATAATTTCCACTTGATTAAAAGTAGTTCCCAGTCTTTATTTTTCCCCTGTTAGGCCTCCTTGTCCTGTAATAATTACAGGAAAAGATACTCCCCTACGTATTAGAGCTCCCAGGTGATTCTCAGCTTTACTCTGGAAATTGATAAGCACTCTAGCACAGCACTACTGGAGAGGAGAAGGTTAAGAAGTCCCACCACTCTGTGGTCCTGCAATTTTGTTCATGAAGAAAATGATAAGAATTTCCTGGGTAAGTGCATACTTCAATCCTTTTTACAAGGTAGAATGCAGCAAATTTTCTGAGACCCACGTCAGCTAAAAAGAAAAAGTGCCAGGACTGCCACTGCTGGGAACATACAATTGAGGGCAAGACCGAGGCAAGACTGGAAGAGTCTTTCTGACATTATCTGGACATTTTAATAGCAGCATGCGATATTAGGGCAGCTGCAATGCTTGTAACTTGATAGATCTAAATGCCATGTGAAAGACCTCCCCTCACTCAGCAGTCTTTGGGTTTTCCAAGCTAAACCGACTGCCTAATGAATTCTCTTTTAGCACAGAAAATTAAGAAGTTAACTGGGAAAGAGAGTATCTTTGTAATACGCGGTTGCTTTTATCCTGCAACACAATGCCTGAGCATTGATGAGATGATAACTCAGTCAATTAATCAAACACCAACAAAACACATTCTAACAATGACTGCTGCTTTCATGGTGTCATTTTAAGAACTGACTCCAGTACACACAGATATTTTTTTGTCCCATGGGTTTGACCTGAATCCTAATGAAACTAACTACTACAAGAAACCAAGGCAGTACAAGCTACCAGCATTCAGGACATGCTGCAAAACACACTCAAAAAGCCATCAGATGCTTCTCTGTAAACCTGAAAGGAGGATGGAGAGCTCCTGGAAATTTAAAACAAACCTCACTCTGTCAACCTACCTTATCTGAGAAGTGCTTTGATGCTCAAGTGCTAGATTGAAAAAAATATTAAGAGTCAGACAGAGCTAAATTCAAAATCCAGCCAATGCCTGTTATCTTAAAACGTGTTTAGGGCTATGTTAGGACTTCTGACCATCAGTTAGTCTAAGGTATGAAAATGAAAAAAAATACAACACAAAAAAACTGATTAAAGGAAAATGAAATATATTAAAAAAACTGCTTTCCTTCTATTATTTCCCTTTCAAGTATTGTCTTATTTTAAATTTATTGTTAATATAGCATGTTAGTAGTCGTCCCTAACAAGCTCTGTATACATCCAAGAAAACTGCACACACTGACAAAGATGCTTCTAGTTTTGCACGACACATGGCTTTTTTATATGATATGTTCTCTCTTGAAAACTACTCCCTCACAAAATGAAAATTCAGCAGAATCTCTAATAGCTTTCATATTTCAGCCTAATAGGTAGCACGGCATTGCACTGCCACCCACCTTTGCTACAATATTGCACAGCACATTTAACAGACATTTGCTTCCTTCACACAGTCCTTATGCGCAGCTTCTGCAGGACCTCAATATTAACATTTAACAGAGTCTATGAGCATAAAGCACATTTATGAACACCTGCTAGAACATTTTATTTGCCTTAAGAGTTTTATTATAACTGCTAAATTTTCTTGCTATGCTTTATGGGCCAAATCCTGGTCCAGTTTTAGCCTCAACTCCCATTGACTTCAACAGGAAGTTGATTGGGTTGTATGTGGTTTTCCATACAAATTCAGTACAGCTTTAACAAAACTGGATCAGCGCTAAGCACAGAAAAAAGCCAATACCCAGCAGCACCAAACAAAACCACTGAACTCAGTCTTCTGGTAGAGCTGAAAAATAAACCCCATACCCGCAAATATGTAACATTCACATTGCCTTGCAAAAACTCACTGATGCTGAGGCTGAAAGTCACACAGGCACCCTATGCACAAACACCTACAGCCTCCCATGCCTTGGTGGGACGTTCTGCCATCAAGTTACTCTCTCACAGATCTTGCAGAGGAAGTCATGCCAGGCGTCTGACTTATGAAGATGTTCTCTACAACAGTTTCTCTTTGACAAGAGTTTTACCATAATTACTGGAGATGTCAGAAATACCCCTGTGAACCCACACATGGCTACGGAAAAGCAAGCAACACAACTCCTCACTGCTTAGAAAGAGATGATAACAGAGAATTCCACAAAGTCTGGTTGGAACACTTCTTAAAAAAAAAAAAATAAATAAAAATAGAACCTCATTTGATAATACATAAACATTGCTTTGACCATCACAGATAGACCTAAAGCAATAATGACAGCCAGGAAGTAAACAGCAGACAATACAGCAAAGCCACTTCTGTTTCACATGAGCTTGACAGTAAGTGCTTGATTCAATGCATACTATTAAGCCAAAAAAAAAATCAAAACAATTATAAAATGAAATTATAGGCACAATGATGAATGGCGACAGATGAAATGTTAACAGATCTAGCAGCATACACAAAAATCATTGATTTTCTCTGATTACTACTTAGGTGATCAGAGTGTATTAGGTACTAGTTGCCTGCTTGCTCTAGATTTTATTAATGCTCCAATATCAGGCACCCAATTTGGAAATCAATGCTTACTTCATCATTTTTCTCTGAAGGATTCTATTATTCACAATTGATTTAACAGAAATGAAAGGCTTACCATTAACAAGAGCCAGCTGCTGACACTTCTTAGATGAATTATTGAACTTCCAAAAGTGAATTAACTTAACCATCACCAAGACTTATTGTCTGATGTTTCTCATACCAAAGTCAGTGTATTTATAATTACAGAACCAAGTAGTAGAAAGTAGCTTCTCTGCCACCTCCATAAACACCCACCATCTACACCAAGTAAAAATTAAGGAGATTTGCAATGATACAAATAGGATTTATGCTCCAAATACAGACAGTGGGAGCTTAGTGTCTAGATGTCTTTTTATGCCCTTAATCTACATCATCCTTCTAAAACTGTAAAGGTAGGGTCATTTTAGGCTTCAGAACGAGGAAATACAGTTCATGGAAAATTATATCTTTTGCTTACTGTCACATTTCCTAGAGCAGACCATGCCCTCCCAAAAACCTACAGAAGGAGGCTATTAACTCCTTTTAAATACAACATGATGATCCATCTTATGAATTGAGACAAAAAGAGCAAACAGGCAATTGCAAGTAGAGGTAGTACTACAACTCCATCCCCAAAAACAGTGTAAATGTAAAAAGCAGGAGGCCTATCCATAAAACTTACCATCCAAGCTAACAGGCTTTCTGCCCAGCACATAAATTCACTATTCCCTTTTTCCAGTTGAGAAGAACTAAGCGTTGCCCAAGGTGAATTCAGTTCCTCATGTAAAAGCTTTTGTTCTGCAGATTACAATGCTGGCTACAGCAGAGCGTAAGAGCACCCAGTTGTACTTACCTACAAACAACTTACTGTCAAACGCATGAGGAACTGTGCTAAGCAAAATGCTACCCTTAAGCCATGGGTTAGCAAGACCACAGCTGCCTGGTGGCATATCAAGCTATCAAAACTAGGAAGTATTTCAGGGCTCACTAGACTTCTTGCTACTCTATGGCTGAATATGCTTCTAAAATGCTATAATGGCAGCTGCTGTCTCCTGCTCATGTACAATGAATGAATCTTAAAAACTTGGCTTGATTATAGTTATCCCTGCCACTGCTCTGAGGAGTTCAGCTTGAGGCCAAGTTGAGACTCTAGGTGAGATCCACTCAGGAAGTCTTCTGGATTAATAATGCAAATCCCTGCCTTCCACTTCTGGTGCAATGATGAGACAGCATACCTGTTCTATCCTTGTCACAAACTGCAGGTCAGCTACTGCCTGAAGTCACTAGGGCCTCTTCTCAAAGTCCTCACTGGATCTGACTGCTTGTACGCTGCTGGTGGCAAAACATCAGGACCTTTTTTTAAGAGGGTTAGCATCTGAAGAAGATATTCTTAAAGAAAACTCATCTTTTCTTGAGTACTGTATTCCCCATTCCCACACCCCTCATCTATTTTATCTCCTAGGTTACCATAACTAACTTCTTAAAATTCTCCTTGCTTACATTGGACAAAAAGTTTAATAATCAGTGAAAAAGGGAAGGGAAGAACCCTGACAGACAGATCCTCCATGCTCATAAGTCTTGCTCTCCTAGGAGAACAGGCCAAAGCTTTTAAATAAAATTATGATTATGTTAAGAATATTTCGACGCCCAAATTTTTCTGTCTACCTATTCTCCATAGAATAAAACTTTTTAAATGCCGGCTGCCTGGCTCTAACCGACGTCTCATTAAATCTGATACCTGCATAAAACACATCTCAGCAAGTAGCTTATAATAACTCATTTTAAAGGACATGGACATTGGCAGATTTTTTTTTCCTTTCTTAAACTCATTTTTTCCAGCATTTCCCACATTTCGAACCTCATAATGCTATAAGGAAGGAACAGATTGCACAAGTGGTCCTACTGGTTCCTTCCAATGGGAATAACATGGTCAGAATCTGGCATTCAGCAAAGTTTCCATTTCTACATAGGTTTCATTTATTTTTCAGTTTAAAAATAAAACCATATTACTTTGGCATGTAACTAGAGCTGCTCCTACAATGCAGAAGAAATAACACCGCTGGCAAGCCCCAAAGCTGTTCCAAGACAAAACTGCATTGGCAGAACTCTTAGAAAACTTCTACTTGACTAGAGGCAGAATTCTGCACTAGCACAAATGGGAAAAACTTCACGGCAATCAATCACGTTACACACACTCACTTATTGCACATCTGAATCTCCATTAAGTTTACATAATGCAAATATATTTAGCCGAAGTGGAACCTGAGTTCTGTTGAACCAATTCTATTTATCTCCTACATAAATATTACCTTAACATTGACTATGATCAGTCTCCTACGAACAAACACTGTATTTCCTCAGAAATGAATACCAACATGCTATTTGCTACACACCACAACCACATCACTTGCTGTTTCTTTTTAATAGTTATCCCATTCAGGTGCCCAATGGTTAGGATATGGTGAAATTACAATCACAAAATCTATCCTCCTGAATCAATTACAGGCAATGAAGAAAAAAAAGAAAAAAAAGATAAATCTCGTATTTTGCAGCTTCTGAAGGTTTGACTTTGCAACCTAGTTTTTAAAATACTTTTTTTTTTTTTTGCATGTCATACCCCAAGTTCCCTTAGAGCATGAATCACCTAACAGTGTGCAATAGTGTTCTTTCAACACAGGAATCAAACCTTGCTGCAATCCTACTTCACTACCACACAGACAACCATGAAAGTATTCAGCCACCTGACCACTGGTGCTTGTGCCCTTGAATATCCAAGACATAGTGTGCTGATGTGTGCGACACAGATCTTACAAAGAGACCTGTACCCTTCTGGAACATCTGTTGAAAGCAGCTGAACTGAGTCCTTTTTGCCAGAGAGAGAGAAAGCTATGTAACAGCTTAGGCTATATGGTATACGGCTGCTGAGCTAAGCTCATGGATTTAAGGAAGGGGTCACAAGTAAGGCCCTCTTTCTTATCTCATTCCCCTACTCCTGCCTGGAAAATGTAATTGTTCTTACTTACTGTGACAGCAGAGTGGGCAACAGGAACATTAAATTAGCCCCTGAAGGCAGGCTTCAACAGAGATAAAGAAGCATGGTACCCACAAAACTAGCATTTTCCAAAAGGCACTGTTCCTCCCCTTTTTTAACAGCTGTGTGATCCCAACTTTGGGAAAGCTAGTGATTTTGGCAAGGTGATAATTTCTTTTTCTAGGGAATTTCAATTAGAGTAGAGAAACTGATTTTCAAAATTCTGCAGATCTTATCAGATCTCAACAAAATTTCATGGGTTTAGTGAAGAGAAAGGCAATTAAATTATCTGAAAAGTACCATCTTGCCAAATATTGAGATTTGCTGCAAACAAAGCAGGTGTAAGATTGTCTCAAAAAAAAAAAAAAAAAAAAGCAATATGGAACTTAAATACATAAGTATTAATATTTCTAAATCCAAGCTCTAAGCATAAGTTACTTACCCTAGGGTTGACTTGACCTTAAACACAGTTGTTGGGGTAATAAACTGAAAAGCTTCAGTGTTGGTCAGTTTTTGTTGTTGTTGGGTAGACTTTGTTTTGTTTTTTTAACACCCATTATACTGTTGCTAAAGATAAACACGCAAAGGAATGTAGACTGCATTTATTCACCTTTGGATTCTTAAGAACTTGTATCCAACGTACCACAACTCACAAACTGCTTCCAATAATTCAGCTAAACACATTTGCAACACCTGATTGTAAAGTCAGGCTGCCCACATATAATCAGGTATCTCTCAAAGAAAATGTAACTTTTATTTCAGATGTTTATTGACATAAAGCAATCCAACAAATACAAAGACATATACGAGGTGATGATTATGTTCAGAACCCTACTTTTTACTTAATACTTTGACCATATATGTAGAGTAAGAGCTTCAAATAAAATGAATATGCAACCACTGCAGGAGTGAAAGTCCACCCACTGCTCCCACTGAAAATATATTGCACTCCCCCCCCCAGTGCAGTATGCCTAAGAATTGGTGTCACAAAAATCACAGCAATAAGAGTACAGCAAGACACGATAATCATCTTTTTATTGCCACTGTGGAAATAACATGCTAGAGGTGTTTCAGGACTTTGATTTTTGAAAACAAGCAGTCTCTTTCCATATGTTACCAGCTCTAACAGAGGAACATTTTTATTTAGGCTAAATCATGCCTTATGGGACACACTGATGGGGAAGAAAGGAGGACATGCAACTGGCATGCGAGACATACTGCCAATGCAAAGCTGCCAAAAGCACACAGCAGGGAGCATGTTTTGGCTATCACGAGCAGAATAAGCATGCACTCCTTAACCACTGCCAGCTGGCGTTTGTTTCCAAATAGAGAATACTCACTAGGCAGCTCGGAGACTGGACATACTCCTACCCTTAAACTATGCTCCCATAAAAATGCACTGCTGAGATACCTCATTAACCAGGACTGTCTCCTAGCTTACCGCCAAATAAGAAAGACTGAATGACACAGAAAAAAAATAAAAATCATGCATTTTCCCCATGCACAAAAAGGTACTTAAAGTATATCATAATGTACTCTAGTGCTTATGGCAAGAGGAAAATTTTAAAAGGGTTGGAAGAAGCTTCTGCCCACATCTCGAGAAGCAGAAACATTGTCACTACTCCAGTACACATGGATAAAAGTGAAATCCGGAGACACAGAGTACCAAGAAAACACAGCAACGAACAGCAAGAGTGGCTGGCACTGTGATTATAAAATATACTATCACGTTTAACACAACTGCTAGCAATCCTCATAACAGAGATGCTCCCTGCTTTATGTGTTGGGGCAGGTTGTGGGTAGGAGATTAATGTTTCCCTCCATCTGCTAATGACTATATAGGTCCCCCGGGCTTTGCACCAAGGGTACTTTGCCCTTAGGATGAAACAGGAAATGGGAATTTGTGTTCATTTCTACATGGTCCTACTATTTCCAGCAATGCTCCCAATTGCTAAGTGTGTATTATTTCAACTTTATCTACCAAAACCATATTTTATCACTGTAGTTCAACTGTGATTCCAATTAGATTTTTCAAAGAGAACAGTTAAAAGGAGAACAAACCAACAGGGGGGCACTTTTCACTTTTCAAGTGCTTACCTGATACAGTCTGCATGGGTATTTTCCCTGTAAGTGCTCTATTCATTAACTTTTTACTACATTTTCAAAGTGACACCCCTCCTTTAGATTTCCCGTTCTCTATCACTGATAGCCTGCTGTCATGGACCACGTAACTCTGAAGGAAGAAATGTACCAGCAAGTGCCACGCAAAGGAAAGGGAACTAACTAAAATCTTCATTTCTTTCAGTGCATGGATTTTTAACTTACCCGCTTAACTCTACCTTTGCTCCTCAGGACTGGAAGCAAGTCATAGGGAGCTTAACACCAGAGTAGTTTTCAAGGACGTAAGCCAGCTTGACATCCTGAAAGAAAATGGGAAAGAGCAATCAAAAAGTATAGTTTTGAAAACAAACAAACAACAAAAAAAAAAGGCAGACGCTCATCAGTAACAATGACTGATACTCAAGGCAAAATTAAGGAAGATCTAATGCTATCGCCAACGTGGACAAAACAGAAATCAAAAACCAATGTTGCTTCATTGAAGTCTTTGGAAACAAAACCCAGGTTACTCTTCCTGATGAATACCCCTACCAGTTCCAACGCAGACCTTGTCCTCAATTCCCACTCAAGGGAGAAGGCGGCATTCATGACAAAATTCCCTGTAAGCCTCCAAGGGAACTTCAAAAGCACACTAACACTGAGCACATACAATACGCAATTAGCTTCCCCCCAGTATACTCAACTAAACTTCAGAGAAATAATGAAAAAAATAGCTGAAATAGCTTGCAGCTGAACCATCAGCACAACAAAACCCTTTCCCTTTTTTAACAATGGAAATGTAATTTCAATAACGTGGCCTCTACCCATACTTCAGATCCAGGAAGGCACCACTCCTGTTGACCTGCTCCTGCCCAACAAGAAAAGCAGGACAAGAGAAAGTCAAGAGGGGGAAGGAAAAAAAAATCTTCAGCAAAGAATGGTAAAGCCTAGGCAAAAATGCAGAAAGTATAGCCACAAAAGACAATTCAATACTTCTCTTACACAGCAGCAGCGCTGCAAAACAATGAGGGTTGAACTAACAAAGTGCTCTCCCTGTCTAGCCCCTAAGTCTCATAACATTACTTTGAAAATACTTCTCTCCTGGCTTCCTCAATCAGGAAATACTCTAAATCAAAGGTATATATTCTACAATATTGACCAGTTACCTGGCTCATAAAATCCAAACCTAAAGAACAGACCAATTTTTTATTAAAAATAACAGCTCTATCAGCAAGGCAATTTCCATATCACAACCTTATTAGAAACAACAGTGATGCTCCCATATTTCTAATCTAGGTTCAGTGATTTTCAGCCTTTTTCTTAGGCTTCCATCAACAATTCTTGTATTTTAGCCTTTATTTAAAAAAGAGAGGAAAATGCTTTTCCCTTTTAAACATGGACAATGCTGGAAAACACATCCCGAGTACAATCCAAATACACAGAGCAACTAAAGGGGAATTAAAACTGCTTATTATTTCCCAATTATTAAGTCACTCTCTTGCAGCTGAAAAGCTTGAACTTCCATGCTAGAAAGTATGTATCGTTAAGGATTTTGAAGAGAAAAGCAGGTCTCTAGATAATGGTCAGAACAGAAAGCTACTGCTCCCTTCCTTCTTGGGAGTACAAGATTGCATTTCTCCTCCCCAAATTCCACACTCTGGCCTCCTGAGCAAGAGCCTGCCCTCCTGTCCGTGCCATTCCCACCCACAGGTAAGCAAGCCCATGTAGGGAGAAGCTTCTTAAGTCTGTGTGTCCTGCAGAGTGCTGATGGTGATATGACAGCTCTTACACAAGCCCCCAGTACCTCTGCAGAAAGGCCACACTCAATCTGGCCCCCAGCAGCCAGACGGATGGCATCTACTTATGCTGCTGCAGATTACTCACTCCGTCTCCAGCAGCCTTTCTGAAAAGCCAAACCAGAGCCTTAATTTCTAAGCAAGCCGGAGTTAAATATGCTAGCTGTGAATTAAAAAAAAAAAAAAAAAAAAAAAAAATTTAATATCATTAACGAAAAACAAACTAACAAAAAAAAAAAAAAAACAACAACAAACAAAAGAAGTTGGCTTGGGAGGACTGTAGTTGTTTTGGACCAGACATGCTCCTTCTTCCTCCTGCCACCTGTTAGCATGTCTGCGCAGAGACTCAGGGTAACAAATTAACTTGCTCTCCACTCCTGAAATTTCTCTTTTGAACACATAAGCACCAATATACACAGTTCACGTTATTTTACGTCAGTTGACTGAGATACTGCTTGAAAAACTAATATTGATTATTTGGTCATCAGTAATTCAAGGGAAGAAGGCAGTCTTAAGGCCAAACCTTTGTGCATTTCCAGTGAGGTCAGTGTGACCTCTGGGGAAACGACACTTCCAGGAAAACAGCAAATCTTACATTCGAGCAGAGATATTACCTAATGCAAGCGGTCAATTGCAATGCCACAATTAACACGGGTGAGCCACTCCGCCAGAAGAGTGAGAGTACTCCTGTCACGTCAGGCCTCAATCGGATCTTCATCAGTCACTCAAAAAAGCACTTCCTTATTACGCCAGACCACAACACTCCAAATTTAGCACGTGTGTTTCACACCTCCCTGGACTTGTGAAGAGCTCACCTACACAAGCCACAACCAAGGCCAGCAGAGACCGGTGCCCAAAGCGCTTTACATTTATTTGCCCCAACCCTGACGGCAGCACGGCTGCGACTACTCGCTGTGCAGAGGCGCTCACCTGCCCCTCAGGAACACAGCTGAACCTGTTCCCTCTGCACATGGTCTTCACAAAACTGTTGTTCACAGCCTTGTCTAGCCAAGTTCTTGTATCTCCAAGGAAAGATCCTGCAGCCTCTCCACAGCCCTGGTCCAGAGCTTAACCGTTTTCATTGTTATTTTTCCCCTTGTGCCCAGACAGAGCTTCTGCCCTTTCAATCTGGCTGGCTGCATCTCTGCACACCTCAGAGAAGGGCTTCTCTCTCTTCTCCATAATAGCCATTAGGACATGGAAGGCTGCGATCTGCCTTCCCCTTCTGTTCCCCAGGCTGGGTGACCTCCATCCTCAGCTTCTCCTGTGCCACTTGCTCCTGCCCCAACCACCTGGGCAGCCCTCTGGGCTCTCCCCAGTTTGTCCCCACCTCTCACACTGGGGCCCAGGCCTGGATGCAGCAATAAGGAATGGTCGCTCCCTTCAGCTGGGTGACCACGCTCCTGCTGGTGTAGCTCGCCACGCCACTGGGCTCCATCGCAAGAGCACACTGATGACTCCCGCTCAACACCACGTTTTATTGCAATACTCTTATTCCCGTGCTTCCTTTCCCCTAAAATAAGGGGTTGCAAAATAAAGAAGTGATGTGGAAAACACCAAACAGCCCTCAGGCACCACTGTAACATAAAAACATAACCAAGAAGCTAATGTTGTAGCTGATATTCTTTGTGAAAAATTACAAAGAAAACAAGTGGGGCATGATCTTATAGCCACTGACGTCAACCAAGACTTTGCACGAGAAAGAATGGCAAGACCCCACGTTAAGAGGTAATAAACCTGCAAATTAATACAGTAAACACGAAAAGTAATCCATTTCTTTCTCCAACAAGTTTTTAAAAGGGAAATATTCTAGCTAAAATATTAACATCACTGACAGCGGCTGCTCCAAGACTCTTTATTTATGAAAATGCAACAAATTTTTTTTGCATTCTTCACCTTGACCAGGCAGCATTGCTCTACAGGTCACACAGAGCAGCACCAGCTACCTTACTGCCTCATCTCAAAGCACCTTCCTCTGAGATCCACCTCTGAGGAGCAACACAAGGCATTCAACAGGAGCAAGCACTGCTTCAGGAGCGGCACTGCAGATCACCTAAGCACAAATCGCTCTGGAATAGCTTTTTTTTTTTTTTTTTTTTTTACAGCGACTGAACAAAGAAATATCTGCACTTAAAGAAAATTGAATGTGGTTTAGAATGTATACAACTTCCTGCAGTTGACCCCAGAAAAAATAAAAGACATATGATCTGTAACTTCCTTTGACTTTTCTTTGAACTCTAGATGGAAAGCTTTAAAAAGCAGCATTTTCCTATTAGTTACTTCCAAGATTTTCATTAAATTAAATTTCTCGATAGTATGTAATGCTAAAATACTTATGTGTACCAATACCGTGGGCTAAGCCACCCCCCCCCAACTCAAAGAATTTTTTTAATCATTGCGGTGAGGTGGGATGTACTGGGTTACTTTGATGAAACGAGCAGTGCACACCACCTACTCGACAGCAGTGTTTCCAAAGCATGTGCAGAGAGGCTAGACATAGGTCAAAGCGGATTCAAGAGCGAGGAGATGTGAGAAAAGGAAGATGATGTTACCTGTCCTGGGCTACCGAGAGCTATTTTTCATGCCTGGCATCGCAAAGCACGCCCTCACAGGGGGTGAATCAGGTTTCATTCAGAGACCCAAGGAAGGCAGCTTTCTGTACAGCTCCAGAGGATGCTCCCCATATGCAAGAATGGGTTTAATAAAGATTCAATTTATCATTTATTTAAAGCTTGTCTTCTATTACTTTGGTACATACTGCTGCCGCAGGGAGCAGCTTTTTCATATCTACCCAGATAAGAGCTAAAACCTCCAGAATCACGACCGCCAAGCATTCAAGCCCCAGAACTCCAGATTACATTGTGCAAGTTCAAAACCTGCCTCCTCAGCAGCTGCACAAGTTCCATCCAATAGCACGAAAAATATTTTAACGCAGCAAAATATACATACGAAAATATTTATACACACACACATAAGCACCTATATTCACTTGTGTATATTGCACAGGAATTCTGCACACTGCAGGCACAGCCAAAGTAAATATAAGCTTTCAGCAACTTAAAACAGTAACAGGCATCGGTACCTGTAATGTTTGGCATCCCAAAGGGCCATGGCAAACCCACCAGAGCTGGCAGACGACGGTAGCATGGCACCTCTCCTACCAGCCTGCTGGAAGCGCACGTGCTCCCAGCCCCGTGCTGCAGCTTATCAGCTCACCACGCCAGGCTCCTAACCCAGAGACAAGTTGCAGCTCTGCGCTGGAAGCCAGAGAGAAGCCAGAGCCTTCGGCGAGAGGGGCACCAGAAGCCCTGCCCCGAAGTGCACCTCGGCAAACATTTCACATGCCACCTGGGAAGGTGTTGTCATCACTTGTGCAGTGAGAAGGACAAAACCCACTCTGTGTGCAAAGCTTTTGAACACCTCCAGGACTGGCACTTTTACTTCTCTGGGTTCCTTTTTTTTTCTTCCCCTCCCCTTCCATCCTACCCTCTCCATTCAGCTTACAGAGACCACCTTCAGAGTGCCATGCTAATTAGCAACAGCTTGCACTCTATATTAAAAACAAAAAGTGAAAAGGGAGACCAAGCGAGCTCATATGCTCGCATGCATTTCATCAGTAACTTCATTAATACTGGCATATTTTTAATTGTATCTGATTTATTTTAATTCTGATCTGAGAAGGTCAGTAGACTTGCCGTAACAGCTAAAAAATAAAGTCATAAATTAGAGACGTGATACAGTAGGACCTAGTGCCCTATGCATTTGCTATGAAGCTCTACAAAAATCTGTACAGCTAATCAACAATGACAACAGAGAGCCCACTATTTCAGGATACAAGAAAGATGTGAACATTAGAGGAAAATTTAGGCTGGTGCAGAAGATAAATCCAAATTCTCTAAAGTATTACTTTAACATATTAAATAAATATTTCATAAAAATTAAGTTCTTTTTGCCTTCACTGCCTTTACTACAAAAGCAACTCCTCAAAAAACTACTCCTTATAGGTGAACGTCTGTTCTACAAATTCTTTACACTTTCCTGTGTTTCACGTTCCTTTCACTTTTTCCCCCATGGGCCTCATTCTGGTTTTCTATGTCTGTAATGCCTTCATGTGCAGCCCTTTCCCACATATCTACCTTGAATAAGAAGGCAACTGAAGATTACAGAGAATAAAAAGTTACGAGTTAAACTCCTCAAGATTTCCCATAATGTAGCAAATGGCATACTGCACACTGCTTTGAAGGAGGGAAATGTGATTTAACTGACATTTCACCAGTATCTTGGGACACCAAGACTAGCTCCTATAGTAATGAATATTTAATTAGAACACAACCTACAAAGGAGGAAAACTTGACACAGTTTTTTTTTCCCAAGTTTTGCCCAGGCTTCACCACTAGTTTGTACTTGAGATATGCATTGTAATAAATTTTGTTATTATAATTAATACCCCTATATATTGGGGTATTTCAATAACCACCGTCTCCTAAGATGTAAGCAAGGAGAGTACGATTGATATTGAAAGACAACAGCATTAATGAGGATAATTTACAGAATTCAACACTACATCAACAGGTTATTAAGCAGACACAAACACACGAACGTTTCATGCAAATAACTGTGAGCTGAGGAGGGTTAGAAGAAACCTCCACCACGACAAAAGTACCTTGTAACTGCTCACAGGAGTTGGGTGAACCAGCGCTGGCCTGACTTTTTAGCGCATCCCACTGAGAAGCAGAAGCTTTTTAAACACTGTTGGTACTGTGCTTTAGGGGAATCATGTCCTGGGGTGCAAAGTAGTGGAAAATCGTCTCTTTGTCTCTGGTATCACACACGAGAACTACAAGTTTTAGCACAAATCTGATTGAATCGACTTGCAACTCTGGTTTTACACGTGTAAATCCATCAAAGACAGTGGGGAACTCTCCCACCATATCCATATAGATTGAAGCGTGAAAATGGATGATCCCCTTCAGGCACACCTCGCTCAAACTCCTACTGTACACACCTACCTGGGAACTTGCTAGAGTTTTCCACTTCACTCCACAAAAGTGTTGAGATGCAAGAAGACGTTGAGTCCTCCACACCTCAGCCACACTACAGATCCATTACTCTCAACCAGGCTAGCGTTCTTGCAACCGTAAAACCCTTTTAGTACCGACACAGACAAAGCCACTTCAGCAGAAAAGGCATGGTGGTAAAGCAGCCCTCGGTGTCACTCCTTCTGCCGCTAGAGAAGCGGATCCTCAGATGCAAGGGAGATGCTTTCACGTGCTGCCAGTGGGATGAATTAGCCCAAAAGCAGAGTGCAGGACCCCTCAGCTCTGCCAGAAGGCACAGAAAGGAATCAGACGAGACACAAGGTGCCCCAAAACGCAGCCAGCTGCTTTGGAGCTGCCTTCTGCGCTCTTCACGAGCACGCTCAGGTACTGAATAATGACAGCCGGGGTTGAGGCAGATCCCACACCGGATGATTGCTCTTTTTTGCTAACATTACAACACTATTATACACGCACCTACCCTGCGAGCTTTTCATCTAGCAAAATCTGTTTCTCCGGTAGCTCACCTACACAACCAGCAGACTATCAGCCCTCTCTGATCGTTAAACCAGATGCAGACCGACGCTGACACACCAAGCTCTTCCCCAGGGCTTTATTCATAAAGGCGAGATTTAAATAACGCCTTAAATCAAAACCAGCTTCCCCGCCACGGCATAAAAAGCCCAGGGAAAGCAACTTCTCGCCTTCCCTTCCAACTTTTCCCCAACCACAACCTCGGGCGAGCGGTGCCCACGCAGAAACTTCCCCCGCCGTGCCGGCGTTGGGGTGCTGCGCCTCGGGGGAGCCTGGGGGCTCTGCCGGGAGTCCTGGGGCTGGGGGACGGCTCCCGGGATGGCTGCTGGGGTCCCTCCTGCCCTCACAGGGGTCCCGTGCGCCCTCCGAGCGCCGAGAGAAAGCGCCGCCGCCCGCCCGAGCCTCACCCCCGGGCGCTGCCGGACCCCGGGCAGCGGCACCGAGCCGGGATCCCGGCGCTGCTCAGGCTCAGGGCAGCACAACTCCGCCGGGAGCCTGCGGAGCGCGGGCAGCCCGCAGCAGCCCCGGCAGCAGGGTCCCGGTCGGCGGCGGCGCCCGGCCGCCCTTTTGTCTGCGGGGAGCAGCCCCGCCGCGCTCGGGGACGCAGCCCAGGAGCTCCCGCAGCCAACTTGTGCCGGGGCACGGCGGGCACCGTGCGCGGCCCCCAGCCCACCGCCCCCCCCTAGCCCAGCCCAGCCCAGCGCTGCCGCCCCCGCTTTACCTCCGCGGCCGCCCGCTCCCGCTGCCGCCGCCCCGCCAGTGCAGCCGGCAGCAGCAGCAGCAGCAGCGGCGGCGGAGGCAGCCCCGGCCCCCCCCCGGCCCGCCCCGCCCCTGCCCGCCCCCTGGCGGGGCCGCCGGGGGCCGCGGCGCCGCCTCGGAGCTCGGCGAGGGGACGGGAGCGGGGAGCTGAGGGGCGCTGAGGGCCCCCCGCCGCCATTTTGCGCCCTCCTCAGGCGGGCAGGTGCGGGGCGCTCCCCTCGGCAGACCCCCGGCCCGGGCAGGGGGTGCCCTGCTCGGGGAGAAGCCCCGAAACCGGCAGGAGGGCTGCGGGAGTGCTGGGGTGGCGGTGGGCTGGCTGCCTGCTGCCCGCCTGGCAGCTCCTGCCCCGCTGGTCTTCGCTGCCCGCAGAGCAGCGTTGAGATTTTTGGCAGCCCTAACGAGCTCGAGGAAGAGTTATGCAAACACTATTAGGCGTAATAAACACATGTCAGCGTTGGGCAGTCTGGCGTAGAAACGTTGGTAAAAGCCGCGCTGAACGTTTTCCTTGTAATGCCTTCTTAACTTTATGTAGCTGCCGTAATAGGCCTTGCGCTTTGCAGTTGCCTCGGTGGAAAATCATTACCTGGTAATGGATGGGCCGGTTCGGAAGGGGAGCCGCTGGGAGCCTGCCCGCCTGCCTTCATCGATGCTGCCGATCGGAGGAAGTAGCAGGAGGCCTGCCAACTTTCCCGATTTAATTATTGAGCTGTCAGTTCCTGACTTCTTGGTTCAACTTCCTGAGGCAACATCTGGCTGTAATAACAATAAATAAATAAATAAATAAATAAATAAAATCTGATCATTCACTCGGCAGCGTTCCGTTTGCGATGTCCTTTTCACTGCAACTATTTTGAAAAACTTGGTACAGGGGACCTGGACCCCGCATCTCTTCCCAACTACCCAAAAGGAAAGACGAGAATAGTTTCAGCTGTGATCCTCGAGGCAAAGCTGTGCAAAAGCGTATATCGAGCCTTTTTCAACATGTCCAGTGCTGTGCATTTTAATCTTTGTAATCCTTCTTTTATTCAGAAGAACATTTTTTTTTTTCCACTGCATGAAGCTGAATGATATGACTTTGGGAGATAAAAAAAAACATAAATCCTTTTCTAGCCAAGAATTTCTGCATTTTCATCAAACACTGCTTCAAAAGGGTAATGGCGGTTTTAGAAGAAAAAAAAAAAAAAGCAGCCATAAAGGATACCATATTTAAATGTTACCAAATGTGAGCGAAACACTGAAGAGAAGTTTTAAAATATCTACGACTGTGTCTTCATGTGTTCTCTGGGTCTGTTTCATATGATGTGACAGCTTCAGCTCACAAGTCGTTATTGCAGTGGCTTTTGGAACAGTATGATTATTTTTTTTTTTTGCATATCCTCACTCTATACACGCACATGCTCACAAAAATATACATCTATATATGTGCATATGCACAGGCAGAGACAAATACAGAGTGACTCAGCTCTGTGTTCTACTTGCTTAATCAGTTTTCAAAGCTCCAGTACTGTTGTCTTTTCTTATTTAAAATGCCTAAAGCCATCTTTCCCACGTTTCTTTTTTCACTGCAAGGGTGCCAAGCCTTTGACAAAGCTAGGCAAGCTAAACTGCCTGGGATGGGCTCCTCCTCCTTGGATCACGCTCTCCTGAATGTCTTTCTGAAGGTCAGGAGGTCAGCTCATCCATTAATCACAGGGCAGCTTGGACTTCAACGCTGACCCTGCACACAAGTCTTAGGGAATCCTAGAAGACCTTCCTGATGGTCACATAGAGCTAAGGAAGGAAACTGAGCTCGGGAGGCTGAGGTGCTGGGAGCCCAAACCACCATCAGGTGGTGTCAGGAATGCTGTGGGGTGACAGCCATCACCCATGAGCAGCACTCAGCACAGCCTGGCTGCTTTCACTGTGGTCTCTCCTGGGCTACAGACTGATACTACCTGTTGCAGCTGTGGTGGTAGATTCGAGTTGGGCACGTATGGCGATAACGCCTAGCTCAGCACCTCTGAGTTTGACTCTCTCCCTTAGCGTGCCCAAGTAAAACACTTATTTTGCTTTCCCCATTCCATTCTCTCTCCCTCCCATTAAGAAGTTAGGTGTAGAGATCAAAGGAGACTAAGTAAGTGCTGTCTTTCGGGCTCATGGCAGAGGTTTGTTCTCTGGTTCTTTTTTTTTTTTTTTTTTTTTTTTTTTTTTTTTTTTTTTTTGCAGAAGTTTCCTTTCCCTTAAAGCTTAGAGAAACTTCTGGAACATTTTATTGATTTCTTCACAGCTCACCACTGGAACTCCTCGTAATTCCTGGTCTCCTAAGGCTCACCAGGTACTTTTTCTTTCTTCTTTCTCTCCGTCCTCCAGTTCAAGTGGCAGAAAGGCTAACTACCCTGTTAAGCAGGGCAGACTTTTGTAAATCACTGAAAGAACTCTGGATAATCCTTTCGTACCTGCCTCCCATCTTCAAGTGAAATGACTATGCCTGTTAAGTCCTCACAGGAGAGGACTGAATACTTGATATAAATTCCATTCAAGATTCTCCTGTTTTCCCTACAGTTCGTGAAAGATCAGTCAGACTCTAAAGAAGAAAGAAAACAGGGCGAGGTGAGTGTCAAAAGCAGATTTTCTAGTCAAATCCTATTTATCAGTCTTCCTACCATTAGCCAATTTCCAAGCATACAGGTCAGATTTATATTTAGAAAAGCCACCTGGGACTAAACAAAAATAGTCAAAACAAAGCCCTTAAACGATCAGGACCAAAGAAATGTTTCTGACACAGCAGCAAGGACTGTGCTGAGCCCTGTGATCAGATGCAGCTTTGAAAACATTTGCGTAGTCTTTTGCTATAGGAAGGAGTACAATCTTGAACACATTCTTGTGTACATTAAGGAGGCTATCTTCAACTTCCCTATTTTTTCGCTCAGGACGTTCTCTGACAACTTGTGCAACAAATATGAATCTGGCAATAAAGAGGTAGCTATGCAAACAATGAGCAAATCCTTTATGAAAAAGCCACTTGATGAGCAATTTAATACAGAGAATTTTGCAATCTGCTGGCGAAGGTCAATAACATGACAGATTAAGTCTACAATGGATTTATTTATATATTTACAATTGTGAAAGCAGAAATTGGGGTCTTTTAAAAGTGGCAGCTGTTAATTGCCAGCCTCACATATAGACATATGCTTGGAGAGACTGCTAATGAACTGAATAAAACCTAAATGAGTTTCAGGTCCAAGTTATTTGCCATAGCCCTAAGAGTTCAGGTGAGAGACACTGATTTCCGCGAGGATCCCAAGCTGGGTAACATTTATTGGCTATATGGAGGCAACAGTTTCTATCTGAAACAGAATTGCCTATGCAGAAGGAAGCTTTACCAGGGAAAATAGGATCCACTCGGGCCAGCACCAACAGCTATTAAAAAAAAAATGACATAAAGAGCCTCCTGGTTATCTATTATTGTATGGTTTGGAGACATCAGCTCATATACAACTGCAAAATGCTTGAGGCTCAGAATCAGAAATGACTTCCCATAATGAAAAGCACCATGTACAAAAATAAATAAATAAATAATGATGTTTCAAATCCTGCAGGACATCAGACAGCAGACAAGAGAAATCCAGAATCCTACTGTGCTTGGGGGAATTTCTGCATACTTAAATGAACATTTGTTGCAACAGCCAGCCCTCACCTAGGGACATGATACAAATCCCAAGCTATTAATAATATAAACTCAATCCCTAGGAATATTCATATTCTTCTTATTTTTATTTTTTCTACAAGATACTGGTAAGAGAGAACGTGGAGTCTGTGGACAGACGTTAGAGCAAGAATTTTGTGTCTGCCATGCTTACTAGGTAACAGATGATATTTCACTTTGGACATGAGAAATAAAGCTGTGGTGCAATCAGACCATCATGCAATAATAAGTGATGGTGGCAGCTGAGATTATAGGAGTGTCTGCAGCTACAAATACTCAGCTGGGACACCTTCAGGTTTCTGCATGTCAGCTGGTCTTCTGCTATCTCTCCGGGAATTGAACTAAGCAACATAGGGGTGCCATGACTTCTGAATGCATGCTAAAGGAAGTAAAAAAATAAAGCTAATGAAAAATCCAACCAGTATAATTGGTATTTTAAAACCTCCTCTACTGTACTGGGTAATGGCTTAACAAGGGCATGCATAAAAGACAAAGAAGGAAGGAGTTAGAACAACTAGCCCAGTTGTTACCTGAGAGTTTCCTTCAATGATAATGAGAAGATTGGGAGAGATAATTAGGCGCATTGTGTGTAAAGAACTGCACCAGGTAGTCCCCATGATGGATTGGCAGGGAGTATCAGGTAGCAAGTGTAATGATAAGACAGTGTGAAGAACACGGGAAGGGAGGACCCTTTGGTGGGAGTAAAAAAGGCTGTGAAAGTCTTTAAGGTGCTAGGATGTAAAACTGTAGAAAGCAATGCCAATTTGTAAGGAATCACATCACCTTGACATATAATCAGTGATAATGAACTGGAAACTTAATGTAAAGGGCAGAAAAGTTCTTACAAGGGTAGAAGTAAATAAATAAAGAGATCTGGCTGAAGTACTACAGACTTAGCTAATACCAAAATGTTTGATTTGGATGGAGAACAAACAAAAATGTAAGGTGGACCTAAATCAAGCTGTATTTACATTTCTGGATTTGTCCCACACATCTCTTGAAGGAATTGATGCACCTTCATGGCACAGATCAGTGTTATTTGGGGGTCACAAACTAAACAATGGGGAACCCAAGTACTGGACTATAAAAGTGGAATATTTCACTTTTGTAGAAGTCCTTAATGCTGATTATGGTCTGGAATTCACAGAGTACATGGATTACAGCGCCTACTGCTTCAGAAAGGCCCGCCAAAAATGTTACCAGAAATTAGCAGAAGTTAGTTTTCCTCGTGGTATGCAACAGCATAGTTGCACGTATGTAGATGAAACATTGCTGTTTGGCCCCACAAGCTGCGTGTTCTGGCAGAGGAATCTGGATGGTTTGTTATAAGTCAAAGCTTTAGACATCTGCAGACAAGTATGAACTAGTGTCTATCCGGCAACTAGTGGAAGGGATGTACTGTGTAAATCACACCAGTGATTAGAGTTCTGACCAGAAAAGAACAACAAATCTACGTTATAAAGGTGTGTGTGTCATTTTTATATAAGGACTGGGGACCAGGACTAGGGACCAGACATTGCCCCCCTCTCCCTGCCACACATAACCCTCCTACCTCTCAACACGTCTGTGCATGACACGCTTTAGGATTTCTTTAACCTTTGACAAAACCTCAAGTGCATTCTGGAGACATACCGAGAAAAACGTGCTCGTCTGAACATCCCAAGGATAGTCAAAGCTTTGGAAGGCTACCATAACTTGCCTGGAGGAGAAGAAAGGGAGAATGAACAAGTGGGAAAACACATCTTCCCGTGACCCTAACTCAGAAACTATTAACAATGACGCCTTTCACACTTTTTCTTCAGGGAGCCCGTCTATGGGGGGACCAGGACTGGGGACTTTTCTGAGGATGACAGATAGGAGGGGTCTCTCCACCCCTGCTGTTTCTCGGCAGCCCTCTCCTATGTCCCAACAAGGGGTAGAGGCTGCCCCCGTTGAACACATGCAGAACAGAGGGCCAGACTGTCTGCAAGAGACAAGGGGCTGGACCTTTGTCTTGGCTTGGAGCAGAAAGAGACATCTGCCCCCGACACCCACACTGCCACCTACCCCACAGTGTCCCTGGGAAATAGATCTGAGGCTCTCAGGGAGTTTGCAGAAGAGGCTGAGGGTCTGGACAGTAGTACGAACCTGGGAAGCAACCCGGAGAAGGGAGTCAAGATTGGGGGAAGTGCAAAACATAAGGATCAGGGCTGGATGGAGCACCGCATTGAAACCTGCACCACAAAAAAAAAATAGAGCAGAGAGTCCTGGTGATTGGGGACTCGTAGCTGAGGGGCACTGAGGCTCCTATCTGCCTCCCAAATAGCCTAGCAAGAGAAGTGTGCTGTCTTCCTGGGGCACGTGTCATAGATGTTAGGAAGGCTCTGCCACGACTTATTAAACTGGAGGACTACTATCCTCTCATAGTCATTCAGGTTGGATCCCAGGAAGCTGCTATTAGAAAAATGAAGAATATTAAAAAGGACTTTGCATCCCTGGGGAGGTTGTTGAGGGGATTGGGGGTGCAGGTCCTCTGCCCTTCCGCTGGGTGACTGGGATGCAGATAGAAGGAGCAAAACAAGACAGGTAAACGACTGGCTGAAGGGGTGGTGTCTGGACCAGGGATTTGGGTATTTTGATCTGGTGCTGTCCTTTGAGAGGCCAGGTATGTGGGCTATGGACAGACACCAACTGAGCAAGTGGGGCGCAAGTGTGTTGGGGAGCAAGCTCTCTGGGCTGATTACCAGGGCTCTAAACTAGGTTTGATGGGGGAAAGGAGGGGAGCTAAAGGTGACAGAGAAGGGCTGGGGGAAATTGTCACTACCATCACTGTTGAAGACAAGGAAAAACTTCTGAGCTCTCCCATAAGATTGTCTGAGGGCTCCTCAGAGAAGGTCATATTCCTGATCCCCCAACCAGTATCTTCTTCTTGCATCCCCACAGGGGTAACTGTACCTGCTGCTTCCCTAAAGTGCCTGTACACCAGTGCATGGAGCATGGGAAATAAACAGGATGAGCTCGAGATCTGTGTTTGGTCACGGGGCCACAATTTCATTGCAATCACTGGTGGGACAGCTCACATGACTGGAACACTGTCATGAAGGGCTACGTCCTCTTTGGGAAAGAGAGGCTGGGGTTGACCTTTATGTGAGGGAGCAATTAAAGTGTACCCAGCTCCAGCCGGGGGAGGGTGAATTAAGAGGTGGGCTGGTGTGGGAGACATTGTGGTGGGGGTCTATTATAGGTCTCCAGATCAGGAGAAGGAAGTTGATGAGGTCTTCTATGAGCAGCTGCTAGTAGCCTCACGATCATGAGCACTGGTCTTCATGGGGGACTTCAGTTACCCAGACATCTGCTGGCTAAGCAACTCAACCAGGCACAAGCAGTCCAAAAGGTTCCTACAATGTGTTGAGGACAATTTTCTGACATAGGGGGGTGGAGAAGCTGACGAGGTGGGGGGTGCCCCTGGACCTCGTTCTTACCAACAGGGATGGCCTTGTTAGGGATGTGAAGGTTGGGGGCAGCTTGGGATGCAGCAACCATGAGATGGTGGAGTTCCAGATGGAACTAGGCAAAGGAAGTAAGGCTAAAAGCAGGATTGCTACCCTGGACTTACACGAAGAGCCAGCTTCGACCTCTTCTGGGACCTGCTTGGGAGTACCCCATGGGATAGGTTGCTAGAAGGCAAGGGTGCTTGTGAGAGCTGGGCTACATTTAAGCAGCACTTATTCCATGCTCAGGGTCGGTGCATCCTGAAGAATAGGAAATTGGGGAAGGGGGGCAGGAAACCCGCGTGGATGAGCGAGGAGCTCATCAATAAGATCAAGAGGAAGAGGAAGGTCTATGAAATGTGGAAAAAGGTCCTGTCCTATTGGGAGGAGTATAGATGTGTTGTCAGGGCCTGCAGGGACGCAACGAGGAAGGCTAAAGCCCACCTAGAGATGAGGCTTGCAAAGGAGTTAAAGGATAATAAGAAGGGTTTTTATCAAGTATGTAAACAGCGGAGGAAGACTAGAAAACTAGGAATGAAGTGGGTCCCTTGCTGAATGAGGGGGGTGTCCTGGTCACAGGAGATGCTAAGAAGGCAGAGATACTGAATGCTTTCTTTGCTTCAGTCTTTGCTTCAAGGACACTCCCCTGGGACTCCTCACCCCTGGCAATAGGACATAAGGTTTGGGAAATGGAGGGCTCCCCCATGGTGGACATGAGAGTGGTTCAGGAGCATTTGAGTGGGCTCAACACACACAAATCCATGTGTCCCGATGGGATGCATCTGTGTGTGCTAAGGGAGCTTGACAGACGTGATCGCTGAACCACTCTCTATCATCTTTGATAGGTCCTGGAGAACAGGTGAGGTGCCTGAAGACTGGAGGAAAGCCAGTGTCATTCTGATCTTCAAGAAGGGCAGGAAACAGGATCCGGGAAACTACAGGACAGTCAGTCTCACCTCTGTCCCTGGAAAATTATTGGAGCAGCTTGTTTGGATAAAAAAAGGACTGGGGACCACTTTCCTAGTGGACTCCCAAGTTCCTCCTTGCTGCTTCTAGTCTAGTGTTTAAAGCCATGCAATAGTGCACATTTATTATGATTTTTTGCAGAGGTAGAATATGATATAGAAGAGGATTGATGTCCTGGAATATCTCATATAATCAACCAAGAACTGGCTTTTTGTCAATGACTGCTTTCTACTCAATATAAAATCACTACTTTTTATGAGCATATATAATTACTTTTCATTTTTAAAAATAAATACATAGATTTTAGTCTCTATTAAGAGATTTGGGGGCAATTTTACATATTCTTAATAAGTAGCAGATTGAAAAAGGGAAGATATGAAAAGTGGCAGGTATCTTTAGTATGTAGAAAGGCAGCTTCAGAACTAAGAACAACAAACGCAAGGACAAAATAGAGATGTTCCAGAGTAAGTTTTTCATTCAGAATGAAAAACTAACATTGATAGACTGCAGAAGATACATGATTTAAATCCAAAGAAATGTGTAGTCTTTCTTTTTTCCCCTAACAGCTGTCTCTTGTAGTCAATGGAGATTAAGTACTTTCCTAAATTAAAGATCACCTGTGTCAAAATACTTTTAAGCTGCCTCTCAATTTAATCATATTGTTTCTTGTTCTTGCATTATTAGAAAGGGCAAATAAAAGTCCCAGATATCCCAACTGTTTCTTACCCCTTATTTAGCATAACCCAATAGTTTCCCTTTTTGTTCAAATCTCACAGACCTGTTCTGAAAACCACAGAGGTGATGTGAGTGTTTATAAGACCGCAGTAGTCTTTGGCTCAAACCTTGCCTTCCCAGTCATGCTTAACAATGACAAAACATTGATAGAACTACATTTGTGTACCTCCTGAGATCAGTTAGCTGTGTTAGCTCTGTCTTTCAGCTAGGAGATAACCCTGAGAACACACACAGCAACTTGTTCTCTGGGGACTAGATCTGAGGACTGTGTGCTACCTCCACAAATTGGAACAACAAAATTCTTAGAAAACCCCTTCCTCCCCACCCCACCCCCCTTTTTTTTCCCCTTCCAACTCACATCCCCCTGCATCTAGCATCCTTGTAGATTTTCTTTACTTTTTGTCCTGTTCTCTCTCTCCATGGTCACATACGTAATATCAGTGTTGTACAGCGTGCGTACCCACTCTGTCATCTTCCTTGCACAGACGGACGCTTACCCCTGATAGCTGAGACTCTGGTTCATAGAGCATGGCAGGAAGATCCATTCTCTTCCAGTGGCTGGACCTCCTCAGGAAGCTGTCCCCAGCTGAGACCCAGGCCTGAAGGGAAGATGACGACCTTTCTTCATACTGCTTTTGACCTGCATATGGTGAAAACAGTATTTCTTTTATGAACAACAGCACATTCTCACGATTTCCACTTAGTCAAAGTAGCACTCTTTGCACCAGTATCCATCCCAACCTGATTCTACTTACCACAAGGCCAAATCTGCTTTCACATTAAGGCACCTCTTTCACACAGCCCGTTTGTCAATCTTCCAAATACTTAAGAACCTTCTTCAACGTCAGGCTGACCTGTGTGCACTTGGGCTTCTGAGGCCTTTTTTTTTTTTTTCCTCCAGTGCTTGGAAGGGAGCTTAGAATCCACCTAAGTAATGTCACAGGAAACAGACAAGGTGAAGGAAGTACTCAAACTCCTCATCAGTAACAACCACAGAACCCAGGAACACTTACCTGCTGTCTCCTGAACTCGAGTCACTTCCAAAGTGCTTCGCCATGAAATAGTGCCACCAGGGTTTTTCTGAAGAAGGCACCACCAATGTAACTAGCTCATAGAGTCTCAAAAACTATTTCACAGAGAGGGCAGAAAACATGAAGGAAAAGCAGCCTAGTAGGGAACACTGAGCCTGATTCACCACAAGAGAAAAACACCCGAGGCTACCCAAACCTCAGTCTCTCCTGGGGAGGCAATTTCCCCCACAAGTCCTCAGGCGTCCTATATAGCAAAGGTCAAATGACCCACACCTGGCAGGTTTCACTTAACAAGGGTGGAGCCAAGAGACCTTGTGGAATAAGCTCGTCTACCTGGCTTCAGAGTTTGAAGGTCTATTGCTCCTTGTCACTAGTAGAAATAACCTGACAAGGGGCTTAGTGGTTACAGTTGACCTAGTGAATTAACTACAAAAGGTGCACAAGGGTCATGTTTCTGTTAGTCATTCTGTGAGCAAAATTAGTACGGAGCCTGTTAAAAAAATAAATACAAATAAATAAAAGAAATGAATAAAAAAGAAAATGACCTTAAAGGCAAACTTGCCATCACAGATTTTCATCTGTCTAGTCACGACAGATGGAGAATTTAGCAATCAGAATTCCTTCTCTTGATATTAATGTTATTTACATTTTCTTCTCTGAGATCCCTTCTTTATGCAGGACTTTTCTAAATCTAGCCCCATGACCTCTGACTACACTATTTATAGAATCATAGAATATCCTGAGCTGGAAGGGACCCATAAGGATCATCAAGTCCAACTCCTGGCACCGCACAGGTCTACCCAAAAGCTTAGACCACGTGACTGAGTGCACAGTCCAATCGCTTCTTAAATTCAGACAGGCTTGGTGCAGTGACTAGTTCCCTGGGGAGCCTGTTCCAGTGTGCGACCACCCTCCTCTCGGTGAAGAACCTCTTGCTGACGTCCAGCCTAAACCTTCCCTGCCTCAGCTTAACACCGTTCCCGTGGGTCCTGTCACTGGTGATTACGGAGAATAGGTCAGCACCTGCCTCTGCACTCCCCCGCGCGAGGAAGTTGTACGCTGCAATGAGGTCCCCCCTCAGGCTCCCCTTCCCCAGGCTGAAGAGGCCCAGTGACCTCAGCCGCTCCTCATACGGCTTCCCCTCTAGGCCCTTCACCATCCTCGTCGCCCTCCTCTCGACACTCTCGAGCAGTTTAATGTCCTTCTTGTACTGTGGTGCCCAGAACTTCATGCAGTACTCGAAGTGAGGCCGCTCCAGCGCAGAGTAGAGCGGGACAATCACTTCCCTCGATCGACCAGCAATGCCGTGCTTGATGCACCCCAGGGTATGGTTGGCCCTCCTGGCTGCCAGGGCACACTGCTGGCTCATGTTCAACTTGCTGTCAACCACCGGCCCCGGATCCCTCTCTGCGGGGCTGCTCTCCAACATCTCGTCACCCAGTCGGTACGTATAGGCGCCTCTATTCTGCGCCTCAATTCTGCGCCTCAATTCTCCTTGTAAATCTTCCAAAGGGAAATGAAATTATCCTATACAGAAGAAACACTGTCCAGAAGACACTTCAGGTTCTAGGGCCTGAATTCTCATTGAAACCAAAGGCAGGTATCTTACTGACGTGAAGAAAGAGGCTTTAATCTATTCTGGCTTGTTTACTAATGAAGGAGCATGAAAGAGACGCGTGTCCTTGTACCTGAAGAGGAGGTGAAGGAACAGCTAGTGCAAGGAACACATAAATCCATTGCGCCAGACTAATAGGTGGTTGGATCTGAGCTTGGTGGCTGCAACAGAATCACAGAATCATCTAGGTTGGAAGAGACCTCCAAGGTCACGTAGTCCAACCTCTGTCGTAACACTAACAAGTCCTCCACTAAGCCGTATCCCTAAGCTCCACACCTAAACATCTTTTAAAGACCTCCAGGGATGGTGACTCGACCACTCCCCTGGGCAGCCCGTTCCAATGCCTAACGACCCTTTTGGTGAAGAAGTTCTTCCTAACATCCAGCCTACACCTCCCCTGGCGCAACTTTAGCCCATTCCCCCTCGTCCTATCGCCAGGCACATGTGAGAACAGACCAACCCCCACCTCGCTACAACCTCCTTTGAGGTATCTGTAGAGTGCGATAAGGTCGCCCCTGAGCCTCCTCTTCTCCAGACTGCACAATCCCAGCCCCCTCAGCCGCTCCTCATAAGACGTGTTCTCCAGATCCCTCACCAGCTTTGTTGCCCTTCCCTGGACTCACTGGAGCCCCTCAATATCCTTCTTGTAGCGAGGGGCCCAGAACTGAACATAGTACTTGGGGTGCGGCCTCACCAGAGCCAAGTACAGGGGCACAATGGCTTCCTTAGTCCTGCTGGCCACGCCGTTTCGTGTACGAGCCAGGATGCTGTTGGCCTTCTTGGCCGCCTGAGCACACTGCTGGCTCATATTCAGTCAACTAGCCACCAGTACTCCCAGGTCCTTCTCTGCCAGGCAGCTTTCTAACCACTCAGATGGCTTTTCCAACCATCTTCAAACTTCCAGATCTAGAGGAACGCTTTGGCTGCAGCCTAAAAGCCACGTGCACGTAAGCTGCCGCAAGCCAGCCAACCTTCTTCCCATGACCTGCCAGGAAACAGCAATGTAGGCACGTAACCAAATTAAAGCCAAAACTTGCAGCCCAGTCCTTGACCTGAATAGGGAGCGAGGATCCGGAGCCTGCATTTATGCGTGATAGCTTCTACGCAGCCGAAGTAAATACACCCCGCGTGCCCTGAGCTGGAGGACCACGATGGTGGGAATGATCAACTCCCAACCGACCCTGAACGTGTGCGGGATTTGCTGCTCCACCTGGATCTATACAAGTCCGTGGGACCGGGTGGGATTCATCCCAGGGTGCTTAAGGAGCTGGCTGACGCCATCGCGGGACCTCTCTCAATTATTTTTCAATGATCTTGTGAATCTGGAGAGGTCCCAGTGGACTGGAAGCTGGCAAATGTCGTACCAATTTTCAAGAAGGGCAAGAAAATAGACCGTGGCAACTACAGGCCTGTCAGTGTCACATCAGCGCCTGGTAAAAGTCTGGAGAAGATGATCCTTGAAGTTCTTGAAGCGCACCTGGGGGACAATGCAGTCATTGGTCCCAGCCAACATGGGTTCAAGAGGGGTAGGTCCTGCCTAACAAATCTGAATTCCCTTTATGATAAGATCACCCATCTAGTCGATCAAGGGAAACCAACTGACGTGATCTTTTTGGACCTGAGCAAAGCTTTTGGCACGGTTTCCCGTGGGATCCTACTGGACAAAATGTCCAGCATACAACTTAACAAACACATCATACGGTGGGTGAGCAAGTGGCTGACAGGCAGGGCTCAAGGGCTTGTGGTAAATGGCGCCACATCAGGCTGGCGCATGGTCACTAGTGGGGTCCCTCAAGGCTCCATTTGTAGGGCCGGTCCTCTTCAATGTTTTTATAAACGATTTAGAGGTAGGACTAGAAGGTGTTTTGAGTAAATTTGCTGACAGCACCAAACTTGGAGGAGTTGTAGACTCAGATGAGGGTGGAAAGGCCTTGCAGAGAGATCTGGGCAGATTGGAGAGCTGGGCGATCACCAACCGCAGGAGGATTAACAAGAGCAAGTGCCGGGTCCTGCACCTGGGACGGGGCGACCCTGGCTATACGTACCGACTGGGTGACGAGATGTTGGAGAGCAGCCCCGCAGAGAGGGATCCGGGGCCGGTGGTTGACAGCAAGTTGAACATGAGCCAGCAGTGTGCCCTGGCAGCCAGGAGGGCCAACCATACCCTGGGGTGCATCAAGCACGGCATTGCTGGTCGGTCGAGGGAAGTGATTGTCCCGCTCTACTCTGCGCTGGAGCGGCCTCACTTCGAGTACTGCATGAAGTTCTGGGCACCACAGTACAAGAAGGACATTAAACTGCTCGAGAGTGTCGAGAGGAGGGCGACGAGGACGGTGAAGGGCCTAGAGGGGAAGCCGTATGAGGAGCGGCTGAGGTCACTGGGCCTCTTCAGCCTGGGGAAGGGGAGCCTGAGGGGGGACCTCATTGCAGCGTACAACTTCCTCGCGCGGGGGAGTGCAGAGGCAGGTGCTGACCTATTCTCCGTAATCACCAGTGACAGGACCCACGGGAACGGTGTTAAGCTGAGGCAGGGAAGGTTTAGGCTGGACGTCAGCAAGAGGTTCTTCACCGAGAGGAGGGTGGTCGCACACTGGAACAGGCTCCCCAGGGAACTAGTCACTGCACCAAGCCTGTCTGAATTTAAGAAGCGATTGGACTGTGCACTCAGTCACGTGGTCTAAGCTTTTGGGTAGACCTGTGCGGTGCCAGGAGTTGGACTTGATGATCCTTATGGGTCCCTTCCAGCTCAGGATATTCTATGATTCTATAAATAGTGTAGTCAGAGGTCATGGGGCTAGATTTAGAAAAGTCCTGCATAAAGAAGGGATCTCAGAGAAGAAAATGTAAATAACATTAATATCAAGAGAAGGAATTCTGATTGCTAAATTCTCCATCTGTCGTGACTAGACAGATGAAAATCTGTGATGGCAAGTTTGCCTTTAAGGTCATTTTCTTTTTTATTCATTTCTTTTATTTATTTGTATTTATTTTTTTAACGGGCTCCGTACTAATTTTGCTCACAGAATGACTAACAGAAACATGACCCTTGTGCACCTTTTGTAGTTAATTCACTAGGTCAACTGTAACCACTAAGCCCCTTGTCAGGTTATTTCTACTAGTGACAAGGAGCAATAGACCTTCAAACTCTGAAGCCAGGTAGACGAGCTTATTCCACAAGGTCTCTTGGCTCCACCCTTGTTAAGTGAAACCTGCCAGGTGTGGGTCATTTGACCTTTGCTATATAGGACGCCTGAGGACTTGTGGGGGAAATTGCCTCCCCAGGAGAGACTGAGGTTTGGGTAGCCTCGGGTGTTTTTCCTCTCGTGGTGAATCAGGCTCAGTGTTCCCTACTAGGCTGCTTTTCCTTCATGTTTTCTGCCCTCTCTGTGAAATAGTTTTTGAGACTCTATGAGCTAGTTACATTGGTGGTGCCTTCTTCAGAAAAACCCTGGTGGCACTATTTCACGGCGAAGCACTTTGGAAGTGACTCGAGTTCAGGAGACAGCAGGTAAGTGTTCCTGGGTTCTGTGGTTGTTACTGATGAGGAGTTTGAGTACTTCCTTCACCTTGTCTGTTTTCTGTGACATTACTTAGGTGGATTCTAAGCTCCCTTCCAAGCACTGGAGGAAAAAAAAAAAAAAGGCCTCAGAAGCCCAAGTGCACACAGGTCAGCCTGACGTTGAAGAAGGTTCTTAAGTATTTGGAAGATTGACAAACGGGCTGTGTGAAAGAGGTGCCTTAATGTGAAAGCAGATTTGGCCTTGTGGTAAGTAGAATCAGGTTGGGATGGATACTGGTGCAAAGAGTGCTACTTTGACTAAGTGGAAATCGTGAGAACGTGCTGTTGTTCATAAAAGAAATACTGTTTTCACCATATGCAGGTCAAAAGCAGTATGAAGAAAGGTCGTCATCTTCCCTTCAGGCCTGGGTCTCAGCTGGGGACAGCTTCCTGAGGAGGTCCAGCCACTGGAAGAGAATGGATCTTCCTGCCAAGCTCTACGAACCAGAGTCTCAGCTATCAGAGGTAAGTGACTTTCCGTACCAGAGTGGGAGGCGCAGAGTGGGAGGCGCAGAGTGGGAGGCGCAGAGTGGGAGGCGCAGAGTGGGAGGCGCAGAGTGGGAGGCGCAGAGTGGGAGGCGCAGAGTGGGAGGCGCAGAGTGGGAGGCGCAGAGTGGGAGGCGCAGAGTGGGAGGCGCAGAGTGGGAGGCGCAGAGTGGGAGGCGCAGAGTGGGAGGCGCAGAGTGGGAGGCGCAGAGTGGGAGGCGCAGAGTGGGAGGCGCAGAGTGGGAGGCGCAGAGTGGGAGGCGCAGAGTGGGAGGCGCAGAGTGGGAGGCGCAGAGTGGGAGGCGCAGAGTGGGAGGCGCAGAGTGGGAGGCGCAGAGTGGGAGGCGCAGAGTGGGAGGCGCAGAGTGGGAGGCGCAGAGTGGGAGGCGCAGAGTGGGAGGCGCAGAGTGGGAGGCGCAGAGTGGGAGGCGCAGAGTGGGAGGCGCAGAGTGGGAGGCGCAGAGTGGGAGGCGCAGAGTGGGAGGCGCAGAGTGGGAGGCGCAGAGTGGGAGGCGCAGAGTGGGAGGCGCAGAGTGGGAGGCGCAGAGTGGGAGGCGCAGAGTGGGAGGCGCAGAGTGGGAGGCGCAGAGTGGGAGGCGCAGAGTGGGAGGCGCAGAGTGGGAGGCGCAGAGTGGGAGGCGCAGAGTGGGAGGCGCAGAGTGGGAGGCGCAGAGTGGGAGGCGCAGAGTGGGAGGCGCAGAGTGGGAGGCGCAGAGTGGGAGGCGCAGAGTGGGAGGCGCAGAGTGGGAGGCGCAGAGTGGGAGGCGCAGAGTGGGAGGCGCAGAGTGGGAGGCGCAGAGTGGGAGGCGCAGAGTGGGAGGCGCAGAGTGGGAGGCGCAGAGTGGGAGGCGCAGAGTGGGAGGCGCAGAGTGGGAGGCGCAGAGTGGGAGGCGCAGAGTGGGAGGCGCAGAGTGGGAGGCGCAGAGTGGGAGGCGCAGAGTGGGAGGCGCAGAGTGGGAGGCGCAGAGTGGGAGGCGCAGAGTGGGAGGCGCAGAGTGGGAGGCGCAGAGTGGGAGGCGCAGAGTGGGAGGCGCAGAGTGGGAGGCGCAGAGTGGGAGGCGCAGAGTGGGAGGCGCAGAGTGGGAGGCGCAGAGTGGGAGGCGCAGAGTGGGAGGCGCAGAGTGGGAGGCGCAGAGTGGGAGGCGCAGAGTGGGAGGCGCAGAGTGGGAGGCGCAGAGTGGGAGGCGCAGAGTGGGAGGCGCAGAGTGGGAGGCGCAGAGTGGGAGGCGCAGAGTGGGAGGCGCAGAGTGGGAGGCGCAGAGTGGGAGGCGCAGAGTGGGAGGCGCAGAGTGGGAGGCGCAGAGTGGGAGGCGCAGAGTGGGAGGCGCAGAGTGGGAGGCGCAGAGTGGGAGGCGCAGAGTGGGAGGCGCAGAGTGGGAGGCGCAGAGTGGGAGGCGCAGAGTGGGAGGCGCAGAGTGGGAGGCGCAGAGTGGGAGGCGCAGAGTGGGAGGCGCAGAGTGGGAGGCGCAGAGTGGGAGGCGCAGAGTGGGAGGCGCAGAGTGGGAGGCGCAGAGTGGGAGGCGCAGAGTGGGAGGCGCAGAGTGGGAGGCGCAGAGTGGGAGGCGCAGAGTGGGAGGCGCAGAGTGGGAGGCGCAGAGTGGGAGGCGCAGAGTGGGAGGCGCAGAGTGGGAGGCGCAGAGTGGGAGGCGCAGAGTGGGAGGCGCAGAGTGGGAGGCGCAGAGTGGGAGGCGCAGAGTGGGAGGCGCAGAGTGGGAGGCGCAGAGTGGGAGGCGCAGAGTGGGAGGCGCAGAGTGGGAGGCGCAGAGTGGGAGGCGCAGAGTGGGAGGCGCAGAGTGGGAGGCGCAGAGTGGGAGGCGCAGAGTGGGAGGCGCAGAGTGGGAGGCGCAGAGTGGGAGGCGCAGAGTGGGAGGCGCAGAGTGGGAGGCGCAGAGTGGGAGGCGCAGAGTGGGAGGCGCAGAGTGGGAGGCGCAGAGTGGGAGGCGCAGAGTGGGAGGCGCAGAGTGGGAGGCGCAGAGTGGGAGGCGCAGAGTGGGAGGCGCAGAGTGGGAGGCGCAGAGTGGGAGGCGCAGAGTGGGAGGCGCAGAGTGGGAGGCGCAGAGTGGGAGGCGCAGAGTGGGAGGCGCAGAGTGGGAGGCGCAGAGTGGGAGGCGCAGAGTGGGAGGCGCAGAGTGGGAGGCGCAGAGTGGGAGGCGCAGAGTGGGAGGCGCAGAGTGGGAGGCGCAGAGTGGGAGGCGCAGAGTGGGAGGCGCAGAGTGGGAGGCGCAGAGTGGGAGGCGCAGAGTGGGAGGCGCAGAGTGGGAGGCGCAGAGTGGGAGGCGCAGAGTGGGAGGCGCAGAGTGGGAGGCGCAGAGTGGGAGGCGCAGAGTGGGAGGCGCAGAGTGGGAGGCGCAGAGTGGGAGGCGCAGAGTGGGAGGCGCAGAGTGGGAGGCGCAGAGTGGGAGGCGCAGAGTGGGAGGCGCAGAGTGGGAGGCGCAGAGTGGGAGGCGCAGAGTGGGAGGCGCAGAGTGGGAGGCGCAGAGTGGGAGGCGCAGAGTGGGAGGCGCAGAGTGGGAGGCGCAGAGTGGGAGGCGCAGAGTGGGAGGCGCAGAGTGGGAGGCGCAGAGTGGGAGGCGCAGAGTGGGAGGCGCAGAGTGGGAGGCGCAGAGTGGGAGGCGCAGAGTGGGAGGCGCAGAGTGGGAGGCGCAGAGTGGGAGGCGCAGAGTGGGAGGCGCAGAGTGGGAGGCGCAGAGTGGGAGGCGCAGAGTGGGAGGCGCAGAGTGGGAGGCGCAGAGTGGGAGGCGCAGAGTGGGAGGCGCAGAGTGGGAGGCGCAGAGTGGGAGGCGCAGAGTGGGAGGCGCAGAGTGGGAGGCGCAGAGTGGGAGGCGCAGAGTGGGAGGCGCAGAGTGGGAGGCGCAGAGTGGGAGGCGCAGAGTGGGAGGCGCAGAGTGGGAGGCGCAGAGTGGGAGGCGCAGAGTGGGAGGCGCAGAGTGGGAGGCGCAGAGTGGGAGGCGCAGAGTGGGAGGCGCAGAGTGGGAGGCGCAGAGTGGGAGGCGCAGAGTGGGAGGCGCAGAGTGGGAGGCGCAGAGTGGGAGGCGCAGAGTGGGAGGCGCAGAGTGGGAGGCGCAGAGTGGGAGGCGCAGAGTGGGAGGCGCAGAGTGGGAGGCGCAGAGTGGGAGGCGCAGAGTGGGAGGCGCAGAGTGGGAGGCGCAGAGTGGGAGGCGCAGAGTGGGAGGCGCAGAGTGGGAGGCGCAGAGTGGGAGGCGCAGAGTGGGAGGCGCAGAGTGGGAGGCGCAGAGTGGGAGGCGCAGAGTGGGAGGCGCAGAGTGGGAGGCGCAGAGTGGGAGGCGCAGAGTGGGAGGCGCAGAGTGGGAGGCGCAGAGTGGGAGGCGCAGAGTGGGAGGCGCAGAGTGGGAGGCGCAGAGTGGGAGGCGCAGAGTGGGAGGCGCAGAGTGGGAGGCGCAGAGTGGGAGGCGCAGAGTGGGAGGCGCAGAGTGGGAGGCGCAGAGTGGGAGGCGCAGAGTGGGAGGCGCAGAGTGGGAGGCGCAGAGTGGGAGGCGCAGAGTGGGAGGCGCAGAGTGGGAGGCGCAGAGTGGGAGGCGCAGAGTGGGAGGCGCAGAGTGGGAGGCGCAGAGTGGGAGGCGCAGAGTGGGAGGCGCAGAGTGGGAGGCGCAGAGTGGGAGGCGCAGAGTGGGAGGCGCAGAGTGGGAGGCGCAGAGTGGGAGGCGCAGAGTGGGAGGCGCAGAGTGGGAGGCGCAGAGTGGGAGGCGCAGAGTGGGAGGCGCAGAGTGGGAGGCGCAGAGTGGGAGGCGCAGAGTGGGAGGCGCAGAGTGGGAGGCGCAGAGTGGGAGGCGCAGAGTGGGAGGCGCAGAGTGGGAGGCGCAGAGTGGGAGGCGCAGAGTGGGAGGCGCAGAGTGGGAGGCGCAGAGTGGGAGGCGCAGAGTGGGAGGCGCAGAGTGGGAGGCGCAGAGTGGGAGGCGCAGAGTGGGAGGCGCAGAGTGGGAGGCGCAGAGTGGGAGGCGCAGAGTGGGAGGCGCAGAGTGGGAGGCGCAGAGTGGGAGGCGCAGAGTGGGAGGCGCAGAGTGGGAGGCGCAGAGTGGGAGGCGCAGAGTGGGAGGCGCAGAGTGGGAGGCGCAGAGTGGGAGGCGCAGAGTGGGAGGCGCAGAGTGGGAGGCGCAGAGTGGGAGGCGCAGAGTGGGAGGCGCAGAGTGGGAGGCGCAGAGTGGGAGGCGCAGAGTGGGAGGCGCAGAGTGGGAGGCGCAGAGTGGGAGGCGCAGAGTGGGAGGCGCAGAGTGGGAGGCGCAGAGTGGGAGGCGCAGAGTGGGAGGCGCAGAGTGGGAGGCGCAGAGTGGGAGGCGCAGAGTGGGAGGCGCAGAGTGGGAGGCGCAGAGTGGGAGGCGCAGAGTGGGAGGCGCAGAGTGGGAGGCGCAGAGTGGGAGGCGCAGAGTGGGAGGCGCAGAGTGGGAGGCGCAGAGTGGGAGGCGCAGAGTGGGAGGCGCAGAGTGGGAGGCGCAGAGTGGGAGGCGCAGAGTGGGAGGCGCAGAGTGGGAGGCGCAGAGTGGGAGGCGCAGAGTGGGAGGCGCAGAGTGGGAGGCGCAGAGTGGGAGGCGCAGAGTGGGAGGCGCAGAGTGGGAGGCGCAGAGTGGGAGGCGCAGAGTGGGAGGCGCAGAGTGGGAGGCGCAGAGTGGGAGGCGCAGAGTGGGAGGCGCAGAGTGGGAGGCGCAGAGTGGGAGGCGCAGAGTGGGAGGCGCAGAGTGGGAGGCGCAGAGTGGGAGGCGCAGAGTGGGAGGCGCAGAGTGGGAGGCGCAGAGTGGGAGGCGCAGAGTGGGAGGCGCAGAGTGGGAGGCGCAGAGTGGGAGGCGCAGAGTGGGAGGCGCAGAGTGGGAGGCGCAGAGTGGGAGGCGCAGAGTGGGAGGCGCAGAGTGGGAGGCGCAGAGTGGGAGGCGCAGAGTGGGAGGCGCAGAGTGGGAGGCGCAGAGTGGGAGGCGCAGAGTGGGAGGCGCAGAGTGGGAGGCGCAGAGTGGGAGGCGCAGAGTGGGAGGCGCAGAGTGGGAGGCGCAGAGTGGGAGGCGCAGAGTGGGAGGCGCAGAGTGGGAGGCGCAGAGTGGGAGGCGCAGAGTGGGAGGCGCAGAGTGGGAGGCGCAGAGTGGGAGGCGCAGAGTGGGAGGCGCAGAGTGGGAGGCGCAGAGTGGGAGGCGCAGAGTGGGAGGCGCAGAGTGGGAGGCGCAGAGTGGGAGGCGCAGAGTGGGAGGCGCAGAGTGGGAGGCGCAGAGTGGGAGGCGCAGAGTGGGAGGCGCAGAGTGGGAGGCGCAGAGTGGGAGGCGCAGAGTGGGAGGCGCAGAGTGGGAGGCGCAGAGTGGGAGGCGCAGAGTGGGAGGCGCAGAGTGGGAGGCGCAGAGTGGGAGGCGCAGAGTGGGAGGCGCAGAGTGGGAGGCGCAGAGTGGGAGGCGCAGAGTGGGAGGCGCAGAGTGGGAGGCGCAGAGTGGGAGGCGCAGAGTGGGAGGCGCAGAGTGGGAGGCGCAGAGTGGGAGGCGCAGAGTGGGAGGCGCAGAGTGGGAGGCGCAGAGTGGGAGGCGCAGAGTGGGAGGCGCAGAGTGGGAGGCGCAGAGTGGGAGGCGCAGAGTGGGAGGCGCAGAGTGGGAGGCGCAGAGTGGGAGGCGCAGAGTGGGAGGCGCAGAGTGGGAGGCGCAGAGTGGGAGGCGCAGAGTGGGAGGCGCAGAGTGGGAGGCGCAGAGTGGGAGGCGCAGAGTGGGAGGCGCAGAGTGGGAGGCGCAGAGTGGGAGGCGCAGAGTGGGAGGCGCAGAGTGGGAGGCGCAGAGTGGGAGGCGCAGAGTGGGAGGCGCAGAGTGGGAGGCGCAGAGTGGGAGGCGCAGAGTGGGAGGCGCAGAGTGGGAGGCGCAGAGTGGGAGGCGCAGAGTGGGAGGCGCAGAGTGGGAGGCGCAGAGTGGGAGGCGCAGAGTGGGAGGCGCAGAGTGGGAGGCGCAGAGTGGGAGGCGCAGAGTGGGAGGCGCAGAGTGGGAGGCGCAGAGTGGGAGGCGCAGAGTGGGAGGCGCAGAGTGGGAGGCGCAGAGTGGGAGGCGCAGAGTGGGAGGCGCAGAGTGGGAGGCGCAGAGTGGGAGGCGCAGAGTGGGAGGCGCAGAGTGGGAGGCGCAGAGTGGGAGGCGCAGAGTGGGAGGCGCAGAGTGGGAGGCGCAGAGTGGGAGGCGCAGAGTGGGAGGCGCAGAGTGGGAGGCGCAGAGTGGGAGGCGCAGAGTGGGAGGCGCAGAGTGGGAGGCGCAGAGTGGGAGGCGCAGAGTGGGAGGCGCAGAGTGGGAGGCGCAGAGTGGGAGGCGCAGAGTGGGAGGCGCAGAGTGGGAGGCGCAGAGTGGGAGGCGCAGAGTGGGAGGCGCAGAGTGGGAGGCGCAGAGTGGGAGGCGCAGAGTGGGAGGCGCAGAGTGGGAGGCGCAGAGTGGGAGGCGCAGAGTGGGAGGCGCAGAGTGGGAGGCGCAGAGTGGGAGGCGCAGAGTGGGAGGCGCAGAGTGGGAGGCGCAGAGTGGGAGGCGCAGAGTGGGAGGCGCAGAGTGGGAGGCGCAGAGTGGGAGGCGCAGAGTGGGAGGCGCAGAGTGGGAGGCGCAGAGTGGGAGGCGCAGAGTGGGAGGCGCAGAGTGGGAGGCGCAGAGTGGGAGGCGCAGAGTGGGAGGCGCAGAGTGGGAGGCGCAGAGTGGGAGGCGCAGAGTGGGAGGCGCAGAGTGGGAGGCGCAGAGTGGGAGGCGCAGAGTGGGAGGCGCAGAGTGGGAGGCGCAGAGTGGGAGGCGCAGAGTGGGAGGCGCAGAGTGGGGAGGCGCAGAGTGGGAGGCGCAGAGTGGGAGGCGCAGAGTGGGAGGCGCAGAGTGGGAGGCGCAGAGTGGGAGGCGCAGAGTGGGAGGCGCAGAGTGGGAGGCGCAGAGTGGGAGGCGCAGAGTGGGAGGCGCAGAGTGGGAGGCGCAGAGTGGGAGGCGCAGAGTGGGAGGCGCAGAGTGGGAGGCGCAGAGTGGGAGGCGCAGAGTGGGAGGCGCAGAGTGGGAGGCGCAGAGTGGGAGGCGCAGAGTGGGAGGCGCAGAGTGGGAGGCGCAGAGTGGGAGGCGCAGAGTGGGAGGCGCAGAGTGGGAGGCGCAGAGTGGGAGGCGCAGAGTGGGAGGCGCAGAGTGGGAGGCGCAGAGTGGGAGGCGCAGAGTGGGAGGCGCAGAGTGGGAGGCGCAGAGTGGGAGGCGCAGAGTGGGAGGCGCAGAGTGGGAGGCGCAGAGTGGGAGGCGCAGAGTGGGAGGCGCAGAGTGGGAGGCGCAGAGTGGGAGGCGCAGAGTGGGAGGCGCAGAGTGGGAGGCGCAGAGTGGGAGGCGCAGAGTGGGAGGCGCAGAGTGGGAGGCGCAGAGTGGGAGGCGCAGAGTGGGAGGCGCAGAGTGGGAGGCGCAGAGTGGGAGGCGCAGAGTGGGAGGCGCAGAGTGGGAGGCGCAGAGTGGGAGGCGCAGAGTGGGAGGCGCAGAGTGGGAGGCGCAGAGTGGGAGGCGCAGAGTGGGAGGCGCAGAGTGGGAGGCGCAGAGTGGGAGGCGCAGAGTGGGAGGCGCAGAGTGGGAGGCGCAGAGTGGGAGGCGCAGAGTGGGAGGCGCAGAGTGGGAGGCGCAGAGTGGGAGGCGCAGAGTGGGAGGCGCAGAGTGGGAGGCGCAGAGTGGGAGGCGCAGAGTGGGAGGCGCAGAGTGGGAGGCGCAGAGTGGGAGGCGCAGAGTGGGAGGCGCAGAGTGGGAGGCGCAGAGTGGGAGGCGCAGAGTGGGAGGCGCAGAGTGGGAGGCGCAGAGTGGGAGGCGCAGAGTGGGAGGCGCAGAGTGGGAGGCGCAGAGTGGGAGGCGCAGAGTGGGAGGCGCAGAGTGGGAGGCGCAGAGTGGGAGGCGCAGAGTGGGAGGCGCAGAGTGGGAGGCGCAGAGTGGGAGGCGCAGAGTGGGAGGCGCAGAGTGGGAGGCGCAGAGTGGGAGGCGCAGAGTGGGAGGCGCAGAGTGGGAGGCGCAGAGTGGGAGGCGCAGAGTGGGAGGCGCAGAGTGGGAGGCGCAGAGTGGGAGGCGCAGAGTGGGAGGCGCAGAGTGGGAGGCGCAGAGTGGGAGGCGCAGAGTGGGAGGCGCAGAGTGGGAGGCGCAGAGTGGGAGGCGCAGAGTGGGAGGCGCAGAGTGGGAGGCGCAGAGTGGGAGGCGCAGAGTGGGAGGCGCAGAGTGGGAGGCGCAGAGTGGGAGGCGCAGAGTGGGAGGCGCAGAGTGGGAGGCGCAGAGTGGGAGGCGCAGAGTGGGGAGGCGCAGAGTGGGAGGCGCAGAGTGGGAGGCGCAGAGTGGGAGGCGCAGAGTGGGAGGCGCAGAGTGGGAGGCGCAGAGTGGGAGGCGCAGAGTGGGAGGCGCAGAGTGGGAGGCGCAGAGTGGGAGGCGCAGAGTGGGAGGCGCAGAGTGGGAGGCGCAGAGTGGGAGGCGCAGAGTGGGAGGCGCAGAGTGGGAGGCGCAGAGTGGGAGGCGCAGAGTGGGAGGCGCAGAGTGGGAGGCGCAGAGTGGGAGGCGCAGAGTGGGAGGCGCAGAGTGGGAGGCGCAGAGTGGGAGGCGCAGAGTGGGAGGCGCAGAGTGGGAGGCGCAGAGTGGGAGGCGCAGAGTGGGAGGCGCAGAGTGGGAGGCGCAGAGTGGGAGGCGCAGAGTGGGAGGCGCAGAGTGGGAGGCGCAGAGTGGGAGGCGCAGAGTGGGAGGCGCAGAGTGGGAGGCGCAGAGTGGGAGGCGCAGAGTGGGAGGCGCAGAGTGGGAGGCGCAGAGTGGGAGGCGCAGAGTGGGAGGCGCAGAGTGGGAGGCGCAGAGTGGGAGGCGCAGAGTGGGAGGCGCAGAGTGGGAGGCGCAGAGTGGGAGGCGCAGAGTGGGAGGCGCAGAGTGGGAGGCGCAGAGTGGGAGGCGCAGAGTGGGAGGCGCAGAGTGGGAGGCGCAGAGTGGGAGGCGCAGAGTGGGAGGCGCAGAGTGGGAGGCGCAGAGTGGGAGGCGCAGAGTGGGAGGCGCAGAGTGGGAGGCGCAGAGTGGGAGGCGCAGAGTGGGAGGCGCAGAGTGGGAGGCGCAGAGTGGGAGGCGCAGAGTGGGAGGCGCAGAGTGGGAGGCGCAGAGTGGGAGGCGCAGAGTGGGGAGGCGCAGAGTGGGAGGCGCAGAGTGGGAGGCGCAGAGTGGGAGGCGCAGAGTGGGAGGCGCAGAGTGGGAGGCGCAGAGTGGGAGGCGCAGAGTGGGAGGCGCAGAGTGGGAGGCGCAGAGTGGGAGGCGCAGAGTGGGAGGCGCAGAGTGGGAGGCGCAGAGTGGGAGGCGCAGAGTGGGAGGCGCAGAGTGGGAGGCGCAGAGTGGGAGGCGCAGAGTGGGAGGCGCAGAGTGGGAGGCGCAGAGTGGGAGGCGCAGAGTGGGAGGCGCAGAGTGGGAGGCGCAGAGTGGGAGGCGCAGAGTGGGAGGCGCAGAGTGGGAGGCGCAGAGTGGGAGGCGCAGAGTGGGAGGCGCAGAGTGGGAGGCGCAGAGTGGGAGGCGCAGAGTGGGGAGGCGCAGAGTGGGAGGCGCAGAGTGGGAGGCGCAGAGTGGGAGGCGCAGAGTGGGAGGCGCAGAGTGGGAGGCGCAGAGTGGGAGGCGCAGAGTGGGAGGCGCAGAGTGGGAGGCGCAGAGTGGGAGGCGCAGAGTGGGAGGCGCAGAGTGGGAGGCGCAGAGTGGGAGGCGCAGAGTGGGAGGCGCAGAGTGGGAGGCGCAGAGTGGGAGGCGCAGAGTGGGAGGCGCAGAGTGGGAGGCGCAGAGTGGGAGGCGCAGAGTGGGAGGCGCAGAGTGGGAGGCGCAGAGTGGGAGGCGCAGAGTGGGAGGCGCAGAGTGGGAGGCGCAGAGTGGGAGGCGCAGAGTGGGAGGCGCAGAGTGGGAGGCGCAGAGTGGGAGGCGCAGAGTGGGAGGCGCAGAGTGGGAGGCGCAGAGTGGGAGGCGCAGAGTGGGAGGCGCAGAGTGGGAGGCGCAGAGTGGGAGGCGCAGAGTGGAGGCGCAGAGTGGGAGGCGCAGAGTGGGAGGCGCAGAGTGGGAGGCGCAGAGTGGGAGGCGCAGAGTGGGAGGCGCAGAGTGGGAGGCGCAGAGTGGGAGGCGCAGAGTGGGAGGCGCAGAGTGGGAGGCGCAGAGTGGGAGGCGCAGAGTGGGAGGCGCAGAGTGGGAGGCGCAGAGTGGGAGGCGCAGAGTGGGAGGCGCAGAGTGGGAGGCGCAGAGTGGGAGGCGCAGAGTGGGAGGCGCAGAGTGGGAGGCGCAGAGTGGGAGGCGCAGAGTGGGAGGCGCAGAGTGGGAGGCGCAGAGTGGGAGGCGCAGAGTGGGAGGCGCAGAGTGGGAGGCGCAGAGTGGGAGGCGCAGAGTGGGAGGCGCAGAGTGGGAGGCGCAGAGTGGGAGGCGCAGAGTGGGAGGCGCAGAGTGGGAGGCGCAGAGTGGGAGGCGCAGAGTGGGAGGCGCAGAGTGGGAGGCGCAGAGTGGGAGGCGCAGAGTGGGAGGCGCAGAGTGGGAGGCGCAGAGTGGGAGGCGCAGAGTGGGAGGCGCAGAGTGGGAGGCGCAGAGTGGGAGGCGCAGAGTGGGAGGCGCAGAGTGGGAGGCGCAGAGTGGGAGGCGCAGAGTGGGAGGCGCAGAGTGGGAGGCGCAGAGTGGGAGGCGCAGAGTGGGAGGCGCAGAGTGGGAGGCGCAGAGTGGGAGGCGCAGAGTGGGAGGCGCAGAGTGGGAGGCGCAGAGTGGGAGGCGCAGAGTGGGAGGCGCAGAGTGGGAGGCGCAGAGTGGGAGGCGCAGAGTGGGAGGCGCAGAGTGGGAGGCGCAGAGTGGGAGGCGCAGAGTGGGAGGCGCAGAGTGGGAGGCGCAGAGTGGGAGGCGCAGAGTGGGAGGCGCAGAGTGGGAGGCGCAGAGTGGGAGGCGCAGAGTGGGAGGCGCAGAGTGGGAGGCGCAGAGTGGGAGGCGCAGAGTGGGAGGCGCAGAGTGGGAGGCGCAGAGTGGGAGGCGCAGAGTGGGAGGCGCAGAGTGGGAGGCGCAGAGTGGGAGGCGCAGAGTGGGAGGCGCAGAGTGGGAGGCGCAGAGTGGGAGGCGCAGAGTGGGAGGCGCAGAGTGGGAGGCGCAGAGTGGGAGGCGCAGAGTGGGAGGCGCAGAGTGGGAGGCGCAGAGTGGGAGGCGCAGAGTGGGAGGCGCAGAGTGGGAGGCGCAGAGTGGGAGGCGCAGAGTGGGAGGCGCAGAGTGGGAGGCGCAGAGTGGGAGGCGCAGAGTGGGAGGCGCAGAGTGGGAGGCGCAGAGTGGGAGGCGCAGAGTGGGAGGCGCAGAGTGGGAGGCGCAGAGTGGGAGGCGCAGAGTGGGAGGCGCAGAGTGGGAGGCGCAGAGTGGGAGGCGCAGAGTGGGAGGCGCAGAGTGGGAGGCGCAGAGTGGGAGGCGCAGAGTGGGAGGCGCAGAGTGGGAGGCGCAGAGTGGGAGGCGCAGAGTGGGAGGCGCAGAGTGGGAGGCGCAGAGTGGGAGGCGCAGAGTGGGAGGCGCAGAGTGGGAGGCGCAGAGTGGGAGGCGCAGAGTGGGAGGCGCAGAGTGGGAGGCGCAGAGTGGGAGGCGCAGAGTGGGAGGCGCAGAGTGGGAGGCGCAGAGTGGGAGGCGCAGAGTGGGAGGCGCAGAGTGGGAGGCGCAGAGTGGGAGGCGCAGAGTGGGAGGCGCAGAGTGGGAGGCGCAGAGTGGGAGGCGCAGAGTGGGAGGCGCAGAGTGGGAGGCGCAGAGTGGGAGGCGCAGAGTGGGAGGCGCAGAGTGGGAGGCGCAGAGTGGGAGGCGCAGAGTGGGAGGCGCAGAGTGGGAGGCGCAGAGTGGGAGGCGCAGAGTGGGAGGCGCAGAGTGGGAGGCGCAGAGTGGGAGGCGCAGAGTGGGAGGCGCAGAGTGGGAGGCGCAGAGTGGGAGGCGCAGAGTGGGAGGCGCAGAGTGGGAGGCGCAGAGTGGGAGGCGCAGAGTGGGAGGCGCAGAGTGGGAGGCGCAGAGTGGGAGGCGCAGAGTGGGAGGCGCAGAGTGGGAGGCGCAGAGTGGGAGGCGCAGAGTGGGAGGCGCAGAGTGGGAGGCGCAGAGTGGGAGGCGCAGAGTGGGAGGCGCAGAGTGGGAGGCGCAGAGTGGGAGGCGCAGAGTGGGAGGCGCAGAGTGGGAGGCGCAGAGTGGGAGGCGCAGAGTGGGAGGCGCAGAGTGGGAGGCGCAGAGTGGGAGGCGCAGAGTGGGAGGCGCAGAGTGGGAGGCGCAGAGTGGGAGGCGCAGAGTGGGAGGCGCAGAGTGGGAGGCGCAGAGTGGGAGGCGCAGAGTGGGAGGCGCAGAGTGGGAGGCGCAGAGTGGGAGGCGCAGAGTGGGAGGCGCAGAGTGGGAGGCGCAGAGTGGGAGGCGCAGAGTGGGAGGCGCAGAGTGGGAGGCGCAGAGTGGGAGGCGCAGAGTGGGAGGCGCAGAGTGGGAGGCGCAGAGTGGGAGGCGCAGAGTGGGAGGCGCAGAGTGGGAGGCGCAGAGTGGGAGGCGCAGAGTGGGAGGCGCAGAGTGGGAGGCGCAGAGTGGGAGGCGCAGAGTGGGAGGCGCAGAGTGGGAGGCGCAGAGTGGGAGGCGCAGAGTGGGAGGCGCAGAGTGGGAGGCGCAGAGTGGGAGGCGCAGAGTGGGAGGCGCAGAGTGGGAGGCGCAGAGTGGGAGGCGCAGAGTGGGAGGCGCAGAGTGGGAGGCGCAGAGTGGGAGGCGCAGAGTGGGAGGCGCAGAGTGGGAGGCGCAGAGTGGGAGGCGCAGAGTGGGAGGCGCAGAGTGGGAGGCGCAGAGTGGGAGGCGCAGAGTGGGAGGCGCAGAGTGGGAGGCGCAGAGTGGGAGGCGCAGAGTGGGAGGCGCAGAGTGGGAGGCGCAGAGTGGGAGGCGCAGAGTGGGAGGCGCAGAGTGGGAGGCGCAGAGTGGGAGGCGCAGAGTGGGAGGCGCAGAGTGGGAGGCGCAGAGTGGGAGGCGCAGAGTGGGAGGCGCAGAGTGGGAGGCGCAGAGTGGGAGGCGCAGAGTGGGAGGCGCAGAGTGGGAGGCGCAGAGTGGGAGGCGCAGAGTGGGAGGCGCAGAGTGGGAGGCGCAGAGTGGGAGGCGCAGAGTGGGAGGCGCAGAGTGGGAGGCGCAGAGTGGGAGGCGCAGAGTGGGAGGCGCAGAGTGGGAGGCGCAGAGTGGGAGGCGCAGAGTGGGAGGCGCAGAGTGGGAGGCGCAGAGTGGGAGGCGCAGAGTGGGAGGCGCAGAGTGGGAGGCGCAGAGTGGGAGGCGCAGAGTGGGAGGCGCAGAGTGGGAGGCGCAGAGTGGGAGGCGCAGAGTGGGAGGCGCAGAGTGGGAGGCGCAGAGTGGGAGGCGCAGAGTGGGAGGCGCAGAGTGGGAGGCGCAGAGTGGGAGGCGCAGAGTGGGAGGCGCAGAGTGGGAGGCGCAGAGTGGGAGGCGCAGAGTGGGAGGCGCAGAGTGGGAGGCGCAGAGTGGGAGGCGCAGAGTGGGAGGCGCAGAGTGGGAGGCGCAGAGTGGGAGGCGCAGAGTGGGAGGCGCAGAGTGGGAGGCGCAGAGTGGGAGGCGCAGAGTGGGAGGCGCAGAGTGGGAGGCGCAGAGTGGGAGGCGCAGAGTGGGAGGCGCAGAGTGGGAGGCGCAGAGTGGGAGGCGCAGAGTGGGAGGCGCAGAGTGGGAGGCGCAGAGTGGGAGGCGCAGAGTGGGAGGCGCAGAGTGGGAGGCGCAGAGTGGGAGGCGCAGAGTGGGAGGCGCAGAGTGGGAGGCGCAGAGTGGGAGGCGCAGAGTGGGAGGCGCAGAGTGGGAGGCGCAGAGTGGGAGGCGCAGAGTGGGAGGCGCAGAGTGGGAGGCGCAGAGTGGGAGGCGCAGAGTGGGAGGCGCAGAGTGGGAGGCGCAGAGTGGGAGGCGCAGAGTGGGAGGCGCAGAGTGGGAGGCGCAGAGTGGGAGGCGCAGAGTGGGAGGCGCAGAGTGGGAGGCGCAGAGTGGGAGGCGCAGAGTGGGAGGCGCAGAGTGGGAGGCGCAGAGTGGGAGGCGCAGAGTGGGAGGCGCAGAGTGGGAGGCGCAGAGTGGGAGGCGCAGAGTGGGAGGCGCAGAGTGGGAGGCGCAGAGTGGGAGGCGCAGAGTGGGAGGCGCAGAGTGGGAGGCGCAGAGTGGGAGGCGCAGAGTGGGAGGCGCAGAGTGGGAGGCGCAGAGTGGGAGGCGCAGAGTGGGAGGCGCAGAGTGGGAGGCGCAGAGTGGGAGGCGCAGAGTGGGAGGCGCAGAGTGGGAGGCGCAGAGTGGGAGGCGCAGAGTGGGAGGCGCAGAGTGGGAGGCGCAGAGTGGGAGGCGCAGAGTGGGAGGCGCAGAGTGGGAGGCGCAGAGTGGGAGGCGCAGAGTGGGAGGCGCAGAGTGGGAGGCGCAGAGTGGGAGGCGCAGAGTGGGAGGCGCAGAGTGGGAGGCGCAGAGTGGGAGGCGCAGAGTGGGAGGCGCAGAGTGGGAGGCGCAGAGTGGGAGGCGCAGAGTGGGAGGCGCAGAGTGGGAGGCGCAGAGTGGGAGGCGCAGAGTGGGAGGCGCAGAGTGGGAGGCGCAGAGTGGGAGGCGCAGAGTGGGAGGCGCAGAGTGGGAGGCGCAGAGTGGGAGGCGCAGAGTGGGAGGCGCAGAGTGGGAGGCGCAGAGTGGGAGGCGCAGAGTGGGAGGCGCAGAGTGGGAGGCGCAGAGTGGGAGGCGCAGAGTGGGAGGCGCAGAGTGGGAGGCGCAGAGTGGGAGGCGCAGAGTGGGAGGCGCAGAGTGGGAGGCGCAGAGTGGGAGGCGCAGAGTGGGAGGCGCAGAGTGGGAGGCGCAGAGTGGGAGGCGCAGAGTGGGAGGCGCAGAGTGGGAGGCGCAGAGTGGGAGGCGCAGAGTGGGAGGCGCAGAGTGGGAGGCGCAGAGTGGGAGGCGCAGAGTGGGAGGCGCAGAGTGGGAGGCGCAGAGTGGGAGGCGCAGAGTGGGAGGCGCAGAGTGGGAGGCGCAGAGTGGGAGGCGCAGAGTGGGAGGCGCAGAGTGGGAGGCGCAGAGTGGGAGGCGCAGAGTGGGAGGCGCAGAGTGGGAGGCGCAGAGTGGGAGGCGCAGAGTGGGAGGCGCAGAGTGGGAGGCGCAGAGTGGGAGGCGCAGAGTGGGAGGCGCAGAGTGGGAGGCGCAGAGTGGGAGGCGCAGAGTGGGAGGCGCAGAGTGGGAGGCGCAGAGTGGGAGGCGCAGAGTGGGAGGCGCAGAGTGGGAGGCGCAGAGTGGGAGGCGCAGAGTGGGAGGCGCAGAGTGGGAGGCGCAGAGTGGGAGGCGCAGAGTGGGAGGCGCAGAGTGGGAGGCGCAGAGTGGGAGGCGCAGAGTGGGAGGCGCAGAGTGGGAGGCGCAGAGTGGGAGGCGCAGAGTGGGAGGCGCAGAGTGGGAGGCGCAGAGTGGGAGGCGCAGAGTGGGAGGCGCAGAGTGGGAGGCGCAGAGTGGGAGGCGCAGAGTGGGAGGCGCAGAGTGGGAGGCGCAGAGTGGGAGGCGCAGAGTGGGAGGCGCAGAGTGGGAGGCGCAGAGTGGGAGGCGCAGAGTGGGAGGCGCAGAGTGGGAGGCGCAGAGTGGGAGGCGCAGAGTGGGAGGCGCAGAGTGGGAGGCGCAGAGTGGGAGGCGCAGAGTGGGAGGCGCAGAGTGGGAGGCGCAGAGTGGGAGGCGCAGAGTGGGAGGCGCAGAGTGGGAGGCGCAGAGTGGGAGGCGCAGAGTGGGAGGCGCAGAGTGGGAGGCGCAGAGTGGGAGGCGCAGAGTGGGAGGCGCAGAGTGGGAGGCGCAGAGTGGGAGGCGCAGAGTGGGAGGCGCAGAGTGGGAGGCGCAGAGTGGGAGGCGCAGAGTGGGAGGCGCAGAGTGGGAGGCGCAGAGTGGGAGGCGCAGAGTGGGAGGCGCAGAGTGGGAGGCGCAGAGTGGGAGGCGCAGAGTGGGAGGCGCAGAGTGGGAGGCGCAGAGTGGGAGGCGCAGAGTGGGAGGCGCAGAGTGGGAGGCGCAGAGTGGGAGGCGCAGAGTGGGAGGCGCAGAGTGGGAGGCGCAGAGTGGGAGGCGCAGAGTGGGAGGCGCAGAGTGGGAGGCGCAGAGTGGGAGGCGCAGAGTGGGAGGCGCAGAGTGGGAGGCGCAGAGTGGGAGGCGCAGAGTGGGAGGCGCAGAGTGGGAGGCGCAGAGTGGGAGGCGCAGAGTGGGAGGCGCAGAGTGGGAGGCGCAGAGTGGGAGGCGCAGAGTGGGAGGCGCAGAGTGGGAGGCGCAGAGTGGGAGGCGCAGAGTGGGAGGCGCAGAGTGGGAGGCGCAGAGTGGGAGGCGCAGAGTGGGAGGCGCAGAGTGGGAGGCGCAGAGTGGGAGGCGCAGAGTGGGAGGCGCAGAGTGGGAGGCGCAGAGTGGGAGGCGCAGAGTGGGAGGCGCAGAGTGGGAGGCGCAGAGTGGGAGGCGCAGAGTGGGAGGCGCAGAGTGGGAGGCGCAGAGTGGGAGGCGCAGAGTGGGAGGCGCAGAGTGGGAGGCGCAGAGTGGGAGGCGCAGAGTGGGAGGCGCAGAGTGGGAGGCGCAGAGTGGGAGGCGCAGAGTGGGAGGCGCAGAGTGGGAGGCGCAGAGTGGGAGGCGCAGAGTGGGAGGCGCAGAGTGGGAGGCGCAGAGTGGGAGGCGCAGAGTGGGAGGCGCAGAGTGGGAGGCGCAGAGTGGGAGGCGCAGAGTGGGAGGCGCAGAGTGGGAGGCGCAGAGTGGGAGGCGCAGAGTGGGAGGCGCAGAGTGGGAGGCGCAGAGTGGGAGGCGCAGAGTGGGAGGCGCAGAGTGGGAGGCGCAGAGTGGGAGGCGCAGAGTGGGAGGCGCAGAGTGGGAGGCGCAGAGTGGGAGGCGCAGAGTGGGAGGCGCAGAGTGGGAGGCGCAGAGTGGGAGGCGCAGAGTGGGAGGCGCAGAGTGGGAGGCGCAGAGTGGGAGGCGCAGAGTGGGAGGCGCAGAGTGGGAGGCGCAGAGTGGGAGGCGCAGAGTGGGAGGCGCAGAGTGGGAGGCGCAGAGTGGGAGGCGCAGAGTGGGAGGCGCAGAGTGGGAGGCGCAGAGTGGGAGGCGCAGAGTGGGAGGCGCAGAGTGGGAGGCGCAGAGTGGGAGGCGCAGAGTGGGAGGCGCAGAGTGGGAGGCGCAGAGTGGGAGGCGCAGAGTGGGAGGCGCAGAGTGGGAGGCGCAGAGTGGGAGGCGCAGAGTGGGAGGCGCAGAGTGGGAGGCGCAGAGTGGGAGGCGCAGAGTGGGAGGCGCAGAGTGGGAGGCGCAGAGTGGGAGGCGCAGAGTGGGAGGCGCAGAGTGGGAGGCGCAGAGTGGGAGGCGCAGAGTGGGAGGCGCAGAGTGGGAGGCGCAGAGTGGGAGGCGCAGAGTGGGAGGCGCAGAGTGGGAGGCGCAGAGTGGGAGGCGCAGAGTGGGAGGCGCAGAGTGGGAGGCGCAGAGTGGGAGGCGCAGAGTGGGAGGCGCAGAGTGGGAGGCGCAGAGTGGGAGGCGCAGAGTGGGAGGCGCAGAGTGGGAGGCGCAGAGTGGGAGGCGCAGAGTGGGAGGCGCAGAGTGGGAGGCGCAGAGTGGGAGGCGCAGAGTGGGAGGCGCAGAGTGGGAGGCGCAGAGTGGGAGGCGCAGAGTGGGAGGCGCAGAGTGGGAGGCGCAGAGTGGGAGGCGCAGAGTGGGAGGCGCAGAGTGGGAGGCGCAGAGTGGGAGGCGCAGAGTGGGAGGCGCAGAGTGGGAGGCGCAGAGTGGGAGGCGCAGAGTGGGAGGCGCAGAGTGGGAGGCGCAGAGTGGGAGGCGCAGAGTGGGAGGCGCAGAGTGGGAGGCGCAGAGTGGGAGGCGCAGAGTGGGAGGCGCAGAGTGGGAGGCGCAGAGTGGGAGGCGCAGAGTGGGAGGCGCAGAGTGGGAGGCGCAGAGTGGGAGGCGCAGAGTGGGAGGCGCAGAGTGGGAGGCGCAGAGTGGGAGGCGCAGAGTGGGAGGCGCAGAGTGGGAGGCGCAGAGTGGGAGGCGCAGAGTGGGAGGCGCAGAGTGGGAGGCGCAGAGTGGGAGGCGCAGAGTGGGAGGCGCAGAGTGGGAGGCGCAGAGTGGGAGGCGCAGAGTGGGAGGCGCAGAGTGGGAGGCGCAGAGTGGGAGGCGCAGAGTGGGAGGCGCAGAGTGGGAGGCGCAGAGTGGGAGGCGCAGAGTGGGAGGCGCAGAGTGGGAGGCGCAGAGTGGGAGGCGCAGAGTGGGAGGCGCAGAGTGGGAGGCGCAGAGTGGGAGGCGCAGAGTGGGAGGCGCAGAGTGGGAGGCGCAGAGTGGGAGGCGCAGAGTGGGAGGCGCAGAGTGGGAGGCGCAGAGTGGGAGGCGCAGAGTGGGAGGCGCAGAGTGGGAGGCGCAGAGTGGGAGGCGCAGAGTGGGAGGCGCAGAGTGGGAGGCGCAGAGTGGGAGGCGCAGAGTGGGAGGCGCAGAGTGGGAGGCGCAGAGTGGGAGGCGCAGAGTGGGAGGCGCAGAGTGGGAGGCGCAGAGTGGGAGGCGCAGAGTGGGAGGCGCAGAGTGGGAGGCGCAGAGTGGGAGGCGCAGAGTGGGAGGCGCAGAGTGGGAGGCGCAGAGTGGGAGGCGCAGAGTGGGAGGCGCAGAGTGGGAGGCGCAGAGTGGGAGGCGCAGAGTGGGAGGCGCAGAGTGGGAGGCGCAGAGTGGGAGGCGCAGAGTGGGAGGCGCAGAGTGGGAGGCGCAGAGTGGGAGGCGCAGAGTGGGAGGCGCAGAGTGGGAGGCGCAGAGTGGGAGGCGCAGAGTGGGAGGCGCAGAGTGGGAGGCGCAGAGTGGGAGGCGCAGAGTGGGAGGCGCAGAGTGGGAGGCGCAGAGTGGGAGGCGCAGAGTGGGAGGCGCAGAGTGGGAGGCGCAGAGTGGGAGGCGCAGAGTGGGAGGCGCAGAGTGGGAGGCGCAGAGTGGGAGGCGCAGAGTGGGAGGCGCAGAGTGGGAGGCGCAGAGTGGGAGGCGCAGAGTGGGAGGCGCAGAGTGGGAGGCGCAGAGTGGGAGGCGCAGAGTGGGAGGCGCAGAGTGGGAGGCGCAGAGTGGGAGGCGCAGAGTGGGAGGCGCAGAGTGGGAGGCGCAGAGTGGGAGGCGCAGAGTGGGAGGCGCAGAGTGGGAGGCGCAGAGTGGGAGGCGCAGAGTGGGAGGCGCAGAGTGGGAGGCGCAGAGTGGGAGGCGCAGAGTGGGAGGCGCAGAGTGGGAGGCGCAGAGTGGGAGGCGCAGAGTGGGAGGCGCAGAGTGGGAGGCGCAGAGTGGGAGGCGCAGAGTGGGAGGCGCAGAGTGGGAGGCGCAGAGTGGGAGGCGCAGAGTGGGAGGCGCAGAGTGGGAGGCGCAGAGTGGGAGGCGCAGAGTGGGAGGCGCAGAGTGGGAGGCGCAGAGTGGGAGGCGCAGAGTGGGAGGCGCAGAGTGGGAGGCGCAGAGTGGGAGGCGCAGAGTGGGAGGCGCAGAGTGGGAGGCGCAGAGTGGGAGGCGCAGAGTGGGAGGCGCAGAGTGGGAGGCGCAGAGTGGGAGGCGCAGAGTGGGAGGCGCAGAGTGGGAGGCGCAGAGTGGGAGGCGCAGAGTGGGAGGCGCAGAGTGGGAGGCGCAGAGTGGGAGGCGCAGAGTGGGAGGCGCAGAGTGGGAGGCGCAGAGTGGGAGGCGCAGAGTGGGAGGCGCAGAGTGGGAGGCGCAGAGTGGGAGGCGCAGAGTGGGAGGCGCAGAGTGGGAGGCGCAGAGTGGGAGGCGCAGAGTGGGAGGCGCAGAGTGGGAGGCGCAGAGTGGGAGGCGCCCCAACAAGATGTCTTTTGCGGAGCAAGTTATATGGGGCACAGCGTATCCAAGCCACAGTTGGGATCTCAAGTTCTCTTCTCTGTTTCACTGCCTCATGAAGTTGGCAGTCTGCATGCAGTTGTTAAACAGTCCTTTCCGCACTCTTTTGCCCTCTTGTCTAATCTGTGGTGGTTTGCAAAGGAGTTTCTGTGCTACAGGGATACGTTACTTCAGTCTTGTGGCAATGCAATTTAGTTTTGGAAGTTGTCTTGCCCTTTTCTCCAGCTCTAGCCTCCTTGCTGCATCCAGAGGAGAAGCTGTGAAGCTTGATGTTGCAAATCTCTTAGGCCGAATATAAACCCCGCAAAGTTAAGGTAGTTGTTCATCTTGGACGGGCTACGTTTGAATCCAAAACTCTTCTGTAGGATAGAAGCAAGGTATTAAGCTCTTTCTGTTAATAGGAACGTGAGTCTTTCTGCCTGGAGCACAACTCAACAGAGCAGTCAACCATTTCTTTAGCTTTGAAGATGCTGAAATGGACCCTGGGTTAAAAAGAACCGGCTCCCAGCCCGCCTCGAAAGGTAGTTGTTTAGTGCTCAAATGTGAGTTTCCTTTCTCGTACGTGAACATCCTAGCCTTAAGATTTTCAGTACTCAGTCGCGGTCCCCAGACTCTCGTGTTTTGAGGGGGATTGTACTCCCCTTACCTAATGTGGGAATCCCGGTTTTGGGCCTCAAGGGTCAATGGTGTAAGGCACTTAGAAATCATTGCGGATTGTGGTGGTTGTCAATTGCCACGGAAATTAAGGCCATGCAAGTACCTTCTACTCCTTCTTCTTCCCTTTCATTTGTTGTCCGGTTACTACTCAATATTACACGTTTGGTGAGATGTCCTAAAAAAAGCATTACATCCTAATGTTAACGACTCTTGTTTTTTCTTTCTCTAGGTCTGCCAGTAGCTGACAAGGTAGAAAGATGACCTCTTCTCTTTCATTCTTGTGAAGTTAGAGGCAGTGCCCATTTAAACTGTGGCTGAGGCTCTGCGATGGTGCAAGTCTATCTTACTCCTTCAAATTCAGTGATGCTGCCGGAGTTCTCAGTAATGAACTTTGAAGGATTCAACCGCTCTAAAGCTTTTGGACAGTGGCAATTATCTGAAAACATTCCTACAGGTTTATCTTCTTCGTCTACGTTTGTTTGCTCTCTCCACCTCATTCAAAGCAGTCAGGACTGGTTTGCTTCCCCCTTCTCTGGAAATTTGCACTAGGAACCATTGTTAGAATCAGAATCCTGATCTGAGAGCACGATGACAAATGTTGCACTCCAACTTGGACGTTGGAAAGGAAAATGTTCATGTATACGTCAGTATGGTACTCAAACAGCTGCTTACACCTTTTAACTTTTAAACCTGAGAAGCAACAGGTAGTTTCTATGTTGCCCTCAGGGATAGTGTACTCTTCTGTACTTTGCTTCTATACAAACAGCTCAAAATTTTAAAGTCATGTTGTCGCTCATACCGCCAAACAACCTTGCACGGCATTACACGTTCCCCCCCCAGATAGATCTTGCCCTGAATGCGACACCAGACAAGGAAATAATGCCGGCACGTAAAACTAACTCGTAAATACATCTCTTTTTGGCTTGTTTTGTTTCGATGCTTTGTGGGGCTTAGCTGTACTTCAGTGAGAAGAATGTCTTCTGGTGTGAACTGAAATTATACCTCTATGCCACAATGTCCCTCTAGTTTTTATTTATTTATTTTTTGGTGGGGGGGGGGGGGGAGTTGGGGAGGGGAGAGGAGAGTGTTGCTAATTCCTTGTGGACACCTGAAGGAGTTGCGAAATAATAAAATTTAGGTGAAGGAAAAGTTCCTTCTCTTAACTTTTGTCGTTGTTGTTTTTCTTTTCCATCTGGTCATAAAATGAAGGTCCCATTTTCTGGCTCTTGGCAGAGTGCAAGCGTGCTGAAACCGTTCACGTTACGTAGACTGTATTTGTCTGAAACGATAATATCATACCTATAGCCTGCTGCAGGCTCAAAAGCGGCCTATGCCTCCTGGACTGTTTTATGCCTTTGCTTTTGTTACTACGTCCTTGTAAGTCTTCAACAGGGAAATGAAATTACCCTAGACAGAAGAAACACCATCCAGAAGAAACTTCAGGTTCTAGGGCCTGAATTTTCACTGAAACCAAAGGCAGGTATCTTACTGACGTGAAGAAAGGGGCTTTAATCTATCCTGGTTTGTTTACTAATGAAGGAGTGTGAAAGAGATGCATGTCCTCCTCTCTGAAGAGGAGGTGAAGGAACAGCTAGTGCAAGGAACACAAAATTCAGTAATGCCGAACTAACAGGTGGTTGTATCTCAGCTTGGAGACCGCAACACAGAATCACCTAGGTTGGAAGAGACCTCCAAGGTCACGTAGTCCAACCTCTGACGTAACACTAACAAGTCCTCCACTAAGCCGTATCCCTAAGCTCCACACCTAAACATCTTTTAAAGACCTCCAGGGATGGTGACTCGACCACTCCCCTGGGCAGCCCGTTCCAATGCCTAACGACCCTTTTGGTGAAGAAGTTCTTCCTAGCATCCAGCCTACACCTCCCCTGGCGCAACTTTAGCCCATTCCCCCTCGTCCTATCACCAGGCACATGTGAGAACAGACCAACCCCCACCTCGCTACAACCTCCTTTGAGGTATCTGTAGAGTGCGATAAGGTCGCCCCTGAGCCTCCTCTTCTCCAGACCGCACAATCCCAGCCCCCTCAGCCGCTCCTCATAAGACGTGTTCTCCAGATCCCTCACCAGCTTTGTTGCCCTTCCCTGGACTCACTGGAGCCCCTCAATATCCTTCTTGTAGCGAGGGGCCCAGAACTGAACATAGTACTTGGGGTGCGGCCTCACCAGAGCCAAGTACAGGGGCACAATGGCTTCCTTAGTCCTGCTGGCCACGCCGTTTCGTGTACGAGCCAGGATGCTGTTGGCCTTCTTGGCCGCCTGAGCACACTGCTGGCTCATATTCAGTCGACTAGCCACCAGTACTCCCAGGTCCTTCTCTGCCAGGCAGCTTTCTAACCACTCAGATGGCTTTTCCAACCATCTTCAAGCTTCCAGATCTAGAGGAACGCTTTGGCTGCAGCCTAAAAGCCACGTGCACGTAAGCTGCCGCAAGCCAGCCAACCTTCTTCCTGGAAACAGGAAGAAGGAAACAGCGATGTAGGCACGTAACCAAATTAAAGCCAAAACTTGCAGCCCAGTCCTTGACCTGAATAGCGAGCGAGGATCCGGAGCCTGCATTTATGCGTGATAGCTTCTACGCAGCCGAAGTAAATACACCCCGCATGCCCTGAGCTGGAGGACCACGATGGTGGGAATGATCAACTCCCAACCGACCCTGAACGTGTGCGGGATTTGCTGCTCCACCTGGATCTATACAAGTCCGTGGGACCGGGTGGGATTCATCCCAGGGTGCTTAAGGAGCTGGCTGACGCCATCGCGGGACCTCTCTCAATTATTTTTCAATGATCTTGTGAATCTGGAGAGGTCCCAGTGGACTGGAAGCTGGCAAATGTCGTACCAATTTTCAAGAAGGGCAAGAAAATAGACCGTGGCAACTACAGGCCTGTCAGTGTCACATCAGCGCCTGGTAAGAGTCTGGAGAAGATGATCCTTGAAGTTCTTGAAGCGCACCTGGGGGACAATGCAGTCATTGGTCCCAGCCAACATGGGTTCATGAGGGGTAGGTCCTGCCTAACAAATCTGAATTCCTTTTATGATAAGATCACCCATCTAGTCGATCAAGGGAAACCAACTGACGTGATCTTTTTGGACCTGAGCAAAGCTTTTGGCATGGTTTCCCGTGGGATCCTACTGGACAAAATGTCCAGCATACAACTTAACAAACACATCACATGGTGGGTGAGCAAGTGGCTGACAGGCAGGGCTCAAGGGCTTGTGGTAAATGGCGCCACATCAGGCTGGCGCATGGTCACTAGTGGGGTCCCTCAAGGCTCCATTTGTAGGGCCGGTCCTCTTCAATGTTTTTATAAACGATTTAGAGGTAGGACTAGAAGGTGTTTTGAGTAAATTTGCTGACGGCACCAAACTTGGAGGAGTTGTAGACTCAGATGAGGGTGGAAAGGCCTTGCAGAGAGATCTGGGCAGATTGGAGAGCTGGGCGATCACCAACCGCAGGAAGATTAACAAGAGCAAGTGCCGGGTCCTGCACCTGGGACGGGGCGACCCTGGCTATACGTACCGACTGGGTGACGAGATGTTGGAGAGCAGCCCTGCAGAGAGGGATCCGGGGCCGGTGGTTGACAGCAAGTTGAACATGAGCCAGCAGTGTGCCCTGGCAGCCAGGAGGGCCAACCATACCCTGGGGTGCATCAAGCACGGCATTGCTGGTCGATCGAGGGAAGTGATTGTCCCGCTCTACTCTGCGCTGGAGCGGTCTCACTTCGAGTACTGCATGAAGTTCTGGGCACCACAGTACAAGAAGGACATTAAACTGCTGGAGAGTGTCGAGAGGAGGGCGACGAAGACGGTGAAGGGCCTAGAGGGGAAGCCGTATGAGGAGCGGCTGAGGTCACTGGGCCTCTTCAGCCTGGGGAAGGGGAGCCTGAGGGGGGACCTCATTGCAGCGTACAACTTCCTCGCGCGGGGGAGTGCAGAGGCAGGTGCTGACCTATTCTCCGTAATCACCAGTGATAGGACCCACGGGAACGGTGTTAAGCTGAGGCAGGGAAGGTTTAGGCTGGACGTCAGCAAGAGGTTCTTCACCGAGAGGAGGGTGGTCGCACACTGGAACAGGCTCCCCAGGGAACTAGTCACTGCACCAAGCCTGTCTGAATTTAAGAAGCGATTGGACTGTGCACTCAGTCACGTGGTCTAAGCTTTTGGGTAGACCTGTGCAGTGCCAGGAGTTGGACTTGATGATCCTTATGGGTCCCTTCCAGCTCAGGATATTCTATGATTCTATAAATAGTGTAGTCAGAGGTCATGGGGCTAGATTTAGAAAAGTCCTGCATAAAGAAGGGATCTCAGAGGAGAAAATGTAAATAACATTAAAATCAAGAGAAGGAATTCTGATTGCTAAATTCTCCATCTGTCGTGACTAGACAGATGAAAATCTATGATGGCAAGTTTGCCTTTAAGGTCATTTTCTTTTTTATTCATTTCTTCTATTTATTTGTATTTATTTTTTTTACAGGCTCCGTACTAATTTTGCTCACAGAATGACTAACAGAAACATGACCCTTGTGCACCTTTTGTAGTTAATTCACTAGGTCAACTGTAACCACTAAGCCCCTTGTCAGGTTATTTCTACTAGTGACAAGGAGCAATAGACCTTCAAACTCTGAAGCCAGGTAGACGAGCTTATTCCACAAGGTCTCTTGGCTCCACCCTTGTTAAGTGAAACCTGCCAGGTGTGGGTCATTTGACCTTTGCTATATAGGACGCCTGAGGACTTGTGGGGGGAATTGCCTCCCCAGGAGAGACTGAGGTTTGGGTAGCCTAGGGTGTTTTTCCTCTCGTGGTGAATCGGGCTCAGTGTTCCCTACTAGGCTGCTTTTCCTTCATGTTTTCTGCCCTCTCTGTGAAATAGTTTTTGAGACTCTATGAGCTAGTTACATTGGTGGTGTCTTCTTCAGAAAAACCCTGGTGGTACTATTTCAAGGCGAAGCACTTTGGAAGTGACTCGAGTTCAGGAGACAGCAGGTAAGTGTTCCTGGGTTCTGTGGTTGTTACTGATGAGGAGTTTGAGTACTTGCTTCACCTTGTCTGTTTTCTGTGACATTACTTAGGTGGATTCTAAGCTCCCTTCCAAGCACTGGAGGAAAAAAAAAAAAGGCCTCAGAAGACCAAGTGCACACAGGTCAGCCTGACGTTGAAGAAGGTTCTTAGGTATTTGGAAGATTGACAAACGGGCTGTGTGAAAAAGGTGCCTTAATGTGAAAGCAGATTCGGCCTTGTGGTAAGTAGAATCAGGTTGGGATGGATACTGGTGCAAAGAGTGCTACTTTGACTAAGTGGAAATCGTGAGAATGTGCTGTTGTTCATAAAAGAAATACTGTTTTCACCATATGCAGGTCAAAAGCAGTATGAAGAAAGGTCGTCATCTTCCCTTCAGGCCTGGGTCTCAGCTGGGGACAGCTTCCTGAGGAGGTCCAGCCACTGGAAGAGAATGGATGTTCCTGCCACGCTCTATGAAACAGAGTCTCAGCTATCAGAGGTAAGTGACTTTCTGTGCAAGAAAGATGAGAGGCGCAGAATGGAGGCGCAGAATAGAGGCGCGCACTTTGGCTGCAGCCTAAATGCCACGTGCACGTAAGCTGCCGCAAGCCAGCCAACCTTCTTCCCAGGACCTGCCAGAAAACTGCTGTCCTGGTTTCAGCTAGGATAGAGTTAATTTTCCTCCTAGGAGCTGGTAGGGTGCTATGTTGTGGTTTAGGATGAAAAGAGTGTTGATACTTCGCTGATATTTGAATTGTTGCAGAGCAGCGCTTACACCAAGCCAAGGACTTTTCAGCTTCTTGCTCTGTTCTGCCAGCGGGCAGGCTGGGGGCGCAGCAGGAGCTGGGAAGGGACAGACCCAGGACAGCTGACCCAAACTGGCCAAAGGGTTATTCCATACCCTCTGATGTCATGCTAAACAATAGATAGGGTTGGCTAGACGGGATGGGGGGGGGCGTCTGCTTGGGGATAGGCTGGGCATTGGTCAGCAGGTGGTGAGCAATTGCATTGTGCATCACTTATTCCATACACATTAGTAGTAGCAGTACTATTCTCGCTGTTATTATTTTTTTTCCTGTCTTAATAAACTGTCTCTGTACACATGGCTTTTATGCTGCAGCCAAAGTTTTCCTCTAGATCTGCAAGTCTGAAGATGGTTGAGTGGTTAGAAAGATGCCTGGCAGAGAAGGACCTGGGAGTATTGGCTGATAGTGGGCTGAATATGAGGCAGCAGTGTGCGCAGGTGGCCAAGAAGGCCAACAGCAAACTTGGCTTGCATAAGAAAGTGTGGCCAGTGGGTCTAGGGAAGTGATTGTCCCCCTGTACTTGGCTCTGGTGAGGCTGCACCTTGAGTAGTGTGTTCAGTTTTGGGCCCCTCACCACGAGAAGGACACTGAGGTGCTTGAGCAAGTCCGGAGAAGGGCAATGAAACTGGTGAGGGGTCTGGAGAACAAGTCTTATGAGGAGCGGCTGAGGGAGCTGGGCTTGTTCAGTCTGGAAAAGAGAAGGCTCAGAGGCGAACTTATTGCTCTCTTCAGGTACCTTAAAGGAGGCTGTAGCGAGGTGGGGGTTGGTCTATTCTCCAACATGCCTGGTGACAGGATGAGGGGAAATGGGCTAAAGTTGCACCAGGGGTGTTTTAGGTTGGATATTAGGAAGAACTTCTTTACTTAGAGGGTTGTGAGGCATTGGAACAGGCTGCCCATGGGAGTGGTGGAGTCACCATCCCTGGAGGTCTTTAAAAGACGTTTAGATGTAGAGCTTAGGGATATGGTTTAGTGGGGACTGCTAGTGTTAGGTCAGAGGTTGGACTCGATGATCTTGAGGTCTCTTCCAACCTAGACAATTCTGTGATTCTGTGATAACAGTTACTTAGACGACGTTTGAAAAATTAGGTTTTCACTGTTTCCTTCAATTCAAAGAGGTCATTTAGAGTCTTGTAATTAAAGTCAGTGTTTTAGATCAAGCACTCTTGATTGTCATAAATACAGTTGATACTTGTCAGTATTCATGCTGCACTTTTCCGAGTGTGCTAGGGGGTTGTGGAAACACGGAAAGAAAGGTTTGCAGCTATGGGGATAAAATGTGCCTCCCTGGCAAGCATTATGGAGTCTCATCCATTGTTCCTGTCTGACTGCAGCGTGCTGCAGAGCATTCTCCTATTGCTTTCTGTCCGGAATAATACGAAAATTGTATTGAAACAGGAGTGAGGGAGGACGGCGTGCGCAGCTCCCCCAACCCCAGCCCCAGCTCAGCTCTCCCTGCGGGCCGGGGCTGCCGCAGTGAGAGCTCCCTCTCCTGTTCCACACCGCCTGCATCAGCCTCCTGCTCGCCTTCAACCCCAGCATCTGCTTCCCTGCGAGATTTTGTCGGTGCCCCGTTTAACACACGTTTCCATTTTACACGAGCGGTGTTCAGCTGTTTTCATTTACTGCTTGTTATTGTTTTGTGCTGTGGCTTTCCATTGATTAAGATAAAAATCAATACCTCTTCTGCAGAAAAAAATCTGAATAAACTGAATGCAAATAACCCAATCATCAAGGCACCACTTAAATTAAAGGGGAAAAAAAAAAAAAAGAGAATGCACAACATCCTAAGACCAATCTTCTCTCTTTATGGCCAGTTGCACTGTCGAATCATTGGCATTTATGATCCAAGTGAATTTTTGTTTAAGTTGTCATAAATTTTTGTAAGCATGGAAAATACTTCTTGGAATGAACACATGAGATTATTTTCAATTAATTAATTAATTTACTTCTTGCATTTTGATATCTTCACAATGTGAGCCTGAAAAGTGTTTCCCTGACAAGGTCCAAGCACAAGCATGAACTTGCAGCACTTGGCTTTCAATACAGTAAAGAATACTTTTGATAAGAAATATTTGTGTTGGGAGTTGTGTTGCTATTTCTCATTAATCTGCCTCCTTCTGTGGCCCTATGTCCTCCTCCTTTTCCCAAAATCTACTGGTTCATCTATATAAATACTCCTCTTTGGGGAAAAAACAGTCCTCTGCTAAATGCTTTTACATCCCATAGTACAGGAAGACCTGACTGGTCTTTGGCATTAGAATATTTTCTAGGAATTCTTTATTTACTATTCCTGGGCATAATATATCACGGACAACTTCCATTGGTCTCATGTTTTATCGAAGTTTATTTTTTATCCCACTTAAACATGACTTAGTTGCCCTCAGAGTAGCAAGTTTACAGTACAGCAGCTTCTGCAATACAGTCACGACATAGATTATATAGAATGATGGTCGTGTTACAGTATGACATGAAGAAATACTGTAATGTCTTGAAGACTTGCAGTGGCAGCACCAATGACACACCACAATGACATTTTCCCCTTGTTTGGAGACTGCTGGGTAGCAAACATCTGAAACAAAAATCCTGTTTACCCACAGATAGTTTTGGTGCTATCAGCAGTGCACACTTCTCTGAGCCTGCCTTCGCTCAACCCTGGCCAAGGCTGAGTGAGCACCATCCTAAATATGAAGGCACCTCAATTTTCACGCTTATTCAATCCTGGGCCTCTGTTGAGACGACGCTAGTAAAAGTGCCATGTGTAAAAATGGCTTTATGATATGCATTTGTCCTCAAAAGTCCAACTGCAACAGTTACCGATGTGTCTGCATAAAGCATATTTGTGTGTGTGAGAGAGAAACAGAGAGCATCTATTTGCCAGGAGATTCAAACATAATACCGTGTACAGACAAGTTATTTGAATATTTATCCCCTTATGTTTGAAAGTTCTGGACTGTGCAACATGCAATTTATCTGCCTTACCACAGTATTTTAGTTTTAACAGGCACAAAACACTCCAAACACTCAGCCTCCCAAATCTTAAGGTCTGTGAGGGCTCAAGGCAACCTTACTGTCATACATTTTTACATCTACAAATTAATGGAAAGTGCTATCTTTTTCATTTACTGCTATTGTCTTTTCCATTTGGATTTACTCCATTCTTCTACACCGGAGAAAATGCCTTCAGAATTTCTTATCAATGATGCTCTGAAGAAAAAAAAAAAAAAAAAAAAAAAAAAAAAAAAAAGTAAGATTTCAGAAGTTTATGTACTACATTGCCAGGCAGGAAGGCAGGCAATATAGCGGTCATGAATCTTCTGGGGAACAGATCTTGACCACACTGGATATTTAAGTTTTCACTGCATCTTAAAAATAAATAAATAAATAAATAAATAAATTCAAATTTCACATCTTAATGCACAACTGTCAAAGTAACTTTTAGCTCACTTTTCTCCATGTATGAACCTAACATGGCTGCTGTCCTTTTGCCAGCCCTCTTTCTACATTCGTTTTTGAATCCACTGTCTGACTTCAATGATGTTTCTCAGAAGTCCTAAAGATGCAGGTTGTTACAAGGTTTGGGAGCTTCATGCCTAGGTTGAGGACGGAGGCCTTCCTGCTGCTGCTGGGGTTAGGGAAGCCAGCCCATGTGAGAGCTACTGTTTGGTGGCACACACATCCACTGCCTGGCCAAGAAGCCAGCCAGCCCTTTACAGAGACTTTTGTTCACCTGGCAGCATAAATAAAACGTAGATGGGGGGCACAAGAGGGAGCCGGTGCTCTGGTCGATACATCAGGGAGGTTTTGCAGGGGATGAGCTAAAGACGGGAAAAGAATGAGGATGCTGTTGTTGAAGGCAATAAGTTCAGGGAGAGGCAACTGCAGGGACAGCAACAGAAAGGTTTGTGTAAGAGGAAACCTAGCCAGAGTGGTGATTTTGGAGAAGATGTAGGGCACAAGTTTATAGGAAGCAAGGCTGCCTGAGTAAAGTTGTTAAAATCTGCTTACTGTAAATGTAATTGCTTGTAGACAATAGAAGACAATAATTGTAAATTACGAAACGTAATGCGTAAACTGTAGCTCATGTATAACACGAGACAATATCCTCCCTGTTAACAGGCTTGAAGTTTAATGTCTTACTAGATTACCATGCCAATAATGAAGTTTCATTATTTAAAGGAGATACATTATGGGAAAAACAATCATAGCAGCAGTATTCAAGTAGTTATCCACTCTGCAGTTTTCCCATATTTCCAAGCTGTTTGTTGCTTTAAAAGAAACTATAATTACATTCAGCACTTCCCAGTGTTCAAAAATTGGTATTGCTCGGCTTGCCACTAGGTTATTATCCTGCAGTAAACATGGGCAAGGTGTTCAGTGCAATCACAAATAAAAAACAAAATGGTCTGGTCAACACTATCACATTAAAATGATGACCACACAGCGGAAAAGACTGAAAAATATTTCACTTTTTTATTAACTACTGAAGAACATTAATTTACCCATAACTCTACACCAAAGGTGTGAATTTAGGCAGCATACCTAGGCTGTCTTTTCTCTAGCTCATGGTAAACACTTAGTCTCCTACAAAGTGGCTCATTTTACTAATGAGACTAGATCCTTATACCATTAAAATACTGGCAAGTGTAAGGAAGAAGGCACTATACTGAGACCCTGTATAGATACTGCATTTTCACAGAATAGCTGACTCTCCATTTCCTACACTTCATTTTGCTTGTTGGTTTGCTTTTCTAGGATAAGTCATATTTACCATAGGAAACCAAAGCAAGAAAATAATCTCAGAGATAGGAGAACTATGATCAAAGCAACTAAATGTTAAAACTATGGGAAATCTAAGATTCAGAGATCCAGGAAAATAAAATAAAATAAAATAAAATAAAATAAAATAAAATAAAATAAAATAAAATAAAATAAAATAAAATAAAATAAAATATAAAATAAAATAATTTCCATCTCTAATGTAATTTCCTTGTGAATGTGCTGCAGTCAGAGCCATTTACCAGAATGTCAGGAAGAAAAGTTAGATGCTGTTGTGAGTGAGCACCTGACAAAGAGTCTAGGTATATGACAGAAAGTTTCCATCATCAACAGGGATCCAAGAAGTTAGAACAAAACAGTCAATCACTTTCTTAGAAGACAGCGCTGAATATTTTCGGATACTCTCTCTGGATGCCAGCCCACGGACTCCTTCTGGAAACCAGCTGCTGTAAGGAAATGAGGGTATTCATAAAAATAGCTAAGGAGGGAGCAAGAAGATCAGAGCAGACAATTTCGACAACAGACAGAAAGAGAAACAAATGTCATGGAGGAACACCAAAGATCATTTTCTTCTTTTTGCAGTGGTGCTAATAAGAGAAAAGGATGTGCACAAATAATATATGTATGACACTGGTAAAGGCAAAAGGAGAAAAAGCCACTACTTTAAACCCTGTGCTCATTTTGTCTTCTTTAGTCTTAATACGAGTGCAATAAAAATTATGTTGCACATACAATGCAGGCTATATTTCCCTAGAATATATTGCAAAAATTGTGTTCGTAGGTGTGTAACTGATCACAAAACTTTGTTTTGGCTGTGTTAAGAAAAGGCTGATATAAACTAGAGAATTTGCTGAAACCTCAAGAAATATACATTATGGTAAGAGAGACAAAACCATCTTGTAGAAGGACATCTACATACCACTTGGGCTCTCAGAATACAGCCCTGCACTGGGCATTCATGCTAAGGAATAAATTTAAACCTTTTTCTCATCAACCAGATAAAGGTATATTAAATTTGGAGGTACAAATTCATGCATTGTGGTGTAAGTCTGCAGAGCCAAAGTGAGGTAGGCTTAGAGCAATATTCAGTAAAAATACTTTTTTATCTGTGACCTTTCCTTTAGAATTTCTATGATAACACTTGGGGATTTTACATTAAGTTTCTTAGTATAAAATTGAGCACCAAACAGACTTTTAGAAAGATTATGATGCTAGAGGGATATTTAATGGTGAAATCACTTACTGTAGTACTCATTTCCGAGAGCAAAGGTCTGAAGTGAAATGAATTTGGTGATCTTAGATTAGTCCTTGGTGGGCAGAGGTCCATGTCTGAAGTCAGCTACGTGTATAATTAGGTATAATTTCTACATCTGTTCAATAGAGGTTAATTGAACTATCACAATAATTGAATTCCTGGACTTCTGAGTTTTCTGTTCAACGTGTTCCTGTGAGATGCGAGCCAAGCATTCATCATCTAACACATTTATAGGAAATTCCTATTGCATTTGGTATTTGGTTTGTGGGTTAATACAGGGTATTGCCATTTTTCAAATGTCTGAGCACAAATACAAATCCTATCTTCCAAAATAAATAAGCAAAAGAAAGAGCCACAAGTAGATAGATTCTATACTAAGAGCTCCTCATATCTTAAAGAAACAGTCAAAAGCAGATAGGTTACCAACTGGCAAAGCAGAAAAGCTCTAATAATCTCACCCATGTATTCTGCAAGAATTTCACTCTTCTTGTGATGGTATTTAAGATTAAGAATGCATTATGAGTATTCAGTAAATAAAATCTTTGCATTAATTTTGAGCCTGGAATAATACAGCATTATTTTCTTTCTACCATCACAGGTGTGCAAACATATGACAAAAGCATATGCATGAATGCGGTGTATACTTACTATTCTGTGTATGAAAGCAGTTACACACATTTTACAAGGCTACTGCTCACTCATTCAGAAAACTAACAGGTTTTCTTTTACCGCTTCCATATGAGAGAAAAGTAGACAGGCACCATGATGAACTGCATCCATTTATGCATTCACCTGGGATCTAGCATTATTGGATTATTCTTGGCTGACTACACTTGTCAGACCCACTTTTTAATTTTTTAAGGAAACAACATTTGCTTTTCATTTATTGAGTTTAGCATTTAGAAGGAATACAGACTTTCAATATTGAAGTCCTCTGTGCATTGAAACTGACAAGCTAGCAAATAATTTTTTTTTTGCAGAATATCTAGGAAAGATATTCTCCATTCCCATATAGCCATAGGCTTCCCAGCTAGGGCTGCCAACAGCTATGTCAGAGATGGTCAGGAGGTGGAATTTCACCAGAACGCCTTTAAAAATGTAGACATCTCATTAATAATAATAATAATAATAATAATAATAATAATAATAATAATAATAATAACCCCCCCAAAAATGGAAAAACTGCCATACTGTCTCAAGGGCTTTATAAGCATTAAGCTTGAGTAACCCCAAGTCAGTGAGGTGGGACTACTTCTCTCGCGGTACATCAGTTGATATTAGTAGTGTCTTGCCTTGATGTAGTATGGGAATTATGGGAGTTACCGTCTCTCTGAGGAGTCCAGCTCATAGTACACAGTAGAGACAAGGCACAAATATATCAAAATTTCTAAATTATTCATTTTCTATTTCATTAATCCTCTCTAACTATTACACTTTTTGCTTACAGAGGATTTTTTTTTTTTTAAACTAAAAGTGCAAGATTCTGAAAAAAAGTCTGGTTATGTTTGATCATATTTTTAACTACAATTTTCTGAAGAAAGTCTCATTACCAACCTATTAGAAACATGACTGGTGTTACTACCCAATTTAATGCAAGTCCATAACTAGTCATCTCATAAACTTTTCGACTTCATCAGACTGGTGGAAGTGCATCCATTAGTGGTCCTACTTGGACAAGCCTAGTCAAAAGTATTGCAAAGTTTCAAGTGCAGAGAACACAGGACTGATCCCTATGAACACACTTCACATTTCTCGCAACTCAATCCTATAAACCAATTTTAGTGATGCAGTGAAGTTCACTGTCTGCTAAGTCATTGTGAATCATAAAGTTCCCATTTGTGTGGTATAAATCAACATAACTATTCAACAATTAAATCTACAATGAATATATTTTTTAAATTACCAAGCATTATGTTTCATTTTACAAGCTTGCACATGCATTCTTTATAGCTTACTGTCATGTAATGCTTTATAAATGATACTTGATAAACAACAGCTGTATAATCTTAGAAATATTCATCAAGAGTCACATGTATCCATGGTAAATCACTTTTGACTTGTACAATGCTGGTGGCTGGCATATAATCTTCTAACTGCTTGCATGTGGAACATAATAGGACATGGCACTATGCTTCTGCGAGACCAAAATACATTCAGAAAACATACTTAGGTATCAATTGCAAGAAAGAATGAAAAACATTTGTCAAGTGCGCAGTTCCAAAGTGTAAATCTCATAGTAGATGCTATATTTATGGTACACCACTATGCATATTTTGCATACTGTTTATTTTTAAATTGAACTTCACTGCACTCATTTTCACAGTTTATTGGCACTGAAACCTAAATCTTAGTGAAGATGTGGTATTAGGGATTGTTTTTGCTCTCCCATAAGCTAAAACTAGCAGCAACTCCTGTACTTCTCTCAGCTGTTAAATTTCTGCTAATTCCCTAGGTTATATCATAGTTTATTTCCTATCTGCTAAATGTGTTTCAGCTTTCAGAAAAGTTCCCATGAGGCAGAATATGCGATAAGAGGGATCAGCTATTCTTTCAGATGTTGGTGTACAACTTCTGCAGAGCCATCTACAATGTTCTTATGTCACAGGGAGTTTAGGGGACGAAGACATAAGGAATTCCACCGTGCACATGCTGAAGGCAACATAGCGATGTTGCTGTTACATAGCTGTTGGACTAAAGCATTAAAGTGCTCTGTGATTGCTACCTTTGGGCTCTTCACTGAATTGAACTGCTTGTTACAGCAGCCTCATCTCTGTTTTATTGAGACCATGCAGTTGGTGTTCAACATTTACGCTGTACAGTTACAATACTCCTCATGAAGCACCACTATTTATGCTTTACTTAGGATCACCTGAAAAAGCCAAGGTCTAAGGTACCTACTGTATCTACTCTACTCACTGTAATTTCCATGACACAGGTTATGCTTTTATTTTATTTTATTTTAAAATTGGAGTTAGGATTCACCTCACCTAATCATCTGAAAGTAAGACACCTAAAGCAACCTCCTTATCTAGGCTTCCTGTAACACCCAGTGGAGAGAAACAGACCAGTTAATTAAAAGTCCAATTAATGCCATCCTAAATAGTATCTAAGAAAAGTGGATGAACCTCCCTGTGGAGGGCTCTGTCCCTCTCTGTAGACTCTAGAGACGGCCTAAAAGGCTTCCTTCAAGTAGAAACACAATTTTTTCAAGGTAATATGAAGTGAGATGAATGATGCCAGCTGTGTCCCTCTTAGTCACTGTGCAATACCTGCCACAGCTGCCCTGAACTACAGAGAACATTGTTTTTTTACAGAGCATATGGCATAATTTACCCTATCTTTGCAAATCAGACATAGCCCAGGGAGGCAGCCGAGTTTACCTGGTCTGTTGTGTCAGCCTCTAAAGGAATTAAAAAATTAATCCATAACTTGGTAAATAGCTTTCATTTGATGTACATTAAGTGGTAGCAAATTTTTACTTTCAGGATAACCCTATAAGATCTGGAGCTTTTTCAGGAAGACACTGTGTGAGAAGGCTTTCTACTAGTCGTTCACATCCCTGATATTCAGTAAATAGAATTTGCAGTCTCTGCAATTCTGCATTTTTGTCTAAGGTATGCCAAAACATCTCAGGTTTTTGACAGAAGTTAAGGGATTCTCTTTATATCCTCTTATCTCTACCCTGAATAGAGGAAGAGCTGGAGCATGTATTTTATTCTTGTACAGAGGAAGAACTTAAGAAGGGGCTCTGAACAAAGGAGAAGCTGCAGAGAAAAATTCCTGGCAGCCAGTTTAATAGAGGAGCTTTGGGCTGAGGGGGAAACTACATACCTCTGAGACAAACTGGTGAAAATTAAGAACTTTTTCTCATGTAAAGAATCTGAATTTGGGAATATGAGTCAACTAAGACAACAAATTTGGTAGTTTTGATTCTTGTTAATTAGAATTAATCATGACAGAGTATAGAAGATAGTTTCTTAGCCATTTTTTTTTCAGTCCTGAGGAATTTCAGAAAATTCATTGGAACCCCCTCTCTTGTGTTGGCATCTTTGCTTGTATGTTGTGTCCACATCTGTTCTGAACACATACAACTCCTGCCTGACTTAATCCTGTAACCCGTTTTGGGCATTTGCATATCCATACAATGCACTCGTCTACTATTTCACTTATTTTAACCATTTCTCTGGCCTGTGGAAATAAGGACCATATGTGCAAAACACAATCGAAGATTTGCTGAACCCATTGGAGCCCAGAAGATATGCAGAAGGGTTCTTATCACTCAACACCTTTGCAGAAATGAGCGCAAGTAATAAAAGTAAAAACAAAAAGTTAAAATGTTTCTTCAGTTAGAACATACTAAATTTGTATATTAAAAGCAGCAGAAAAAAAAGACAAGTGTTCATGACTACAAGTCAAGCCCCTGTTCACTATTATTGTCACACTGCTAGTAATACAGGACAAAAAAGCTCTACAGCGTATATTACCACCAGTGAATCCTTACATATACAAGGCCAAGATTATTGTCATCTTTGCTTCTAGTTCTTCTGAAATGTTTTTGAAACAGGGTCACCAGAGCTGCTCGCAGTGTTCAAGCTACTATACATCAGTTTATTAAGATGTTTTCTGTTTTCTTCTCGGTTCCTTTTCTAAGAAGTTCTAACACTTCAGCTGACATCTGTGACCCTCTGGCTGGTGGTCTTGCAGAATGAACCGCTGTAAACTCATCTCTCCATCCAGAATGGAAATAGTTCATTCGGAGTCCATCCTTTTTATAATCAGGACTGATTTACTCCACATGAATTACCTTGCACTTACTGATGCTGAATTTCCCTTGCTATTTTATTCCACGGTCCTTTCCAGTAAGCTCTAGGAGTTCTTGCTATCTTACACGCCAAGAAACTCTTCTGCCAAGTAGTACAGGAGAAGGATGCATAGTGTAAATCCCACCATTGGTATTTAGGGGACCTGTTGGTTGAGAAAGTTGACCACTTAGGGCTATTTGTCATCATCTGTTTTTAAGTCATTACTAATCCATGGCAACAGCTTCCCATTAATTCCATGGTAATTTATTTTGTAGAAGCCTTTAATGAGGGACTGTGTCAAAAGCCTTTTAAAAATCCAAATACCTTATAGCATTAGGATTGCTATAATCCACATGTTTGTAGATGGCTTTTAAAAAAATTGAATACATTTCCAAGGAACATCTTCACCCAGTAGAAGCTGTGTGTTATGCAATATATCGTGTTTGTCCAGGTGTCTATTAATCTCTCCCTTCATTACAGTTTTACCGTTTTGCCTCTACAGAAAGCAGACTTACAGTCTATAGATCCAAGATCTCTCTGGAGTCCTTCATAAAGACTGGTGTCACATTTCCCACCTTCTGTTCCTCTGGCAATAGGTTAGACACCACAGTTAGCAGTTTAGCAATTTTATATTTGTTATAAATCTTCAGTGAATACCATCTGTTCCTGGAGATTTCTTACTGTTCAGTATGTCAATTTGCTCTAAAGCCTTTTCTATTGACACTTGAATTTGAGCCAGTTCCTCAGCCTTATCTCCCATAAGGAATGACTGATATCAGAGCCTCATTCTCTTCTGTAATGAACACTGATGCAATAAATTAATTTAGCTTTCCTGCAATAGCCTCATCTTCCTTGAATGTTCCTTTCATACCTTGATTGTCTATTGGTCCCATCTGACTCTCTGTCAGGCTTTCTGGTAACTGTATGTCTGAAAAAAAAGTTTTATTAATAGGTTACTTGTCCTTACTGTTACTCCTTCAAATCCCTTCTGGCCTGTTGTATGGCATCTTTACGTTTAGGTTGCTACTGTTTACACTCCTTTCTATTCTATTTATTTGGATGTAACTCCCAATTTTCGCTTCCAATGTCTTTCTCTGATCTGCTATTTAACATAAGTCAGGTGCTTTTCTTTCTAATTTGTATTTTTAATGTTAGCATATATTTTTCCGTATCTCTAACATGGAAATTCACTAAACAGTCTCCCCTGTAACCTGCAAATATTTTATACCACCTATTGCCCCTTTTATTTTTTTGTTTCACTAGCTCATTTTATATTGTTCTTCTTTTAAAATATTTTGTTATTGTGCCAAATGTGGGGCCTTTTCCCTTCCTATAAGGATAATGAATATGGTTCTTTTAGAGTATTCTGTACAGGTATACATTGTTCCCTGGGTAGTTGCTCCATAAAAAGTCATTTCTGATGCCTAAAAAGATTGTCACAAAAAAGAATGTGAGCAGAAGTAACAATTTCAGGTAAATTAATATATTTTCAACAAGTCTACATACAATCATTTGCAACAGAAAACAAATATTAAAAAAAGCGATACCTAGATTCTAACTGTTTCTACCTAAAATTACAGTAACTTTATATGACATTGACTGTGCTATCTACTATGTAAGTGTTGACATTCAAATTCTAAGCTTGATTTTATTTTCTTAACCCAATGTAACTTTGATAAGTTCAGTGAAACTGCTTTTCTGATTTATACTGAAGTAGAAGGAAGATCAGAATCAGATCCTAAATCTGCTCTAAAATACACTTAGATAGTGTGTGTTGATGTAGCTGCAGACATACCCACTGCATGGTCATTTTCAAACAGCCTTTTATTCTGGCCGCTTCCCTCCTTCGTAGTTGTTTTAAATTTATGGCTGACAAGATTTACTTTTCAATGAAATTAACACTGAGAATTAAGAACTCTACAAATCTTCTGACTAGCTAACTTCCATCTTAGCAGATAATTTGTGCATTTCTGAAGGAATAAAGCTATAAATCACCAATAGCACCACTATCTTAGCAAAACCAAATGTCACCCGTCCATTTGATTTCTGGTCTCAAACATAGTCAAAATGCCAGCGGGTGAACGGGAGATGAGTGTAAGTCCTACACAGAGGTGCATTTAATTTTTCCATTTGTCATATCATGTCAACTCATGCTCTTCAACTTCTTGCCATTTGAGATGTAAGCAGGAATAGCTGTCAATATAATCTTCAAGACATCTACAAACAAATTTAATCAGCTGAACACAAGGGTGACTAACAAACTCCAAAGAGAATCATGAGTCTCTGCTCTGGAAGCAGAAAAGATCTCAGTGCTTTGCTCAGGAGCTTTCCCATGTCATCGCCCTGCAGCCTTGTACTAAGTGCTTTCTTCTGATGTTTTGTGCCAATGGACATAAATCTTCACTGGCATATTTTACCAGGTTTCCATTCAATCATCATAGCATCACAGTGCCATATACCGCTGCACAGAAAAGGCTTTGAATGATGCAATTATCTGAGAAATTTCCAATTAAAACGTGTTTTAAGGACTGGTTAGAATAAGCAGAGAGAGAGGAGCTGAGAATGCTAGTAACAGATCATGGAACTTTTCTCCAAAATAAATTAATATTTAATTCAGGCACGGTCTCTGACATTTGATCACTTGTGTGATGTGAAAAAGATTCTCTTATGGAGCTAAGTACAATTACTTAGTTTATATCTAAAAAGCTAAAAGGGAATTGCTGTGGAACCTGCTTCTTGTACCAGATTTTTTCAGTCTTTTTCAGAGTCAGGAGGGCAACTGCTAAATTTCTGTGCCAAGTCAGCTTCTCTATTTATGCCGATCTTAAATGTTCAGGTGTTGGAAGGCAGGAAGGCAGTGTTTTACTGAATATTTTCTTGCAATAGAGAGAAATCCAAACTCTTACTTCTGATCTGTGACAGCTCCTGGCACCAAGTTCTGGCAAGCCAAAGGTGATAAAAGCCCACTCTGATTATGCCTGTTTCTTGCCATCAAGTGTTATGTGCTTCTTGTCATTCTAAGTAAATCCATCCAACTCATGAATCATAATCTGCCCAAGGTTGCTTTTATCTTTCAAATTCCAGTGGTATCTATTCTGTTCCTCTGCTTTCTGGTCTTACATGTAGTCTAAGTCTTATGTTGAGTTATTGCTGAACAATTTAACTGCTTGCTTGGTTTTGTTTGTTTGTTTTTTAACATGTGTAATTAAATTTAAATGTCTATGAAATTAAAATGTCCCTGAAATTTCATTTAATGTGTGTACAGAAGTGTTAATTACTACGTTATCTCTACCAAAAGTTTTGCTCAGTGTTTGGACAAGCTATGACTACTTTAGCTTCTTTGCTTAATGAATGTACTCTTCTTGGACTGGATTGTAGTGCCTTTTTTTTTTTTTTTTTCTTTTTGATAGTGAAGAAGGGTTTGTTGTTCAGCTTAGATCAGTGCTAGTGTAATGTAGCCCTGACAGCTAGCAGAATTAGATGGGAAAAAAAAAAAAAAAAAGACAAAAATATCAGATCCCTTCTTTTTTTTTTTTTTTTTTTTTTTTTTTTTTTTTAAATCATCTATACCCCCTATTACTGTTTCTCTTTTCAAGAGAAAGGACTTGAAGACCTTGGCCTATCCATTTGTTCATGCTCCTTTCTATTGAGAAGAACTGTTTTGTTGTGGGTTTTGTTTTTTTGTTTGTTTGTTTGTTTTTGAGTGTGACACCCCTGCTTTATGGATGTCATCTCTGTATGCTATTGAGAAGAAATTCTTGAATTTTATTCTTTCATTACAGCTCTCCTCTCCTTAGCCCACTCTGAGTAACACAGTTTATCTCTAGTGCTGCATTTTTCTTTAGTTCTGAAGTCTTGGTTTTGTGCACAGCAGTTTTAAGAATATGTACAAGCATTATGACTATTGTATTTTATCAGTCAGAGGTAGGGACATTATGTGAGGAAGGGGCTGCTTGTAAAAGAAATTACAGTGCTTTCTGCTTTGGCTCTATATCCTGCAGGTAAACTGACTGATATTTTAATTTCCTAGAACTCTTTTGAAAGCTCTCTAAATGAAGGTTCTGAAGAAAATATATAACTTTGGTTATCATACTTTATGGTTATTACTGTGTACACATTAAATGTGAATTAATGCAATAAAACAGTACATATCACATAAAAAATACTGTGAATTTCACTGCTGTTGCTGACATGGCACATGCATCAATGTAATTATGGGTTACAAATCCTTGGTAAGAGAGGCAATGTTGGAGTTTTTGAAATTCCCCCATTATGTGAATTCAGAAAGAATGCTGCAGCTTGTATTTAATTTATCTTGTCTGGTAGGCCTTTCAAAAAAGCAATATCAATGCTGGATTTATCTTTAGTTTGATGACAGTCAGAGTACATGGGCATGTGGAATGCACTGGTCCCAATGAAAATGTTGGGGCTCACTCCTCCCTGGATTAGTCTGATGGTGTGAAACCGTCACAGACAACTGAGCAGAAGAGCTCTGAGGCATTTTGCCTCCCCAGGGCAGTTACAGGCACAAGCCGTCAGGGAGCTCTCTGTTTAGTACTCATTACATTTGATTCCACTCCACCTATTTTTCCCAGGATGCCTGAAGTAGGTTGCTTTTTTATAAATCACTGATCAAAAATTGTTCCTTTTCAGCACTTACGCAAAGCCCCATGTTCTGAAGATAGAAAACAGCAGAAATAGGCGTGCCTATTAGGACGTGGACAGACAACTGAGATATGATGACAAAGAATTGCTGGGTGTGTGACCATAAGCACATCCTTACCCCGCTGAAAATCCCTAACAGAGGTCTACATGTAAAAAGGGTTGAACCTATTAGCACACTCTACTTCATGCTTCCCATGAGTGAAAAGTATGCACATAGTCAGTTACCATGGTTCAGCTGAGATATAATATCTCAACCAGCTGGGGTAATTCAGCTGTGCATCTGAGCCTGTGAAAAAGCTATCTATTATATTAGCATACAATTTGTTCTAGCGTGTCCTTCATTCATTGCCAGTAGAGAATGAATATGGTCTTATTACCTTTGTACTTCACAGTTATCCTGTCTAAATACAACTTTTGCAGTCTTTTCCAGCATCCATAATTATACTTCATTTCTCCCGCTGAGCCATTTAATGTGGAATTTCCTTCCAGTTCTGATCCTCTGATCATTCAAATCCTTCCTTCAATGTCAAGTCTTCCAGAAACCCTACCTATGTTAACCTTCCAAGATAAGAAATGTTGTTTTAGACTCATAGACTGGCTCAAGTCGGAAGGGACATAAAAGATCATCTAATTCCAAATCCCCTGCCATGGGCAGGGACACCTTACATTAAACAAGTTTGACTTGAACACTTCCAGGGATGGGGCATCCACGGCTTCTCTGGGCAACCTGTTCCTGTGCCTCAACACCCTCTGAGTGAGGACTTTCATCCTAACATCCAGTCTAAATCTACCCTCTTTTAGTTTTAAACCATTCCCTCTTGTCTTATCACTATCTGCCCATGTAAAAAGTTGTTCTCCATCTTTTTTATAAGCCCCCTTTATGTATTGAAAGGCTACAATGAGGTCTTTCCAGAGCCTTCTCTTCTTCAGGCTGAACATCCCCAGCTCTCTTGGCCTTTCTTCATGGGAGAGGTGCTCCAGCCCTCTGATCATCTTTGTGGCTCTCCTCTGGACCCACTCTAACATTTCCACATCCTTCTTGTGCTGGCGGCCCCAGACCTGGACACAGCACTCCAAGTGGGGCTTCACAAGGGCAGAGTAGAGGGGGACAATCACCTCCCTCAGCCTGCTGGCCACTCCTCTGTTGATGCAGCCCAGGATGCAGTTGGCCTCCGGGGCTGCAAGCACACACTGCTGGCTCATGTCAAGCTTTTGATCCACCAGAACCTCCAAGTCCTTCTTGGCAGGGCTGCTCTCAGTGAGCTCTTCTCCCAGCCTGTACTTCTGTCTGGGATTGCCCTGACCCAGGTGCAGCACCTTGCACTTGGCCTTGTTGAACCTCATTAGGTTCACGTGGGCCCACTTTTGAAGCTTGCCCAGGTCCCTTTGGATGGCATCCCTTCCTTCTGTTGTATCGATCGCACCACCCAGCTTCATGTCATTTGTAAATGTGCTGAGGGTGCATTCAATCCCACTATGTCATTGATAAAGATATTAAATACCATTGTTCCCAAGATGGACCCCTGAGGGACACCTCTTGTCACTAGCCTCCACCAGGGCATAGAGCCATTGACCAAAATTCTCTGGCTGTGGCCATCCAGCCAATTCCTTATCCACCCAAAAGTCCATCCATCAAATCCATCTCTCTGCAATTTAGAGATAAGGATGTTGTGTGGGATCATGTAAAGGCCTTACAGATGTCCAGTTGGATGACATCAGTCAGTCTTCCCTTGTTGACTCATGCAGTCACTCCATCTCAGAAGGCCACCAGATTGCTCAGGCACAATTTGCCCTTGGTGAAGCCATGCTGGCTGTCTCAGATCACCTCCTTGTCTTGCATGTGCCTTAACATTGCCTCGAGGAGGATCTGTTCCATGATCTTCCCAGGCACAGAAGTGAGGCTCAGCAGTCTGTAGTTCCCCAGGTCTTCCTTTCTACCCTTTTTAAAAATGGGAGCAATGTTTCCCTTTTTCCAATCACAGGACCTTGCCTGACTGCCATGACTTTTCAGATATGATGGAGAGTGGCTTGGCAACTCCATCAGCCAGTTCCCTCAGGACCCTAGGATGCATGTCATCAGCTCCCATACACTTGTACCTGCTCAGTTTCCACGTGTTCAGTGGTCTTGAGCTTGCTCTTCTCTTCCAGTGGTACGGATTTCACTCCCCCAGCTGCTGCCTAGAGGTTCAGTAACTTGAGAGGTGTGGGAAGCCTGACTGCCAGTGAAGACCAAGGCATAGCCCCAGTGTTTAGAAAAATCCATGTACCCTCTTAGATGAGGAGTAGGCCAAGAAATGTACTGGTTCCCAATAAATGAAGAGCAGTTATCATTAGATGTAGCTGTTAGAGATGAGTTACAGCACAGCAGCAACAAGAATCCGGGGACAGCAGGTGGACGGGCTGTTGAAAGGGACTGGGGAAAGGAGTAAGATGGGAAGGTGAGGTGAAGGGGAGGTAACCAAAATAAGTGTATCAACCCTAAAAAAGGTGTTGAACCTATTAGGACTGTGGGGAGTCGCATTTAAACCTCAGGTCTCCCATTAGTGTTAATAAATCATATTTCAGTCTCTAGTTTATTAATACAGACATTACTCTTTTGCTTAGTATTTGTAAGAATAAATGATTTTGAAGCATTCAAATTTTGTAACAATTAGGTATTATAAAAATAAAAGTATTTCAAAAGATGAGACATCTTCTATGAGTAGTTTCCTTTTTTCCTATATGAATAGTTTCCTTTTCAGCTTAGAGTCCCTTGTCAACACTTTCAATATCCACCAAAGACATGAGATGCAGATGGTCAGCACCTGCTTTCCATCGCACAGTCCTTCGGGCATTTGGTTTGGCTATATGCAGTCCTAAGTGCACTGTCACTGCTTAACAAAAACATCATAAATAATTACTGTAATTAATAATGAAGCTACTTCCTTGGGCTAGTCATGTTTTCTTTGTCAGTTGTGCTGTATGTAATAGTGAAAATCTTTTAGACTAAATAGCTATAAAATTCTTTGAGTTTTGTGAGTTGTTGCCAGCAACAAAAGAAATAAAATATAATTAGAAATTTGCCTCATGTACTTGTTTATCCTCGGAGAATAGGCATCAATTCTTGCTTGCCTGAACACATTAAGAATCAGTCAACAGGAGATTGCTCATAATCCCTAATCATAATTCCAAATTTTTCTATCCAGTACCCAGCCCTGAAACACTGTCCCTTAGCCATGCTGCCATGATTCTTTGCTATCCTCTGGGCTTTTCTGCTGCCTTTGTAGTGACGTCTGAATCACAAATATTTACAAAGACATCAGAACAACACTCAATTTCTGCATTTCTGTTCAGACCCCAGGGAAAACTCCCAAGCATATAGTCCCATGGATGTTTTATCCAGCAACAAAGTCACTATTTGCTCCTTTTCACTTGTTTTTACCCCCATCTTCAGCCCCACCTATGCTGTAGTTAGTCCACTCTGAATTGCCAGATGTTTGTGGGATCACATTGCAAGCTTGATCAATGATGTGCTCTGAGCTTATCATTCCTTCTCATGCTTTTGGAAGACCTCTTTATTAAAAAATAAAAAAATAGCAGCACAACTGGATTGTTTCATTGTTTTGGCTTAGCCCTGCAGCACAACTTGGGATAGTAAACACAAAAAAGGGCATTAACAAACAGGAGCAAAGGGGAGCAGGAATCTCCTGCCAGCTGCAAAGCCAACCAACCAACCAAAAAAAAAATATGCTGAAACACACCCTCAATCCTCATAGCTTGGTGCTTATCCCAGCCTTGTGTGCTGCTTTGTGATTTGTATACAGTCTGATACTGTTCCAAAATAAAGAGGAATGTGACTGTTTCCTGATTTAGCCTGACTTGAAAGTAGCAATTACACCTACAGATTCCATAAGGTTTGTGATGGCCAAAAGATCAAAGACATTCTCTGGGAACCAGCCAACCTCCAGCATAACAGTAAATCAGTATCTTCCTACACTCGTTGGATTACGCGTCAGTTTTCCTTTTCACCTAAAACTAGCTGCTATCAATTAGGTGTTCTGTGTTTCCTCTTAGTTTCAATGGGCAGTCTGAAAATATTATAACAGAGGCTCAAGAAATTGAAGGAGACAATTGTCTATGATGATTTGTTATCTATTTTGTTACTTTTAAAAGTCTTTGCCGCCACACAGCCTTAGGGATGTTTTGTTATTATCACTGTTGACAGTTCTGAACACTAAAATTTACTGTATTTGATGTTAAAATCTCAATTCAAGGTTGTAATATCTATAAAGAAAATATTGCTATAGAGATTAAATTCTGAAGGGGCTGCTTACATACATGAGCAGACAGTAGAATAAATACTGAAAATCTTATCTTTTTCTATTTATCCAAGAAGCAGGAAACAATATGAAAAACATTTATTTCTATTTGACAGAAAATGCTTTTAACAATACATAATCATTATCAGTCAATACTCTGAGAGGTTACTGTTGATAGTAGGTGTCTGGAAGATGCTTTTCATGATGACCTTTAAATGCCATAGTCCTACGTGATCATGCAGAAGGAATACTCCTCCATTTCAATATCTATTACAAAAAAATCAAATTGCTTTGGGTATAAACAACATGTATGACAGTGGGATATATCTATACATTGGTGCACTCTGCAAAGTAAGAAATGAACAGGATAACATTCTGAATTCTAAATCATTATCTTTGGGTGTGGTACTTCCTGTTGGAAATAACACTCAATTCATTATTTTTAAATATTATGTCAATGATTTTTATTTTTTTTACATCCATCTAATTTTTTTCTCGCTCGTACATCAGACATACTATAGAAAAATACGCTTCCAAATGCAGTAGTAAGATATTAGTGTTTGTTTAATTGTTGGTAGCAGGAATCTGAGTAAATATTGCACGCTTTTCCAACTAAGCAACTAATAAGATTATGCAGAGCCATATTAATAATATATTTTCTCAAATTTTGAACTTCAAAACTCCTGTATTGTGTTAGATGGAGCGGAGAAGATGTACTTGGTAATTGCTTTTGTGTGTGTGTGTGTGTGTCTTCCTCTAAACCATTTCAAATGACATTGCCAAAATATCATACTATGAGACACAATGAACAGAAATTTTACATAGGGTCATTAGGTTATTGCGTCATCCACTTTTGTCATCCTTCTGCTAAGACTATCCTGTATACATTGGTTAAATCTCAGACACAAACAGGTTGATTTCTTCCTTCAGAAATACAAATGTAGAAAGTATTGCAGTAACTGATGACTCTGGAAGTTAAGAGCAAGTGTGAACTTACACAAATGCAATCTGCATATTTAGTCTCATTGAAGTGTTTATATTTGTTGAAATATAGTATTTCAGCAGCAGAAATACTGCTTAGGAAGCAGATAATCACTTTTTCAAATCAGATTATTTTCAGAGGAAAATGATATATTCACAAATTGCAGAGTGTCTCCAAACTCTCTCTGCTTGTCAAATGGAAAAGAAAACATCTGTAATATTTTACATTGAAGAATGCAGCATACAAGAAATAGGAAAAACTAACTTTGTGAAAGTGTGTGGAACTGTCACTGTTTTATTTTCTTTGTCTAGACTATCTCTGTTCAATTTAACTTCCTTTTTATGTACCTTTGCACCCAGTAATCTCCAAGCACATTAAATCATTAATGAAAGAACCAAACTGAAGAAGGCTGAACCAGGCCTCCCACTGACTTTATAAAGCAGGAACATATAATTAGGCTAATTTACAGAAGAAAGAGCTGATGTACAGGAAGGGTGAGTGACAAATTCAAGATCTCAAAGGCCATCCAATATGGAACCCGTTATAACAATCTATGCCTTTTAACAGCAAAAATATTTATTTTTTTAACCAAGTCTTCTACTTTTGGAGTAGTTGTACAGGAACAGGTGCTAATGTAAAATAGCATCTAGTCTTAGAAAGGCAGCTGTGCTAAAGCATAAGTTAACTAAACAGCCTTCACAGTAATTCACTGATCTTTATGCTCTTCATTATGATCTTAATGATCTTCACTATGATCTTTATGATCTTCATTATGCTTTCATCCCACGTTGCAAGTTCAGATCTGTGGGATCCAGGCTTTCAGTCCAGTTTAACAGTATCAGTGGTGGGAGATGCCTGAGCACATTTGCAAATCTAGGCCTCTTTCCTAAAAGGACAAAAAACACCCATTGCTGTAAAACCTCTTGAGGAGACAGTACTTCTAAAAAAGATCTTATTTGATAGGCATTGAGGAAAACGAAACAAACTGACCAAAGCACCACTTACATTTTTCTTTAAGTCCACTGTTAAAACAACACTCAAGAAATAAAGTGGTCTCTGTGACTCAGTAGAGGGGGTTTGTTGTCAGTCTTTTATTTAAAGCTCTGCTGACCTAACCACATAAAGGAAAATAATCTTCAGCCTATTTTTGTGCTATGATTAAGTCTGCACAAGCTCCAAAAGCAGCCACGACTGACAGTAGTGAAGAGGGTCCTGGGATATTTAGCTGCAATACGCTTCTTCTGTGAAGGTCATCACTTCTTTCAATCAGAGTGAATGATTGACTCAACAAGAAGTTCATATTGCACGACATACTTTCAGAAATGATTCATGTTAATGGTATACCTCGGGGGATTGATGTTGAGCAGAAGCTACATCTAAAGCTTAAAAAATGATTTAGCAATGTGAAAGCCTACAAACCAGAGCTCATGTAGACACATTTGATGGTAAACATCATAGAATAAATACAACTAAAAGTCATAAAATTGGATAGACAATAAATCTGACAGTTTAAGACCTTTTGGGGCTCAAATCATAAAAAATAAAATTACTTACGCAGCCATTCCTTGATTCAGCTGTGCATCTTTTTCTCAGATGTGAGCAGAAGACATTTTCACACTTTCTGACAGGTTGGAGCTGCTCAAGGAAGTAGCTATGTCAAAAAAAAAAAAAAAAAAAAAAAGTACAATATTGAGGAAACATTCCTTCCCTCCCCGAGCGCTGTCATCTGTCCCCACCTTGTTTTACATGAAACGTATGCTCAGCAGAACACCACTTAAAGGGGATTTGAAAATGCAGTAATGGCAGCCATGGCAGGGAAGGCTTCTGCCTCTCACAGGCCAAAAAAAACTCCACTGTTTTTACTCACATAAAAACATTTATTGGTTAATGTTGAGCACCTCAAGACCTCATTACATGAGTGGCCACACTCTACACTGGAGAATTTAGAGCTTCTCTGTCAGTGTTTCTCTCTGATCTGGCTATCAGCTTTGAGGATATGCTGTGCCTGGCAGCCCACTGCCCACTCTCTATCAGGCAGGCCGAGGTCCACCTCCCACCCGTGGATATTTCCTTAGCCCCACTACCACAGACAGACCTCATAGACGTATGGGAGATGCCCTGTCTCTCTACCTTCCGCTCAGGAGCAGGCCTTGGGTCCCACAGCCCCACTGTCCCTCTCAGCCTCCTGCCTCAATGTTCCCCACCAACATGGGCTGGTGCAGGTGCGGAGATGTCCCCCTCAGCCCTGGAGAAGAGGGGAACCAGCATGGTTGCGGGCTCCTGCACCCAGCCCAAACCCACCTGCCTCCATGGGAAGCCCATGGGTGAGTATGGGGACAGTGGGTGAAGGCATGGGGTCCCCTTCTGATGGTAGTGGTGCTCCCTGGTCCCAGCCCAGCCAGGCTGCTGCCATAGAGAGGGTGAGGGGAGCGTGGTGCGGGTGCCTGTGTGTGAGCAAGTCTGAACATGGGCAAAAATAAATCTAGAAAGTATAAAGTCAGAAATAAAACACTAGATTGGCTTGACTTTAGACTGAATTTATAGTTGATGGGGATTTCTGCTGAAAGGAAGTGGCATTGTGTCTATGGTTACTTGTCTGTGTTTAGCTAGGCATAAACAGAAAAGTGGATTTTAAAGATTAGGTTATGTAGCTCAGTATATTTTAGTTGCTATTATTGCTATGTTTTGTCATGACTAAAAATATTTTTCTGTGTCAGGCTTGGAAATGCCAAGTGACTTCTCAACATCTGTTGCCCAAATGATAGGCCTAGCACCCTGAGTTTCAGAGGAAGTTATAGAAACCTCATGGCTATCAAGTGTTATGCAATAGCTATTGAACTTTTTTTTTTTTTAAATCAATAATTATGATAGGTCTATATATTGTTTTTATCTATATGATCATTCAGACCTTTTATCTTATTGAATTCTTAGTTGCAATGATTTCCTATGGCAGTGAATTTTGCAGCTCAAATGGACTAAAAATGTATCGAGCTTTCTACTTCTTGGTTACACCGAATGCCTCCTTCACTTTACAAACAAGAAAAAGGTGAGGATCATTAACTACCTGATCTAGAACATACATTAATGCACAGATTTCTGTTTATAAGGTAACAGCTTCTACCATTGCACACTCTCCAGGAAAATTCTTGTATTTCCCCTCCAGAACCCTTTTGGAGACTGGGTGCCACATACTCTCTCACGCTGCACCACTGTTTCTATGCTGCCATTACAGTAGTTTCCACATTCTTGCTTATTCCTTCCTTTTGTACAGTCCACGCCTGATCTGCTTTTTTGGCTAGAGTTGCTCATTGATCTGTATACATTGATGTCCCAAGTCTCCTTTAGATGATAAAATCAGTTTAGAGCTTTCCAAGTTGAAGAGATTATTTATCTTTGCAGCCTGATTTTTAATTTCTTTGATATCATGCTGACTTTTCACCTACCTTATATAAGTTTCCTTAACATTCTCTACAGTCATATCAGGTTCTTGTACACCTATATAGCCTAGTGTCCTAACAAATTTTGTTGCCATACTATCCCTTCCCCTTTTCAAATCATTAAGGAACTCATTAAGCATCATGGCACATCATAAGGAACACCTGGGGCAGTTAATCTACCACCATGATGGGATTTAGTCATTTAATCTTATTTGTGCATGTTTCCATGTTTCTTTTTTTTTTTTTTTTTTTTTTAATCTCTAATCAGGTCTAGACTGCAGCAATCTAAAAATCTCATGGTTAAAATGTTCAAACTGTGTCCTGACCTATCTATTAAATGTACATTCATTTCATATTTATAATTAATGCCCGTAGGACTGCAGATTAATTGAAAGCCAAAATTCAAAAATCTTTCAAAAATTCTAAAGCCCACTTAAAAAAAACCCTGCCAAGCTGCTGTGTCATTACTGTCATTACCTAAGCAAATCTTTCACACTGGCTTGGTAGGGAGTGTGCAAAAAATACTTTCTGATGCTTATCATATTCACTTACCAGACACATGGTATAACATTGCCTTCTCTAGCCACTGTTTTAATATCTGCAGATTTTTTAATCTCTTGATGTTTCATTTGTTCTAACTAACCATAGGGAATACTTTAAATCTACAGTAGAACAGAAAGGTTTATAAAGCGAGAACATATTAATAATTTGTGGAGCAGAGGCAGCAACCCAGGATTCCCCTATCTCATGAGATCAACAACACCTATATCTCTTGATTAATGATCACAGGAGCAAGAAATTTATCATAATTCCCCAGTGATCTCTGCCCTGATGTTTATCTGTCATTTTCTAATGACTTTCATCATGTGAATATGCCCAGTTCTATGAGGAAAATCTCATACGTCTAAAACTCTTATCTATAGTCAGACTGTCTTATAGTGTAATTTTTCTTACATGTTTTCCCTCAATTATTTTTTTTTGTACATTATAAGGACATAAATGAAACAGATGATTTTACCCACTTAGTGGACAATGGCACATCTGATATTCTATTTTTTAAAAGGTAGACTGATACAATTTTTTCCAGTATGTGCAGACACAAGACAAGACAGCATTTTAGTATAAATATGTTATCTCACTAATTATTTGCACAACATGGGAAGGGATTTTGGCATGCTAATAGGATATGAATCAATAATAAAAGAAATAAAATAGGTGAGGAAAAATAATCTTCCTAGCAGTCTTGGAATTACTGTGTTTTATCAACAGTTCTTTGGTAGAATTCATTAAATTTTCCAATTAGTTGCCAACATGAAGTTTCAGTTTTTCCTAAATTGACAACCTAAAACCCTGCTTGGCCTCTCTGAAAGCAAAAACATAATTTTGCTTCATCTAATAGAATCTGCTTTTTAGCAAATAATAACACAATAATGTCAAGGCTGGAGAAACCCCATTTTAGTTGTATTAATAATGTCTGCTGAGCTTCAGTAGCTCTAGTGAGGTTAACTGATGTGTAGATGTAATGGGCCTGTAACAACATTCTTGTTTCTTTGAGACTTCATGATTATTTTTCTTTGTTGAATTAACCAAGTAATGATTAATATTGGATAAGTTTTACTTAAAAGTGAGGCATTGATATTATCTTTGTAATCATAAAGCTGTCTAATGCCATGAATAGCTGCAAGAATACTGAAAAGATTAAATAATTTTGAGAGGACAACCTTTCTGACCTGGAAAAAAAATCAGGGTTATTTAATTATTTCCTCTTCTTCTAGCAGATACGTGAACAGCAGCCAAGATTTATGTAGTTTACATTTATGCTGAGCTGCGGTGGCCCAAAGGTGTCTGCTCTGCTGCCTGAATAGTTAAACCACAGCTTGCATCAATCTTTTTCTTCTGCCGCCATTCCAGGGTACCCCTCCTGTAATGCTGTCCAGTTTACAGACTCTGAGCAGGTGGAGTAGGGTAAATGTGTTCCAAGTAACCCACTGCATTGCGAATACTCCTTGAAGACCATTTCTGCCCCACTGTTTACCTGGGCAGTGTGAAAACAGCAGATGAACACAGCTTCCTAGATAGTCATATTGTTTTGGGGGAATGGTTTACAAGCACAGTCACATTCCATTACTGCTAATGAGTGTTAATCGAGTAGAGGATTGTTAATCTAGTAGAAGAATGACCCCCTGTTTCAAAATCTCCTAGACAGGCAGCTGATCAAACACACCGTGGGGTTCTTTGAAAGCACAGATGGAGGTATTTCCAATTCTTGTTGACTTTCAGTAGGACTGAGAAACCTTCCTGCTCCTTGTGCCTCAGAACATCCCCCATAACCAATAAAATACCGAGTTGGAAACATTACACGGCAGTGAGGCTGACTTATGCTGAAGATAAGACTGAGTTTATTGAAGCTATTGTTTTGGGTAGTTTTATAGCTTAACCTTCAGTAAGTGTTATGAACACCATATCCTTTAAGATTACAGGGAGAAGAAATTTATCTAAAAGATAAAAAGTCTGATAAGTAATGAAAAGAAAATGCTGTTTTGTATCAAGTTTAAGATTTAGTACACACAAGTGTGAAATGAACTGCCTTCATATGCTTATCGTAGTGCCTGTGTTACACCATGTTTATGGAGGAGAGCATGCAAAGCAGAGCATTGCATGGAGCATTGCCCCAGGAGGTACCTTCCCCAGGCACATGGTGGGGGACCAGATGCGCAGTCCCCCTGCTTCTAAGCACAGTGAAACTGCATCCAGGCGTAGTATCCTCTCATACATCCTTAATCGCAGTATTTCAATTTATTGTACACTAATTAGATAGACCTGTTGGTTGAAGGAGAAGAATCAACACCCAGTAATTACTTCATTGTAAAATGTAATGAGTTTTCAAACCTGACGTACTGTAAAAATTGCAGCATAATAAATAGAACGCAGTTTTCCTGCTATAAACTAGCAGTGAATTCTGCTAGTGTATTTCTTCATGAAACATGTTTATGTGATAGTCTTCCAATTTTATGGCTGAAGTTTATCACCATAAGGTGCATTTCATGACAGCCAAATAACTACATTCAGTTAGACTTGTCACCATGTGCCTTCAGTATCAAGACACATGCTGATTGTATCAAATACCGTTGACTGTCTTAGTGCTGCAAATAGAAAAGATGATTACACTGTTCTCTTTAGATGTGATGTAATATTATTCACCCCACTAAGAACTGAAGGTCAAGGTTGTCTAAGAACATGGGAAAGATCATCTATTGAAAGCTTCATAATATGATAATACACTATGAGACACAGCAGTCGTTTTACATTAATATTTCTGTGATTTCTTATGCAAGAGGCAGCACCTATTATACAAACCAAGCAAGTGACCCACTAGTATATTCTTCCATAGAAACCAGTCCCTAGAATTCCAGAGCTACCAACATTTGATTTCATTTATTTGTATCACAAAGGTCAGTAAGTACAGTTTACACTCTTGAGTGAAATTACACCAAAGCATTAATACATTATCAATAATGATAATGATCAGTCATTTAAGCCAGGATACTGCTATCATCTCCTTTGAAAGTACAAGTAAAAGATGTGATAGTCAAAGAATCTACTGGAGTCATTTTAAGTAAAAGGCTTGCTTCAAATCATGACCAGAACTTGTAAAAACACTGACAGTGTGATTTATGTTGCATGCAGGTAGTAGAAGTGCTTGAGTTTCATTCCAGAAGAAAATACAGAATGCTTGCATATCATGGTACACTGCTTGTGTGATTTTAATGGAGGTGGAAGACCCACAGTGTCTTTAACAATTTTTTTTCCTAAGACTGTTCGTTACAGCTTTGAATTCTGCTGTGCTGCGTGGTGCGTGGCCGTGTGGGCTGGAGACGGGTGTGACCACTTGGACAGTGACCTATGTCGAGGTCTGTGTGGATCCTAATGGGGGATTCTAGATGTCACCAGGGCAGCACAGTTATTCATGACAGAAGCTCAGAGGGAATCATTTCTGGCAGCTGCACCTTAGGCAGGCAGTGCCCTGCTGAGCAAGGGGAGAGTGGAAGGTGCGAAGCGCAGGATCACCGGGAGATGCTGGCCCCTTCCTGGGGCCCGGTGTGCAGATCGCTCTGGTTGTCTGATTGCCATGGAAACCACCAGCAGAGATTTCTCTCTTTGCCCTCTGCTTGAGGTACTTGGTTTCCTGCTGCCTTGTTGTCTGCAGCCTCGTGACAGCGAGAACCCCCACCCCATGTACCTTGAAAGGACTGAGGTTGGTGGGAGAAAGCAATCTGTGATGGTTTGCAGGCTGCTCCCTCTTGCATACAGTAACAGAAAATGCAGGAGATAAACCCAGTTTTCAATACTGACATAATAATCATAAAGAAATTGGATGCAATTTGCTTTTAAAAGTCAATTTAGTCTAATTTAGGACCACATACAGAAGTATTTTGACAGCAGGCTTTGAATAGCCTTCTGCCAGCAGAGGAGGACAGAAATGAGGTTGTTTAAATGCACAGTTTAGGCATTTTCACCCATGAAATACATGGGTTGTAACCCTTAACCTTAATTCCTTTCACTTAGGACCCTGAGCTTAGGGATAACGTGATGGAGCTAAACCATCTTAATCTGAAATGCCGATATGTGTTGTTGCCTTCAACAGCATCTTAGTATTGAAAAATGTGTAGAAAAACATTAGTATTGAAAACATGTAGCGCCTGGAATAATGACAGATGTTGAAATGATCTTTTATCTCAAAACATGCTAGTCAGAGATTAATTTTAATGAGGTTTTCATATTTATTTTTATTGTTTTAATTTTAATTTTTGCACTTTGGTTAATGAGACTTGTCCCCTAAAGAAAACATTTACGAATAAAAACAAATCAGCCTACTAAATAATTTTGATAGAATGTCACCCACGACACTGCTGAAGTTTTGGTGCATGTTTAAAAATATCGTATAAACCAGCATGATCACACCAGGTTTTTCTTTCAATAAGTAAAGGGAGATGTAAGGAGAAGTTCAAAAGAAAAGAAGAGAGAGAGCAAATGAAAAAAAGTGAAATTGGAGTCACTGGGAGAAGTGAAGTTAGCGGCAGAGGGACTCCCAAGTGAGCCATGAGCTAAAACCACAAGGATGCAGATGGGCGGCCAGCAGCTAGCAGCGAGCGGTGCTGCTCCATGCGCCTTTTACCCCATCCCCATGCCAGGGGATCTCCACCGGGCATCGGGTGTGCCCCTCCTTAAATTCCTAGGCAGAAGGTATGCAGACAGACGTCCCTCCGTCAGATCAGCCGCCACCGGGATCTGCACCGGGGCTTCAGTTTTCCTGGCACCATGGTGTTGGAAATGTGAGCTTGTACAAGCGCAGCTCAGCGGTGCTCAGCTGTCCCAGCCCCTATCCCTTCCCTTTTCCACGCACCTGTCCCTGTGAGGTGCTCTCCGAGTTCAGTAAAGGGGAAAGGAAAAGAGATCTGGGGAGCACCAAATGCATCGTGGCTCTTGCACCTCCTGCCTGGACGTGTCCCTGCACATGGAGTGGGGTTTGCCAGGCACGTGGTGAGGGGTTTCTGCTGTTCCATATGGACACTGTGCCATGGTCAGGGACTTACCACATCCTCAGCATCCCTTCAGAAACATGAAGAAATGAGCTGGGTTGACACAGAGTCACACGCCAGCTCTTTAAAGGTTTAGGGGGCAGAGCTGAATTTTATTATATACATCAACCATTGCGTTTGGGAATTATAAGCCATCTTTTTTTCCTAAAGGCAAAAGAGTTCCACTCAGGCAATGTTTGTTCCCACTCAGTGTGGCAGAGTTCAGATTTGTGTAGCAATATCTGTTGATCATAATGTGTTTGTTTTGTCTTTTTTAACTGAAAGGAAAAGATGACTGAAAGAAAATTAAAGTAAAAACTATTATTAACTTCTAATGCTAATAACCCTATGCATAATAATCGGCATTTTGTCCTGATTGTCTTGTCGTATCATTCAATTTTCAAAGGGCCTAAGTCAGACTGTGCAGTCCTCATTACTGAACATGCATAACGTTGTCTTTTAAATTCCCTGTAACTATTCAAATAGACGCTCAGAAAGACAAATTGCCTATCACTCTAAAGTCTTAAAACAAAACAAAAGGCACCATATTGCCACTTTAGGGACACATTTGTTGCCTGCTGTTGCTATTATATATGTCATTTCAGTCCTGCAGTTAGCTATAAACTACATCTTTTCTTTTTCCAGAGAGAAATAAGAGATGCCTGAAGGGAAGCAAGAATGGAAAGCATCCTTAAAATGACTGATTTACAATTGGTAAGGAGATACAATATGAAAATTATAGCTTTCTTAGTGTGTCACATCACAAGCTTGCGCAATGTTCCTGCTTTAAAAGCCACCCCACAGGCTAGTGTGATGGCTTGGAGGACATCCTGGCATAGGAGCAGACAAGTGGCAGGCTGAGGCTCCAGCTCACACTCTCAGGACAGGCAAGAAGCTCCTCTCAGGCTGAGCTCATGGGTCACCTCTGCTGTAAATGCTCCTCCATCAAATCCCCTCCACAACAACCTTTATGCCACAACCTACCCTTCTGCAGTACATCTTAGAATAAAAACAGTAGCAGACACCCCAAAGGCATGAATTGAGAGAAGGAAAAAGGCCCCTGTGATTCAAACCAGACAGAAGCTGTTTCAGAAAGTAGGAAGCCTATTAGCATAAAATTCTACCCAAGTGCTATTGAATAGATGAAAGCCAAAGTGTACTTTTTGTGGCTGTAAAAAACAGAATGTTGTTTTTAGGCTCCTAGGATTTAGGAGCCTGATGTGAGTTAATCTGCCATAGTTTCTGTGGATCCTGCTCTTTAACCTAGAGATGTTATATACAGCCTCTAGATTTCAGTGTTATATTGTGGAGTGTCCACATTCACTTGATCTTCAAGGTATGAGAGGAATATGGGCATTTTATGGTGTAGAAGACACATTATCTTTGCCTTTTCACAGTCTAAGATGGCAATGGCTAGGAGCACTACTGATCTGTTCACGCTTGAAGTAAAAGCGATGTCCATCATGGCATTTTGTGTAGAGTTTTGTCCAATTGCCAGGTAGGTGTGGCTCAAACACTTTCAGCGATGTGGAGGCAGTCACCTTGATTCTGGATCTCAGGCTGATTCAGTCTATTTCACAATCTAGTAATTCTCAGAAATCCTTCTGTTGCCTACCAGCATATGCAGCTGGGCAGTGTGTTGGGCCATCACATCTAATATCCACCAAAGTGCTTATCCTCCATGAATTTAACATATCCCTCTTTGATACCATGCTATCTGTATTTTACTGTAACATGGCATTCCATATTTTACTTCAATGCTTCGTGAAAAAGACTATCATTTGTTTTCTGTTTCTTACCTGATAATATCATTCCATACCTGCTAGTACTCATGTTGTCAGAAACTGTGATTCATCTGCAGTTTTGTTTTTTAGTCACTCAGGACTGCAAAACCTTTCTATAACATTCACATTCAAGTTTAGATTTAGCCATTTAAAATAACATAGTATCACTGCAACTTTATTCGTTCCAGATTTACAGTGTTTTCCAAACAATTTATGAAAAGTACAGATCCTTAGGAAATTCCCACATGTAGACTTCTTCCTCTATGGATCTGCAATTTATTCTTGGTCTTTGTTAGATAGAAATATGCAATTAGACATTAATCCATGAGAGGACTTTCCCTCTTATCAATTAATAAACTGTAATACTCAATATGTAGAAAGAGATTTCTTATATTTAAGATTTGGCATTCCTATAGAGAGCTCCTGAACTATGGAGCTAGTTATCTCCAAGAAGAACGCTCGGCTTATTATTAGTGAGCTACTCTGCAGAGCATTAGTAATAAGTGACACAGTGATTATCACTGTGGTGTTCACATTTCCCCATCACATGCTGGGATTGTTGTTTAAAAGTGTTTCTTGTGGACTTGTTTTGAAAAACAATCCTTGATGCAGTAACCTAAGAGCATAAAACAGGGTGACATTTCAGTTGATGTGTCTCCAGCTTTAATTTGTATTTAATAAGCCAGTTTCGCCTATGTTTATTAAAATTGGTTGACTTTTAAAAGAGCTCCCACTGAGTTTTATGAATATGCAAATTGTATGTCTATTTGGTATAGAATGAAACTCTCAATTACAATGACAATAAAGATGTAGTTATAGTTTTATTAATCAATTAACACATAAGTATTCTGATTAACACTTGAAATGAAGTGACTAGTTAAATACTTCTTTATGTTGGGGGTACTGGAACTGCTTTCTTTAAGGAGATTGAGTCTTATGCCCACAGAAAGAGTACCTGGATGCACATCTACACATAATGAATAAAAGTAAAGGAATTTGCTCTGGTATTTGTACTTGTCGCTATAATAGAAGATTACAGATCTGTGTCTAAGACTCCTCCCTCTGTCAATGATCACTTAATCTGCACTAGTTAGTGGACTGGAAATTGGCATTCAATGTTACTTCTTAAACTGTTCGTAAGTACCTATATTGCTTGAACCAGATCTCATTTTCTCTAGGGGCGGAGTGAAAATAATAGACAGGTACTACCCATAGATACTGTAAAAAGATGCTTGAAGGTTTGTAAATGAAAGATCCTTAAGAAAAATACCATTAGTTTGAGAAGTAGCAGTGATTTTAACAAGTTGCATGGGACAGGACAGGAAATCAAAATACCTCAACTATTTTTTTGGCCTTGTTGCTAATAGGCTGTGTTATCTTGGGCAGCGTCAGTTAGGAATCACACATGAGACCTTCCAAACAGAGCGTTAAACTCCACTGCTTTGTGTCCTATGCACTTCTGATGCTGTATCTAAGCCTGTAGTGCTACTGGGGTGCTTATAAATGGCTCAACATTTTCAGAAGTACGTTCACCATGTAACGTTTTAAGCTAGTTTATTTTCAGTATATTGTCAAAATTAAGCCTCCAATATTTTCCCATGTTTGTGTGCTCCTCAGAGCATGAATGTTTGCCTTGTTGTTTTCCCTCTAGGAAGATTGCCTTGTCTACTAATTTGAATGTTTTAGCCTCTTAATCTACATGGATTATAATGAAAACTCTTTTGACTGTTAGTTCACAGATTTTCCTTGCATTAAAAAAGAGCCTGAGGTCTTTTTCATTGAAGTAATTGTCCTAATGCAGTGAGAAAATGCCAGCATCTAGAAGTAGTGACTTAAAAGGAATGAATTACTATTTTAATGAAAGTAATACAAGTTACTAATTCTGACTATAAGAAAACTTCTGAAATGGTAGGGGGAAAACAAACAAACAAAAACAAACAAACAAACAAACAAAAAACAGCAAATCTAAGTCACATCTTAGAGCACAGGCAGAAAGTAAGGATCAAGGGTATATACGGTGATTCCAGAGTCTCAGAGGCAGTTCAGAGGAAAAAACCTCATGGCTGGAGCTGGGAGAGCAGCAGTTTGGAAGTTGGGAGGATGAGTTACTGGTTCTGGACAGCAGCAGCAGCCAGTGAACAAGCATTTACTGTAACTTCCTCTTATTTTTAAGAACTTGCAGCTGACAAAGAGGATTTGACTTGCCTGTGTTCTGGAGCCTCCTGTGAAACACAGGTCCTTCCAGACCTCGTGCTTGTTGGCACGTCATTGAAACCATTCTGTTCAAACAGCTCCCTGAAAGTCTTTCTGGCTCCCCATCAGTATGAAACAATGTATGAAATACTCAGATTTAGAAAAGATTGGGCTAGAAAATATTACTAGTGGCTGTCTGTTTCCCCAGAAAGTGAATAACAGACTTGGTCATTCAAGCATTGGACCTTTGCAAGAAAAGCCTCACAGATCTCAAGGTATCTCCAAAAGACTTATGGCTCTTCTTTCCCCCTGGTAGCACTTAGCAGGAACCATGTTTTCCAAAGCCTCCTGCCCTGCCCATGGCCCTCTCTTTTACAGAAAGCTCTTTCCAGGGATGGAAACAGGGATGCTGTTAATTCCTGTACCTTCGATTCAAATTTCGCAGGTGCTGCCATCCTGGAACCTCTCTGCCCCACTGCTAACTCTGAGTTTTCCAGACACAGACAATTCATTCTACTTCACAATAAAATCTTCACTCCTGAAGTTTAAATATGTCCTAAATGTTAAAGAATGGGTGTCACAACAGAAATGTTTTTACACATTTCAGTGATCACCACCAGCCTGCAGCAATAACTGCATGTGATCCATGGGTGTAAAGTATCAACAGAAAGATCCATTCTACAGAATCACAGAACCACAGCATCACAGAATCACATAAATCACAGAATCAAAGAATGGTTTGGATTTGAAGGGACCTTTAAAGATCATCTTGTCCAACCCTCCTGCCATGGGCAGGGACAGCTCTCACTAGATCAGGCCGCCCAAATCCCTCACTTCTTCCTTTTGTGCAACTGAGTGAAATAAAGACAATCATGTCAAGATTTCTGACATTTTAAATCTTTTCATGTTTCCTTCTTCTTTTGTCACCCTAACTGTTCTGAAGCCAAAATGGTTCAAAACAGTATAAAGGAGATAAAATCCAAGGGAAAAACTAATACTAAAGATTTCTCTGTCTCATATGGAGAGGAAAGAAAAGAGGAAGAGGCAAAATTCTTATATTTAAGAATACAAAGTTTCAGTTTTGAATAAAACAGCTATTTAAATTGAGAAGGCAAAATATTCTTGTGAAAGATTTTGGTGTTGAAAGCAAACACACCACTGTAATTTGTGGAGAAAAAGCTGGAGACATAAAATTGTAAGTGGAACATTGTAAGGGAAATTCCGAATTGTAAGGGAAATTTTGTATTATTTTTTTGTTGGTTGCTTTTTTTTTTTTTTTTTTTTTTTGTATTGTAAGGGAAATTCCAAATAACCATGGCTTAGAGGAAATGGTAGTTCTGTAATACACTTGTATTGCTCCACAAACATGGATTTTTCTTGTGATTATATTTAAGATTGTGGCTAAATTCTTCTTTTATAAGTCACTGAGTGACATTAAATATGGAATATGTCCTCCAGTCTCTAAATCCTGAAACCCAGAGTGGGCAAAATCATGTATGCATCCCCTCTGTGCTATAGCAACTTGCACATTTTTGTTTCAGGAGCACCAAATACGTATAGCAGGTGCCATCTTCTGGCAATGTCGTTTTTGGAAATTAGCACTGATCTTACACGGTGTACATACAATAAAGTGTGATGAACTGGTTAGTATTTTTGAGTGATTGCTAACAAGGAATAAAAATGTTATGTCCTTGAAGTTTAATAGAAAGCATTAACAGTTCAGAAATATTAGCTAAATACTTTGCTTTTTGCTTGACAGTTCCTAATAGTCTTGTAGTAAAGAACTATATGTTAAAGGTTTAAACATATAAATATTACAGTATATACAATATTTTAGAATGCTCAAAATGACAGAATTTGCAGGTAGGGGTTAAGTTTGTCTTGTAACCAGTATAGCTGGAAAAAGAGAGCCCGCTTTAGGACTCGAAGGAAGGGTTATGAACTTATCTTCAAAGTCTTGTGTAATTACACACAGAAGAAGCAGGATTCACAAAATGTAATGGTTTTCAAGAAAGACGTGTCTTGACTAGCACCAAATTGAATGCACAAACGTGGAAAAATAGTAAAGAATGAAGGTGGATGAGTTATAAACCACTTTTATTTGATTTGGATGTATTTAGATCATTTAATTGGCTTTCATGAACAATTATTGAATTCCTGTAGCATCTCTAAGTGGCAAACAAGTATGTCTAGGCCACATGACAAGTTTGTGGGCATGGGGTCTCCAGCTTCTGGCATGCAGCAGACTTTTTCATCCAGGAGATTGCCCTGTGCTGAGCAGAGCACCTTCACAAGAGCTGTGACGCCGATTCTGTCACAAAGAGGAATGAAGCACAACGGGGAGGATTGCTCCAGCTAGCTGCAGCCTGCATTCATTCAGGATATCCCAGTCCTTTTGGTCTCAGTGATGATAAAATATGAAAAAAGAGCAGGCACCCCTCTGCACAGCTGTTTGTGTCTTCCCATACGTGTGATGTCTGATACAGCCAAATTCACACATGACCCCCAAATAGTAGGGGTAAGGAGGTCAGACACCAGCTGCAGTGCGATCTGAAGATGGTAGGACATGTGGGGCTTCAGAAATGGAGGGAATTGGTAGTAAAAAAGATGACAGTGTGCATCAGAGGAAGGATCAACATTATTATAGTGTGGGCAAGGTGTAAACTAACAGCTACGTGCATTTCAGGACAATGAATTTAATACTGTCTGATGCTTTGCCAATGTGTTTAATGTAGCCCGTCAGTGTAGTTCCTTCTGTAAAATGATCCTGTGATAAGAGAGTGGGTGATCCAAAATTGGCGAGCCTAAAAGAGGATCATAGGTCATTGGCAGCCCATGAAGTCCATGACCTAGAAAAGGAGCTTCTTAGTGTGGTCAGCTATGACAGTAGTGGTTGAGCATTGAAGCAGGAATGGATAAGGGCTTTCCTTTAGTTGAACTTGAGAGCAGGGCATGTTTCTCGGTAGGAAAGCTGTCAGATCTGATGGGTAGGTGCTCCTGCCACACATGCTCTGTTTCAGGATAGCAAGAAGTCCCGGTGGTCTGTCCTGGGAGCAGGGTGAGTGTCTGCCTTGGAGTGAGATGAGTGAGTCCAGCTGGCCCAAAGCACAGCATGCAGGGCTTCAGGGAGATGGGAAGGATTTTAGCAACTGTGTTGTGATAACACCTTCATGGCTACAGCCTTGTTAGGTGATGGCTGTAGGCATCATGCAAGTGGCCCTCTGTAAAACAAAACCCTTAGGTTAATTTTGTTCTTGAAAGAGGCACAGCGCAGGAGAGCCTGAGAAGCACTGTCTTTATATAGAGTAAACATATCTGCGAGGGGATCAGCATGATGCACATACTTCTAGATCCACGTAATGCTACGTGCTTTCACGTGTGCTACAAGCAGAAACCTGCGTCTCAGCTGCTGCAGCTGGGATTGTTTATATTACAGTTTTGTCAGAAAGCCAACAAAGTGCTGTTCACTGAAATTACACCTTTTGCAATGGCTTTAGAAATTCCCAGTGTTTAGCGCTGTTTTTTTTTTGTGGGTTATCCTTTTGCTTGACTTTTTTGCAATTTGCTCAGACGTTTTGGGGCATGTTTTGCTGAGACAGCCGTAGAGAGAACCACAGCCATAGGCAGGGCTGGTTTTGCCATTGTTGCCTGCCTGGGAGTTGTGAGTCCGTCCCTCTCGGGCATCCCAGTTTGGCCGAGCGCTTACCGCCCCTCGCCGAGCTTGTGATCTTCCTCCGGCACAGCCTGCTTCAACGGCCCTAATTGCTGGGTTTGTGAGGCTCCTTGTTACAAGCATTTTTGCGCTTACTGAGGCATGTGAATGAAACTTGTCTGCGTTTGCTCCAGCCCCATAAACAGGGCTTGTTACAATGCGGGCTGTTTGCCTGATTATTCACAAGTCTGAGCATCGGGGGCTTCGCTTGAGCGCTGCTCACACGGGGCTTGTTTTGCAGAGCCCTATCACCACTTCCATTGTGGGGTCTTTGTCTGGGAGTTTGAAGGGTATGAAATACTTTCACATCATGTTGCTTTTAGAAAAGGAGGATTAAAAAAAAAAAAAAAAAAAAAAGCCAACACCACAGAAACAGCTTCTTTGCACAGTGCAATATTGTTTTCCAGGACATGCCCCGCAAACAGACATAGCCATGTTTTGCTCTGTGGGAACAAGGGCTGTTTCCCATTTGTAATTCTCATCTCTTCAAGCCAAAGCCTCATTATAATCTCTTTTTCCCTCTTTAATTATTGCCTGGTTCCTAATTCCAAAAGTAGAATAAATTAATAAAACCTGGAAATTGCTATCACAGATATAGGAAAGATATAAACCAGACAATTTTTCTCCTGGAGGTTTTAGTTTCAAAAACTGGAGTGTAACTGTTCTGATTGTCTATAAACTTCAGTAGCTGCTGGTAATTTCCATTAATTAAGCATGCAAATATATGACAGAAACAATAAATTGGCCTAAGCAGTAACAGTTTTCCTCCCATGTTCTCCTACAGGCAGAACTGGTACAATGGTATGGAAGAGATCTAATTCATCCTAATTTTAGTCTTCCTCTGGGAGCGGAGGAAATCCAGCTGGGTTGCTATTGGTATTAGTAATTTTGACAAATGGAAGATTATGTCTTTTCAGGTAAAAATTACTTGATTTCTTTCTTTAGCAACATTTACAGAAGAAGAAAGTATGATGATGATTAGAGCATTGCTGGACTATCTCATTACCTCCAGCATGCAGTCTTCCTTCTTTGTAGGTGGAAACAGAGCTTATGGTTTATAGGAGGCATCGAACTAGTGCAAACTATTCTTTGGTAATGTGCACGAATGCTGGTTACATTCTTTACTGCCCCAAAAGGACCATGTTGTTGGAGCTCAGGAAATTAGTCCTTAAGGTTATTGATCTGTTTTCTCTCTGGCCATGGAAGGGAATGTGTGAGTCAGAGAACGTTGCACTAACAGTACACATTTATTTCTGTTTTACAACTGAACAAAATGAAGCATTCATATTTATATCTCTATCTGTAGTCACCACAGTTTCCCAGAGAGCTCTACAAACCCTGCTGTGGCCCTAGATCACACCTACCTTTATATTTAATCCAGTTTTCCCTGCTAGGTCTCACGATCTGCTCCAGACCCACAACTCCTGGGTTACTGCCCCCCAGCCACCCCGTAGCATCCCCCAGAACGCTTGTTCTGATCTTCTGTGTGGCTCATCTTTCAATGTTCAACATTGCTCTTCTCTCCATCCCTGTACTCGTTTGCTGAATATGTCGTGGCTGTGGACCAGAGCCATGTGTTGTTGCTCATCATTTCCTCACCTGCAGATCAAGTTTTACATAGTTGGAGACAATTTGCTTATTTTGATTAGCTGCATCATTCCTGTGGTTTTGTATCGTCTCTTCTAAGCAGAACTTGTAGAACCTAGACACAAGTTCAAATTCTACTTTATACTGAGGTCAAAATGTTCCCCTGGGATTTGCCAGTGCATTTGTTTACTAAAGCACTGACAGAAGCCAATGGAAAGCAAACCCAGCTGAGGCATATTCAGTAGCTAAGACAAATTGTCTCAGGTAGTAGCTTGGCTCCACTCACAGCCTTTTAACTTCACAGGTAAGGAGGAAAAGGCTCATATTTTTCAAACAAACACAGCTGTATTGCACAAACTTTATTTTCCTGAATTATTTGTTGTCATAAAATCTCCTAAACCCTTGATTATCTAACTTTGCTATTTTTGAGGCTCATCATTTTTCTTACATAGTTTTCTGCTTGGAAGAAGATGCAATAAAATCATTTTGGGTATAAGCCCAAAGTAAGAACTTCGCCATAATAATTCAGGATTTTTCTTCAAAGTTTCTGTGTTTCAGGATATGAAGACAAACTCAAATTGTTTGTTTGTTTGTTTAAATATTGCTGCCTTTTTTTTTTATAGCTTGTGTCTGATCTCTACAGACATTTCTGACAGAGATTGGAGTATTTAAAGATTTAATTCCTAGGAAATTTCTGTGTCACCATTACACAAAAAATATGTTCTTAGTAACCAGCTGTGTTATAATTTACTGTCAAAGCTGCAGACGTTGTGAATGTGGTGTAATTGCACTGCAGCAAGAACTACTGGAAGAGTCAGGCGGGAAGCTGAAATTCAAGGAATTAAGCTTAAGCAGAAGTCACACTTGCATTTTCTTGCTCTCGTCTACAACTGTTTGAAGTGCTGATATCTGGAGAGAAAGGCCTTGACTTCTACTTATACTGAGGAAATATCAGTGTCTGCCAAGTGGCAGTGCAGCCATGAGTTTTTTCAGAGAGGAAAGAGATTTCTCCAGCTGGGGATGGGCAGTTTTAAGACTTGCAGGCTGCTCTGCTACTCTTGTCTATTATTGCCTGTCATTTGTAAGGGCAGCTAAACTCTATGAAAGTTTAAAGGAACATGGCCGTGGACTTTCTTCTCTTGTGTTTAGATTAGGAAAACAGCTATGTATAAACCTTGATGGCAATATACGTATTGAGATTTATTTCTGCTTAACTTTGGAATCTCTCCCTGCTTGGATAATAGCTGATTTTATCAGATCCTGTTTGGAACACCTCTCTCGGCAGCGTCCACAGGGAGCGCTGCTGGAACGTAGTTTATTGCTTGTGCAGAAGGTACTGAAAGGCAAGTTGTGGTTTGAAACCATCTGGCCCCGATTCTTCTTCCAGATTCTTTGCTGTGATGACCCCAAATTCTTTGAGTCATCTGGTGCGCTAAAAGGGAGCCTGACTCTGTGCCCAGTGAACCACAATGACCTCTTTAATAAAATATGCGGTTGAAAACTTCACGTTGAACTGCACTGTGCACAGTGGTCTTGCAGGCTTTACACCATGCCAGGCCATTTTTCTAAAACTAATATGCTATTTTTTTTCATTTGTGTGCTTGTTTTAAATGGTATGCATGTGTATTGACAGCCATCCCCACAGGAAACCTTAATAAAAAGGAGGTCACCTTGTCATGTCTTTGGATTTGAAAAAAAAATGAAATATTCTTTAAGGAGATCCTGTGCTTTAATCCATTTTGGCCTGGTGGAATATCTGAGATGGCAATGGGGTATCCAAAGTCTTTAGTGAGATGTAATGAAATCTTTATGCTGAGGTAACTTTCTTGCTTAATAGCTTGGTGGGAGAGAATCCATTATATATTAGATCCATCTTTGTCTCTGTGGAGACATTCATTTTAAAGTAACATTTTAATCATGGCTGCAGCCCGCAGGGGAAAAAGAAGATACCCAGAGCTGAATAATGCATGCCCAACTACCAGAGGGGATGCTCTATTAACTCTGATTTACATACGACTGCTTGTTTAAATTTGTAATATCACCATTCAGATAGCATTTGGGAAAGGTGAAGACCTGGGTTAGGACCTACAATAATTCAAGGAGTAAAATAAGAGAGTTTAAAAAATATTATCCAAAAGCACATATTGTCAAAATAAGGCCAACCCTAGCCATGATCACTGTGCTTTTCTAATAAGTCCTCTTCCAGGGTCCTTTGCCTACCTTTCTGGCTTAGAAATTGTTTGCCTGGGTGTTCTTCACTGTGCCTATTTTGGTGGATCCTTGGCAATTCTAGGGTGACTATCAGTGAATATCAACAGAGAATCTTCTACCTGGTGCTGCTCAGTTAGTGGAATAGTAGCCAGCGAGTAGTCAAATAGTATGACCTGCTGGGCTGGAAACCTGTTTGCACAGCCAATTCTGTGGCAGAGAAATGCTCAGAGTCTCTGGCTGTGTCCCCTGGCTGGATTCTGCAGTGTCCATGCAAGGTGAAAGTTTCATGCAGCTGGACCATTGGGAACAGCACTCAGCCACGCAGTTTCTCTGGTGTCCAATAAAGAATAACCCTGTGCTCCATCTATCCTTTCAGAAGGGCTCCAATGGGATACTCCTCGGCATCTATTTTCTCAATACCTGCAGGAACATAACATCTTTTATGGACTCTGTGTCTCCATCAAATATGGCTGCAGTCCAAACTAATGAATAAAAGTTGTAGGCAGTGGACAGAGAGAGAGTGTGACTTCAGATGGGAAGGCAAGAAAACTTGGCATTAAGAAATCAGGGAGAAGACAACCCCCGTGCAACTACTGCATCCATCTCACTTCTCCAAGGGCTTTATCATGGGGCGCTGCCACCACATGAAGCCTGGTGGTGAGAGGGGGCCTGCCTGCCTCTGGAGATGAGCCTTCATCTATTAGCAAACGCCTTCTAGCCCCTTGCTGTAGCAGTTGCTCCATGTTCATTTCTATCACTGTGCTGCTGCTTTCCTAAATGGGATGTGGAGCTGAGAGGAGTTTAGGCTGTGGAAATAAGACCAGGTGACCACATGATGCAAAAGGAAATCTTCATTTACAGTCTTAGGAAACCAGGAAATCAACCACTGATTGCTGTTGGGACCAAGAAAATGGGAAAGATGATCTGTTGCCACCTACTGTTACTTGTGGTTGCTCTACTTGAATTTTTCTCAGCTCTGCTGCTGCTGTTCTGCTCTCTGCCCCTGTTCTGTTACTTTCCTTGAAAGAGATTGCAAGATACACAGAAGGTGCATTAAGGCATCACCAGCATTCCCCACTAGGCACACTTTCCTCTGTACTCAAGGTGTATCTCTGCCTCGTTTGCTTAAAAAAAAAAAAAAAAAAAAAAAAAAAACACGTAGAATCCCAAACCAGCAGCAGCAGAGTTTAGTAATCAGATGTCACCCACTTCCTTTAAGGGAGCCCAGCTATCAAAATTGGAACAGCCAAGAGCGGAATTCAACACACCTCATTTTAGGCACCTCTTTCTCTTACCACATCAAGAAGTTCAGCTCGGCTTGGCCAGTTATTTTGAGCTATCTGGTCTAAGGTGAGCATTCCTAAATTTAGTTTCCAGTAGTATCCCCCGGCTGCTTAGGGCTGTGTGCATAGGGAGAGACATTTTGCCATTCATGCGTCACTGTTGGTGTGTGCTGTGGTTTGGGAATGCCTGGTTTAAGACATCCTTTTGCTGGGCTGGCACTGCCTTCACGGAGAGCTCCTCAGCTCTGAGCTGCCCGCTTCTGCCCTTGTATTTGCCAGATCCAGTGTCACTCGCTGCTGGCAGAGGCAGCTGACAGCACCAGACCCACACAAAGTATAATAGCCTATTCTGAATACTTACACCGTAATCTCTCTGAGAATACTTTCAGGATTTGTTTTATGAGCTGGAAGCAGTGAACACTATCATAAATGCTTGCATATAACACTGCGAGAGGAAGGGTTGTAACACATAGTTACTGATGTTAATACTAGCACATTATCTTGTGATAGCTGTGCAATTAACTGAGTCACCACTATGCCAAAATCTCATTTGTCTCCAAGCGCCCCACAAATATGCTGTGTTCGCTGGCTGTGCTTCAGCCTGATAGCTTTTTAGTCGGTGCATCCTCTTTGTGTTTGGAGAACAACAGCGCTGTGCAGCCTTTGAAAAGATGATTAAGGATATTAATTTAATGAATGGTTTTCTCAAAATTTATTTCTAGAAGATGTTTTTCTGAATGCTACTGATATAGCAAATTCTGAATCTTAATTTTGTTTCAGGAACAAAAATTTTGTTGTGAGACAACTGTCTGCATTTTGTTTGTCCTGGTGAATCCCAGTGGCGTTTGTTTATTTGGTTTCAGATATTCACAGAAGTGTCATAGGCAGAACACTGAGCAATACTGGAACATCCCAAAAGTGAGAGAATAAAATAACCCACCTGCAGAATGATTGCCTCTTGGTTTTTGGCAGGGAAAAAAAAAAAAAAAAAAAAAAAGACCTTCACATACCAAACACAGAGCATACACAGAGCTCATCAAGGGGAAACAGGTTTATGATACAAACCATGATTTGTCCCTTTTGTGTTAAAATGAATCCAGCAGTTCTTTGCTGGAGAAGTTGTATCATGAATGTGTCAGAAAACTGATGGAAAGGAATCCAGCTCTTCCCTTTCTCTTCCTTACTGGAAGCTGCAGTCTGATTTTTGTTTACTTAAAAATAGCTCTCTGGCCTGGAGACACAGCTGGATCTAAATGCGGGTTGCAATTATGCAACTTTCACTTAAATCATGACAGAAGTAGATGCTAGTCTAAATGTGAGCACTAGGTACAAGCACAACAGCTCCTCTCCTGGCTGCTGTAGTAGCTCAGGAAACAACCAAAGAAAAACAAAGAAAATCAGAGTTTAGCAGGGCTTGAGAAAATGATCCCTGTGGCCTCAGGACAGTGTTCTGTTTCAGTCAGATGCTGTTAAGGTTTAATAAAACAGAGGGATTGGGAGTGGTACATTTATACTGGAGAGTTTAATTGTGACCTTTTGTATTTAGGCAATATTTTTTCCCAGCTCAGGAATTAAATGTAGTGGAGAGACACTCCTCAATGTGACATCAAGTATCCTTCTTCCCCTGAAGATATAAATGTGAATGATGAAAGCAGGAATGTGGAAATAAAAGTGTTATTTCCACACTTATAATGCCAGCTAGCACTTGTTACCAAACTTGTGAAAATAACACGATTTACTGTAATAGTTTACACTTGGCTAGTGAGGTATAAAATATCTTTATCTTATAGCCATATAAACTATAGTTAAATTAGGCAGAAGAGACACACAGAGCAGCTCCCACAAAAAGATTAAGAACTCAAAAGCGCGAGGAATACAAGATAAAGGTAGAACATCCTGATCTGAACATATGTTGGATGAAATGGGAGTGAAAGGGATTGAACCACGGTGAGTCCGAGGCCGTTCACCTCTTACTCAGAATTATCTCAGAAGCTGATCCAGGCTGAGGCTGTAATAACCCCGTGTTACCCTCCAGCATTTTCACTGATAATAAATAAGGGCCCTAAATGTGCGAATGGTGAAATAACATGATTAGTCCAACTGCTTGGATTTGTACTGAAATGACAAAAGTTTTGATTCAAACAGTATCCTTAAAAAAAAAAATACTCTCAGCTACTTAATTATTTACATTAAAACCTGGAAATTTCAAGGCTTGTTTTGCTTTGTTTTCATGGAGACCATCTGGATTACTCAGAGACCTGAGGTGAGAGTATTCACTGTTCTCCTCTTTGAGGTAAATGGAGCTATTGAATTTTCCCTTCCACACACAGGAATTAGTGGTTCAAAAATAAAGGAACAAACTAAAGAGCTGAAAACAGCCTGGGCTGAAAAACATCTCAACTGAATTACACTTCTCCCATTTCCCTGATGTGATAAACCTTACACTCTTACAAGATCTGTCTTTTAAATGGAAAATCAAATGGGAAACCTCAGCACTTTGTTATTTTTTTTTATACATCATGAAATATTGAACAAAAAAGAGGTCATAAGCCATTTTGTTGACTTTATAGGTCTCCTGAGACTTCTTCAAGCTCTCTTCTTGATTGCTGCCATACATCTGGAGTGAGAGCCAGCCAGAGACAAGATGGCAGGTGTAAGTTGCTCTTGGAGATGTAATACATTTTTCTCCACAGCAGGCAAGACAAACACTGCCTTTCCTGTTTCCACCAGAAGGAGGAGAAAACTTTATGAGCTATGCTCTCACCCCCAAAAGCCAATTGCATTTTTCCCAAAAGTTTCAACATGTCCACAATTTCCTCCTATAAATTGAAATATGTGACTTTGTCCTTTTTATAAGATTTCTTGTTGGATGGAAAAAATATTTTTAGTAGCTAAGTGGGGAAAAAGATTTTTGCATATTTTCCTATAATAACTTTATTATTTAATGCAGTGATTGTATGTGTAAAAAAACCTGAATCACAGGAATTAAGGCTTTTGAATATAAACATAGTTATAATAAGATATAATGTTCACTAAAATTAAAAATGCTTATGTCTATAGCAACAGCAGCCAAGCTATTCAGAAAACTTAATCACGGTAAACTTGTGAGGGACGGATTTGAAGTGAGAAGCCTTCCCAGCTCGAGTGCTGCTCAAACCAGCTGCATCAGAACAGCTTTTTCTGTAGCAAGCCACCAGGTGGCAGTGTAGGAGAGAAAATGTGTGACATGCCCACGAGAAGTATTACAGTCATTTGTGGTCTTTAATTAGGCACTTCTGCATGGCTGAAGTAGTCTTTTCCTTCCATCCCTGTGTTACTTGCATACACGCAGCACTATTAGATTAAAATTTCATCTTTCTATATCGTCAGTTATTAATTTTACTGGTCTCGAAAGTTATTTGAGAGAGAAAAGAATGTCTTGAAATCAGGATGTGAGTCATGGTCAGCAGAAGTGCACTGTAAGACTGCATGGGCTGTAATTATTTCATTTTGCTTAGCAAATCCATGAGAACTCACTATGCAATTCTGCAATAAAATCTCTCCAGTCAGTGCGGATCTCACATTCTTTTTATTTATTTGCTTCAGCCAATGCCCCCTTTGAAATGAACCTCCCTGAATTGTACCTGTCTGCACTGAAAAAATGCTGGGGTCCAGCACTATTGAGTTGTCACCAGTTTTAGTTTTCCACCTGCTCACAAAACGATTGTGTAGGTAACCTTAAATGAGCATTCACATCGAGCAGTGCCCTCCCTTGCTGTAAAACATTGTGAAAAACAGTGGCAAGCACCAGTGGAAGGTCTGTGTGTGCCCCATGTGGCATTCACAGAGCCCTTCTGCAAGCTCTGAGAGTAAGCCCTGACTCTAGGGGCACGACCCCATCTGTCCCGGCTCTGCTGACCTGTTCACTATTGTTCAGAGCAGCTGGAGGGCGGTTGACTCAGTGCTGTCTTATCTGAGAGCTGATTGATTCTTCTTTTATTGACAAGTTGTTGAAATCCCCCAAGAAACAAAGCAGGAGTCTGGGGGAAACTAACAGGCAGCTGTTATTAGAAATTGTAATTAAAAAGAAATTCCTTCATTATGAGGCTTTGCCTAGAAATCAAAAGACTGTATCAAAGCATATGTATCTCCTGTATACTATTAGGCTATTAAGTGTATTATTGAAATATGCAAATAGTGGCTATTAAGGCGGAATTAAAAGGAGAAGCCAAAAGAGCAAAAAAGTTTGCAGATGGCATGCTGATTGTTTAAAGATACTATACTAAAGACTGAGAGCAAACATTTACTACTTATCAAAAGAGACTTTAAAAGGACCACACGCACACAGAAAGCTGGCATGATTAAACAGAAATGTGAAAGAGGCTGTTAGAAATAAAAGACGGTCTTCAAAAAGTGGAAATTATGTTGAAATGAGGAAAACAGAAAAGAACATAAACTCTTCCACATTTAATATAAACCCTTTATAAAGTGGGCCAAAAATATTTTGAGGAATAACTTGTGATAAGCATAAGAATGAATAATAAAACTTTCTCTAAACACATCAGAAGCGTGAGTTGTGCCAGACGCTTTATAGGCATTCTATAATGTTTGGGATATAAAAGGAGCATTTAAAGAAGATAAGCCCAGAGCAGAAATGCTAAATGAATTTTTCACATTAATGTTCACCACGGGCAAGCTTAGGCAGGTCTTTACTGCAGAATCTTTTTTATGGGGCCAAGTCAAAAAATTATCTCAAATTGAAGTGTCAGAGAAGAAATTTCAGATTAGATAGAACCAAATGGTAACAAATCACCTAGATTAGATCAGATTCTCAAAACACTTCTAAGGGAAGTCTGATATATGTGACAAATTATTAACTGTGATGTAACTCCACACTTAGTTTGGCCTCTGTTCCAAAGGAATGGAATGTGACAAATGTGACATTGCTTTTGTTTTTAAATTCATGGGGATCTTGGGAATTACAGACCAATAAGCCTGAGCTCTGCACGAAGTAAACTGATACCAACTGTGATGAAAAATGGGCAGACGTAGCTAACCGTGATATGAAAAGAGACCGTTAATAAAGGGAGGGTAAAAAGCACGAATGATCAGACTTCTTTGAAAGAATCAATATGCAAGTGAATGATAATGATTTGAATAATTCTGTGTAGATGGATTTCCAAAAACCTTCAGTGAAATCCTTCAGCAATGTGTGCTAAAGAAAGCAAGCATGAGATACGGTGTGTTTTCTCACACATTACTATGTAGTTGAAAGACAAGCTTCAGAAAGCAGGATAGAGAATGAAAGGGTTGTGTTCCATTTTCACAGTGGAGATAGTTTAGTTTGAGGTGTTCTTCAAGGTTTTATGTTCAGTCCTATGCTACTATACTTTTAGAATGTAAAAAGAAGTAAATTAATGAAAAGAAGTAAGTGGTGAGGTCATAAACTCAGCAAATGATGCACATTAAGAGCCAATTACAATAGGATGCAGTATGTTCTCTTAACACAGAGCAATTTGGCAATAAATGGTAGATGAAATTCAATGTTAAATGCAAAGTAATGCCCATGGGGGGGAAATCCTCATTATAATCATACAAATACAGCTCTAAATAAGTTATAACAACTACTGAAGGAGGTGTCTGAGTTACTAGAGAGATACTGTATGCAAATGCCAGATTAATGCTCAGCAACAGCAAGCAAGCAAAGCATTAGAAGGAAATGGAAGTTACACAGAATATATGATGCAATTATAGCCCTGATGCAATGTCTAGATCCAGATTTACAGATTTGACCCACATTTTGAAAACTGGTCATGCTCTTAAAAAAATTGTAAGAAGGAAAGATAATAATAATGGCAACATGTGTGACCAAAGACAAGGAGTGGCTTCCACAAAAGAAGAGCATGAATAACCTAGGGACACTTTAAATTGGCTAAGAGGTAACTGTTGGGGTTGTGATATGACAGAGGTTATAAGACCATTAGTGGCATGGGAAGAATGAATACAGAGTGATTCTTCCCTGCCTCTCACAGTTTAAGAAATGGGTTGCCTGAAATGCCATTTGCATCTGGTAGGATCAAAACCAAGGGAAGGGAATAGTTTTTCACACAGTGGTAACTGAACTGTGGAATTCATTGTCACAGTATAGTCTGGTCTTGCAAAGTTCAAATTGATTGAAATAATCCTAGAAGAAAAATTAATCAAGAGCTATTAACTACAAAGACAATCACTCCTGGGCTTGGAAGGTTGTGTTAATACCAGAGAGGATTTTACTGTGGAATATCACAGCTTTCTTGCCATTTTCATTTTTTTTTTTTTTCCCTAAACAGTCTCTCTTGGACATTGCCAAAGACAAGATATTGTGCTAAGGGAGTCTTGAATATGACCCAGAAGTGGTGGTGGTCATACAGTCACTCTTGTGATCTATTTTATGACACACTAAGTACAAAGAAAGATACTTTCTCTTCCATGGAGTGAAAACTAATCCATGTGTTTACGACATAAGAATGTATTTATTCTGATAGGGGTTGCCATGGCACAGCAGCCGCTGTCTCAGCAGTGATTCCCACTCTACAGAGATCTGAAAAGCCCACAGAGGCAAAAGGACATTAGATACATGGCTAAACTGTACCTCAGTCAACTATAAACAAATGCAAAAGTCTACTGTTTGTGACAGAGAGACACTGGTTTCAGGGAGCTCTGTTGTGACAGAGGGATGAAATCCATAGACCTGGGGTTGTGTTGTGTGCACCTATCTGTTGCACTCTTCTCTTTTACCTCTCCTTTTTACAATACCCAAACCTAAGTTAAAAGTTGCCGGTCTCTCAGGAAGATACAAAGGAATTTTTCACTAAAATGTTAACCATTTCTACAGGATTTCTCCCATCCTAAACTACAAGCCAGATCTACAGCTTACCACTTTCTAATGGTACCTGTCTCTTTGCATGCATCTCCCACTAGAGGCAGGGAGCATTCAAGTCTTTTCAGCACCACAGTCCTGTTGTATTTCCTATAGAGTTAACTTGAGTTCAAGTGCTATCGCTGTGCACTTTTTATGCAGATGGTTTTGTTCAAGGCAGTGTGAGAGTCATTAATGCAATGTACATTACAATTTAACTTTGCAGTGAAAACAACTTCAATAGTATAAGCATCAATCTTTTCCCAAGTGTATCACTGCACAGCATTTACTCTTTAAGATACTAAACATCTTTTTGTGAAAGACAAAGTACTAGACACTGTGTAATGCAGTCTGCAAGATTTTTTATCAAGATGTTTGTGTGCACAATCAGTGAAGGAGGTTGTTAAGTTCTGCACAGTCCAGAAACCATTTTAGACACATTGGTTCAGAGCTGTGTCACAGCTAAGTCTTGAAGGTTACATATATTTTTATAGATTTTTAGCAATTGTAGGTAAAGGATTAGAAAGTAATTGCTGAGAGCCCTAGGTAGTTAAGAGCTTAGTTATGATAACAGATGTAAGGGTAGGATGGTATATGAAATGGCTTACCTCTGACACAGAGAGGTCGTCTGGTTTTGGTAATAGTATCATTAAACAATAAACCTTGTCCCATGTGAATCAGTTAAATTGGAAACGTTGTAGAATGGAAAACAGAAGTGCATTATCGTTACATTTCCTTTGAAGGAAAGGAGGTTTTGATATACAGACACCAAGCATTTTAACATAGGTTTAAGGTCTTTTAATAATACATTTGATAACTGTTATAGGATTTTCAATGTAAAAATATTTAACTATAATTTTTAACTCAAAAAAATTACAAACACCAAATGTATTGTAGAATATGTTGCCACTATAATTTACGCATTAGATAGCTGTGAGGGAGAAAGTGACATTTTTGACTAACAAGGTTTTAGGAGTTCTTTTTGCTTTTTCTTGGTCCTGCTAAATGAAAGACATTGTCAATATGAAAGAGAAATAAACCATTAAGAGGTTTAGCACCTTAACTTCAGGTTAACTTCTGCTGTTCTGTGCAAGCAAAATATATCCCATCCTTGTTGACAACTTCCCTGGGATCATCAGAGGGATGAACAAGAAAAAGAAAAAGAAAGTCTGGCTTTCTGACGAGACTTCGTCCAGCAATCAACATTCATATAAAAACCTGAACTGTGTTATTTCAAGCTGCAGCATATATACCTCACCAAATAAGGGACCAGCCAACTTATGTAAAAGAATAACCTGCCTCTGAGCAGAACATATTAGCTTGGGCACAGTTCCACATTAGCATGTCCAAACAGCCTTGGGATTGGATTTGCAGCTTAGAAAATGAGCTAAGCTATTCCACAACCGTCTCCACCTGACTACATAGACATGCCTTCATAGTATGGCTTGGACCAAGGCCCTTCCCCAGCCTGCTGACACAAGCTGGCTGTCAGCTACACTTGCTTCCCAAACGCCATGAGGCAGCCATAGCAAGTTGAATTCAGTATTTACATCAAAGTCCTTAGGTGAGCATTGGTAGAGCTCAACAGATAACTCAGTTTCTGAATTTTTTAGGTTCCTTAAAAAAGTGTTGAGTGAAAGTAAACAGCTTTCTCTGTGTGCTTACTTTCCTAGAATAGGGATTGTCTGCAAAATGATTGTTGTTAAAACTGTAGAGAAAAATGTAGAAATTCCTCTTGTTAGCCCTATGGAACAATCCATCTCCAGTGACATGCAAACTCCACTTGGATGTAGTTTAGGAACTCTTATCTGAAAAATGTGTTGAGGGGTGCCTGTAGTTCAGAAAAGAAGGAACATCCTGTATAGGAGAGAGCCTGCAGGCCTGCAAGGACCCTACTATGGTGAGAGGCTGTGTTGCACTGAGTAGTCATTGTGGTTCTGGAAGGCTTTATTGGGAATGTGCACCTTCCAAAATCTTGAGTGCATGTGCTTCAGTCTGTTCTACTCCTCCCTTGTCTTTCTTCTTAAAGCCCAAAGTGTTTTGGATTTGACATCTGGAATCTATGTGACAATTTCAGCATTATGGAGACATTTGTGTAACTATATGATTGCATGCTACAGGGGAACTTTATGTAAGCCCAAAGCTAAGAAGGCTACATAAATAAACAAGGGAAAGAAAAGTAAAGATAGGGTTCAGCAGCCAAAAAGCAATACCCCACAAGGAAATAGGGAAAGAGAAGGGGGCAAGCAGGGGGGAAGAAACAAAAAACAGTTTAAAGAAGACATTGATTACAGAGTTACTTCATTGTTCATGTTTGGCGCTGTAAGAGGGAGGGGAAGATAGCTTTCCCTAATGCCGCATGAACATTAATATTGATGGCCTCATAAAAGTAAATCGGGGTTTCTCAAGGGAGAGCAGCACAAACACTTCTTTGCCACTTAAAGCTGAAGTTCACGTGGAGGAGGGTCACAAAAGTCTCCAGCCCGTATACCAGGGGTGTTCAGCAGACCACATACTGCTGGCAGCGTGCCTGCTCAGAGGAGTGTGTCAGTGCTGCTTGCTGCGTTATGTAACTGCGCAGACTGCAGCAGAGGCAATGAAGCAGGAAGCCCGAAATGTTCCAAAAGACCAACTGGGATTTCCCCCGCTGCTATTGTCACAGCATAACCGCTATTTTTAATGTAACCAGTATAAATGAGTTTACTTGTCCTTTTCTAAACTTAGGCTGCTACTAAAAAAGAAGTCAGGCAAAGCTAGCAGGGTTTTAAACATGCAAGGTTTTAAACATGCTAATTGTGTGCCCAGTGGGGAGTCAGCTGGGAGAGCACGGCCCCGTGTGTGTTATGCGTTATTGTGATGCTTGGTGTTGGGGGGAGATAGTTGGCAGTGGTGTGAAGGTAGTGGAAAGCCAGCTGAAGCTGGGAACACTGCTTGCATAAGCCAAAAATTGGTTTAGCCAACGGTCTTAAGGGAATGCATTGTAAAATGATAGAGAGGGCAGTGTGATGTAAGTAGTTGGTACAGCAGAGGGGTGGGAACCAGGATGCCTTGATTTCCAGTGTTGTCCGAGTTACACGCTGAGAACCTAGGCTTGCCAGGTACTAAACATCGTCTTTCTTAATTTCTTGTCTATTCAGGATCTTGCTGAGTAGTTTTTACACCTTCACCTGCTTCAGCTGGACATTTGGACTAGAAATATTGTTCAAAATGTTGCTGTCTGCAGACTAGAGCTTTCATTGGTCATCTTTTCTAAGTTCAAAGCATTATGTACACACACACACAAAGTCTTAAAAATTAATTTTTTGAGAACCTGGAACCAAGAAGATATATTTTTTTTGAGTGGTAATTATATGCTGAAGTAATATAAATCTGCTGACATCTCTGCAGGGTGCTTTTGTACGTGATAAAAATACAAAACAGTGTTAGCTCTATTGTGGCTGGGTTGCTCAGAAAAAAGAAAAAAAAAAAAAAAAACATTTAGAAACAATGATGGTGAAGTGTAAGAAGTCATACATTAGTCACATATGAAGCTAGAACTTAGAGTTCCTGGACCCTGTCCCAGTGTACTTTTCCTTGGGCCAAAGGGTAAATTCAAGGGTAAAACAGGGGGAAAAAGTTTAACCATGTCCATGGTTACTTCAATTCTAGTGTTGAATACGTTACCTAACATATGCGTCACTCAAGAAATGCAGAGGAATTTGGGAGAATATAATGAGCACTAGGACTATCTGAAAAGTTAGGAAATGACTAAAAAGCACTGCTGTGCACTTGCAAATTCGTTCCATGATTATTATGGCACATCCCACCCAGAATTCCGGCTCCAGTCCTAATGTCTCCACTAAATCCCTTGTTTAATCATTCTTTCTTCCCTCTTTCCTCTCTGACCCTCGCTTCTTCTGTCCCTCCATCATAAATTCTTGACCCAGATTTTATTTTTTTCCACAAGCTTGCAGTTCCCTTTTTTTTTTTTTTTTTTACCAGGTGTTCTCAGCAGTCTCTTCATCAGCTTCAAACTCGTTTGGACCCTGCATTTCTATCATTTCTATCAGGCAGCTTCATACTCTGCCTGTAACAGAAAGGGGGGGGGGAGGGGGGAGAAAAAGGAGGAATATAAATCCAGGAAAAAAAAGCTCTTGGTCCTAATCTGTATCATCCCAAAACTGCAGCTAGAGGTAGGAAAAGCTCTGTCTCTCCTGGCAGAGAGTGTCATTGCACCCTTTGGAGTTTCAGCCAGAAAGTGCTAGAAAGTCCCTTCTGAGCACTGATGAAGAGATCTTTTGAAGACTTGGACCCTGGACAAGCTTGCTAAGCTTTTCTCTGAAGACAAGAAAGGACATAGTCATGACAAAAAAACTGTTCCCATACATACTCAGATCACTTCTCTGAGGTGTGAAGTAGTGCAGCTGTGCAGAGAAAAGGTGGCGAACGGACACAAAACAATGTAATTTTGACATGCCTTTGGAGAGGGAGTGAATGAGAGAAAAAGGGAAGGAGAGGGTGAAAAGGTGGTCTCTAGCAGGTATGTGTGACTGTATAAAATTCAAATATGTAAAATTTCAACCATAAAATAGCAAACAGTTAAAGTACTCCTAAATTACAGCAACAGAATTGTATTGTCACAGGCAGTGTCAGGCAACCTGACACTGATGCTGATGCTATCAGCACCACCTCCTTTTGCAATTTACACATAACAAATATACTTTTTCTGTCAGAGTAAGGTTTTATATTCTTGAAACACATCATAGGGTGATATTTTTCTTGAATGCTTATGGCCAAAAAATCATGCTGTTGATCCTTGTGTTTTAAACATCAATTTACCATTTTAAAATCAGCACTGTATAAACAACAGAGGAAGTATTATAACTGTGGAAAATTCTAACCCCTTCATGTATCAAGGTTTTGTTGGACTGCTAAATGCATGAGTTTCAGCTATGGTCTTAAAAACATGGATTTTTTTTATTTTTTTTTTTCTGTGGGCCTGATCCTGTAAAGTATCAATTGCCTTCTATGTGGTATCTGCAAATCTGTCAGACCTGTGAATCAGTCCCTCAGCCCCCAGAGCACAGAGCCTCAATACATCAATTTTATTTGGATTCCGTGTTTGTTATCTTAAAATTCCAGTCTTTTGTCACTATAATTTATGTTCTCGTATATTCAGATTGCAGACACTGTTTCTGTTGATCACTTAAAACCTTGGCATGACTCTGAGTAAAACATTCAGCATTATACACTGCATACCAGATGTGGATTAACTAAATGGTGCTCGTGTTCCTAGAAAGCAAGATCCAAAAATGTACTTAAGCATAATCATTCAATATAACAAACCATATTTTAAAATGTGATCTAGTATTCAACCATTTGCCAGAAACACAGTTTTACATGGTAAATTATTCTGCAGGAGATAATCTATATTTTTCAGATTTTTTCCAGGTGCTTATTCTAAATGACGTAAATAATTTCAACGTTTTCTTTCACCTGGAGGATCACAAAGTGTTAGGCAACCTGCTGTACTGAGCATTAGAAGACTTCTGTAGTAAAATGTGGAAAATGATCAGTGACAAACAGGAAAACTGTGTGCCATTTAAAGACAGGATTTTGCTTTTTTAGAAAACAAAACAACAAAAGAACAGCCCAGGATCAGGTTGCAACTTTGGAGATTATTAACTTACTGGATTTAAACCTTCAGCTCAGTTTATGCAGTCCTGATATTTTAACTGAAATATAATTTGCTTACAAAAAGGAGGGGGCAGCACTCTGGAAACCAGGTGAAGGCCTGCAAAGGCGCAGACTGCAATATCCCTGCAGAGCTCTGCCACTGCCTCTCAGTCTTGGCACTATTTTTGGCAGATGCTGCAAGACAAACTCAGTTCCTGGTAGTTTTGCAATGTGAACAATCACCCTACAGAAGCCTGCGTTATTATTCTTTATAATTAATAATTATTATAGTTCTAATGGTGCTTTACAAATACACGCTGAGATACATTCATTGCCACGTGGACTCTCAAAACCAAATGGTTCTAGCAGTGAAGGAGGCAGAGATTTCCCCCTGTCTAGGGCGGTCTGTCATGGCCCATGCACTTTGAAAAAGGCTTTCAAGGAGGAAAGAATGATGCTGTGGACAAGACTCTGGAACTGCTCCAAGCAGAGGGCAGTACAGCAGGGCTGCCACATTTCTCATAGCAGCTGGCAGTTTTGCAGAAGACGTCCTTGTGCATGTCTCTGCTTCTGAACTGTAGGTGAGCTCAGGGTGGCAATTCCCTTTCTAATCTCTTTGCTTCCTGACCAAGATTCCCAAGCTTCCCATCCCTCCAGTCGCCAAAAGCAGCAAATACCACAAAGCCTTTTGCTTTCATCCTTCTGCCTTTCATCCAAACCCTTTTAACCCCACATCTCTTTCCCACTGCTGAATCTCTCATTCCTTCCAGCTTCCCAGTCCTCATCCTACAACAGCTGCAACACCCCCAGCTTGGATCTTCCTGCTCTGTGCAGCCTTTACCCTGTACCCTCATACTTTTCCTCCATACTGCCACCCCAGCCTGCAGCCTCTCCTCCTGTGCCTACCCAGCCCAATTACTCTGCTATCCACTGCACTCCCTTGCTTTCTTCTTGACTGCTGGGGCCAGCCGTGCATGTCCCCTTCTCATTCACCCACTAAGCAAGGCTTGCCTCTTTTTCTGGTAAGGTTTCACAAGCACATTCTCTTCCCAGCACATTCTCTGAGGTCAGAACTACAAGATGTATTCTGGGGAGAAAAAAAAAAAAAAAAAAAAAGTGTACAACATGAAAGGACACAGGAGGAATAATGAAAAGGGGACATGAGGAAAAAAAAAAAACCACACACACACACAAAGAACACGTATGGAATGAGCAGAAAGAGGGAGTCTGAGAACCTGAGAGAAGCCATTAATGTTGGTATAGGGTACTGAGAGTTCAGGTGATTTTGATGAGGTCAGGGACAAAGGTGATGAACAGATAGAAGGAAACAGATGTGCTGAGGCACCTTGGGAAGGCTGTTTCACTCTTGTTATTGCGGGGGCTGAGGGAAAAGTAGAACTCAGGTTTTATTTACTTTTACCTAAACTAGACTGAGCAGCATTACCCTGTGCTAGAAGGGGGGTGTTTGGACAGCATGAAGATTGTAATCTGTGGCCTCTAGGGGAGCTCATGTTAGTCACCATTGGCAGGAGTCTGCTGGATATGATGCCACTGGCTTTCATATCCAAAAGCATTTGCTTTTCAAAAATGTCTTTGTGAGCCACTGATAAGTTAAGGAGAGATCTGAAAGGCGTTTGTGCTTGGCAAAGCACATGTGTGTTGTGACACAGCTGCCCAAGGCTTGCTGCTTGGTCCCCAAGGCCTTGGTAAAGACAGATGATTTTAGCCTTCTAATCCACACCAGCTGCTGACTCTTGATTCTTCGTTATGTATATTGCAACCACAGGGCAGCACTCAATATGGTTATTGTCTGTATCCTGGTTATTTATGTAGCCATAATACTAGGTCTTTGAGTAGCTTTTAGGTACTCTACACACTGTAAATTACCTTTTTTCTCCTGGCTCCCATTGTCATGTCACTAGAGGGTGACAAAGAGCCAAATGAGAACAACAATGGAGCCATTTTGAACTGGAAACTTGAAATTAACTGGAACTTCTTGTCACCTACACAAGTCTTTCAGTAGAACAGGCGCGAAGATTCAGTGCATCGATTGACAACTTAATAGAAGTGACACTTAATGGAAGTTTGCTTGATTTAGTGCCAAACCTGAACCAGGTTGTTCAGAATGAAGAAGGCTGCAACCAGATTTCCAGGGACTTACCAGGACAGAGTTGAAAAGAATGGAGTAGTATTGCAAATTCAGAGTAGGGAATGGAAATCTGCATTTTTAGAAGGTATGGTATTGAGAGAAGAAAAAAGCACGTAATCAAACTGAGACACTAAAAGTACCATTTCTAATATGAAGAAGTTTTCAGTTATAGAATTTGCTAGTTGAAGAAAAATAAAACTTTTCTGGATGCAATAGTGTTCACAAATGTGAGTATGTTAGCTAGGAAGTGCAAAAATTCCAGTTCTTGCATTTACAACAGACAATAGTTGGTTTACTAAGGAAACCAACCTCCTTTTCTAAAATGGTCTTATGCTCTGCCAATGTATTTTATGGGAATATATTTTATTTTCCACATGAAAACAAGGATTTGGATATCTACTGGTCTTTTGTAAACACATAAATGGTGAGAAATTCAGGATTAAATCATCCCTGGTTTTGTTTCCCAGTGCTCTGGCAATCTGTAGAAATACAAATTTCCATGTCAAGTCTTGCATCACTTAAAATGTACATATGGGTGTTAAATATTTCAATTAGTTTAAAACACTAAGAAATGTTGCTGTTGAATTAATTTCCTTAACTTTGTAGGTTCAAAGTAACTATTTAAAGTGGAATTCATATGACATTGCCAGCTCCCAAGGCCTTATCATGAAGTTTGATAGAAACCGTAATGTACCAGCACTCAGAAGTGTGTACATCTCAGCTTTCATTTTCCCAAATATTTCCAGGCTGCAAGACAGTGGAGAAGGAGTGGGGGGGAAAAAAAAAAAAAAAAAAAAAAAAAGAGCCTACATTTCCAGCATCTGAAGTGTGATGAAAAGAACATCATTTTGCTATTCTAAAATGTTATTTTTAATTTTATTATTATTATACATTTTTTGGGCAATCTTGTGATGGCCCTCATTCATGACTCTCAGTACTTGCTGTTGGCAATATAGTCTGCGAATGGCACTGGTCTCTGACTACGTTGAGGGATTTACCCCACCCTTCAAAATCAGCAAAAGATGTGTGAACCAGTCCAATGGAAACTTTGTGAAGAAATATGAGATTTGGTTAAAGATTCTGGCTCCTCTAAGCACTTGGCCTAAAGCAATGGTGTTTAGTGGTTAGAGTAAGACATGGAATTTGCTGTTGCCAGAAGTGAGCCGGCACTTCACCCTAACGGAGCCAAACCTCTCCTCACCCTCTGCACAGGCACCAGCCAGCTTGTCTCCTCCTGGAACAGAGGGCGGCTTCAGGCAGATAGGCCGGGATGCCATCTGTGGGGCACCTGTGTATGAGACAAAGCAAAGGTCAGAGGCAACGTGCACGTCCCCTGAGGGAGGAGGACAGCCCCACATGGCTGCAGCGTGGACGTTCCCCACGCTGGGTAACCCCAGTGGAAGAGAGGCCGATTGCCTCCTCCAGGGCCTCATCTCTTGGGTGAAGCAATGAGACAGCACCTTGCTGGAGGACATGGCAGTGGAAGAGAGGCCCCTTGCATGCTTTCACAGTCCACCTTTCCCTTCAGTTTTCTGTGTTAAATAGTATTCCTGCCGTAAAATACTTTTTTAACAGGTTTTGAGATACCTATAGCCCAGCAGAAACACTGGTAAAAACATGAGAGGAAAAGTTCCTGTGGTAGGCACGTGCAGGCCAAGCAGCAAGGCCTGAAGCCATCCCATCTGCCTGCAGGCTCTCAACCAGCATGCGTGCACCACGACTGTCGCTGCCTTTGGTCTCTGGAAAGCAGTGACTGGGGAGTGACAGGAGCCTTCATGCCTGAGCTGGCCCTTGTGACCAAGTCTGTCACTTGCCATAAAGCCGTGCCTCGTGTTTTCCACAGAAAGCTGCACCAGAAATCATTCTTGAGAGAATATAGACGTAACAGTTGTTTTGTGCAGTCTTCCAAGTGTGCTAGTGACTGACCCTGAGTAGTAACAAACAAGGGGGAGTCACCCAGCAGTTGGCCTGAGAAGTGAGGGAGGTGCCTTCACATAGCCAAAGGACTTAGCTCTAGGAAAAGCAGGCAATAGCAATTAGGGAATCACATAGATGTTTCACATACCCATGGTGGTTTTGGTGAACTAAAGAGGAATAACACTAACGTGCTCAAGATGCTGTCCTGAGAGAACAATCTGCGTTTGTATCTCAAAGACTTGCATCCAAGGGAATATGGATGGAAGTCAATGAAAAGTGAAGTAACACCACACTCAGGGCAGGCAAGAACATGTGATTTTGCTATGAAATCTGGACCTTTGACTTCCATACGTGAGACACTTGAAAGGAACTGTAGGTGAGAGACACCAAAAATCACGGTTAAAATAATGCAGTTGAGAACAGAAGGGCTTTTGTTTTGCTTGCAACATTTTGCTCCAGTATTTCTTTTCTTTATGAAGCCTCTTTATTACTAAGCCTCTCAGGCTAGAGGACAGCATATGGATGATGGTGAGGCATCTGAGGTACCTGTTATGCATCTAGCAGCCTGTGGGGCCAGGAAGCACTCACTGCCTGTGAGGCTGCATGCTCACTGCCACAGGACTCCTGGGGTGGAGCGCAGAGCTGTTTCCCCCCACACTGGGAGCAGATGGCAGAGAAACCCCCCAGGAGCCAGCTGTAGCCCAGATCGCCACCCTCATGTAGCAGCTACTGGGCCAACTCTGCCGCTGTTGTCCATGCTATAAAGCTGGAGACCACCAGATTTTTCAATGTGTGCTGTGGAGGTCTGGTTTTGCTCACACAAATGGTCCCTGGGAAGGATCTTTGTTGTGTTTGACACAAACCTCCAGTGGAAGGCATGATTGCAACATCTTTCCAGTTTATTTTATTCAACAGGCTTATTTTCTTTTGCCATTTAAAGGAAAATGCCTACTTCCTCTCAGACAGTTCCTGTCTGTGGCTATTCTATTTTTCAATATGAAGATGGACGTCTTTTTTTACCCCAGTCTCCGAACATTTGCTTTTTGCTTTCTTTCTCCTAATTTTTCAGTACTTACTCAGAAAAAAAAAAAAAAAATGGCAGCACATTGCTCATCTCTGACCATTGTTTGGGAGAGAAACAATTAATTATCTGTATCTTGGCATGCAGAAATCTAGAATATTCCTCACCCTTCTCTAAGTGACATTTTGCCTTGGCATAGGCTGCAAATTGTTCATAGCACTATTAATGTCAGTATTTAAAAAGTTTATCTAATCCTGGGGTTTCTGTAGAAACTATGCAGACACAGCATATTACCTCAGAAACATATTAAATATTGTTCTAAAGATATTTAATACAGATATAAAGAATATGTGATAAATAAAATCAATAAAGACCTTGTAAACTGAGTACATCTGCTTTATAGAATCTGGCAGTAGGAAGATGATACACTTACTGGCTTTGACTTCTACAATTATTATAAGACTTCATCTATTCTTGAAATGATCTGAGTAAGCATTGTGATAAACTGCATTTAATCTCATGATGATAAATTTCTTAAATACATTGCTGTCATCCAGTCCTGTACCATGAACCAATAACTTTGATCTTGAGCTTATAAGTAAAAAATAAAGTCAGCAAGAAGTTATTTCATAAATGTCAAGTGATTAGACAGTTAGAGGCATGATTCTTTGCTGATATTTACCATTTGTTGTCATTGCCATCTTTGTGAACTGTATCTTCTGTAATCCGCACCCTTCATATTGCTTCAGAAGCATAATTCCTATAGGACTGGCAATGGGGACTTGGCATGCTTTCAGTGAGATCACAGAGGTAGCAGAACAGCCTAAGAGGTTGGCTGCATCTTTTCTACCCTCTTGCTTAGGAGCATGGGGCAAATGGATCAGGCTGGAGTGCTACTGTGCTCCGCATAGACTTGACTGATGAGAAGTTTGCTGGGGATGGCTGCAGTTGAACCACGCTGGATGTCTAAAGCAATTTTGACTTTGGTAAGGGAGCCTTCAGTGGAGCCTTCAGATTAAAAAGTGAGGCACAAATGTGCTATGTATCCATTTTCTCCCTTCCCTCTGCACAGGCATTATGTTTAGGTTGGTAAGAGTGGAGAATCCTCTCCTGTAGACAAAGATGTCTTGTGATGCTTTTCAGGATTCTTCAGAGTTGATCTAAGGCTGCTCTCTTTAGCACATTACAGATCCTTCTCTTAAGCAAAGCCATGGGAACAAACAAATTCAAGTGTGATAGAAGAAGCAATTCAGGAGATCTTGTGGATCAACAGAAACATTTGGAGAAGTTTCCAAAAATGGATGACAAGTTAATGTACAAAAGTGCATGAGCCAAATCCTCATCTGGTTAATATCACTTTATGCCTATGAAACTGAAACTTCTACATTCATTAACACCAGATGAAGATCTGGTCCTTGTCTGAGTTTTTCCAGGCAGGCAGCTATTACTTTTGCCCTCAAATTCTAGCCCTATTTCTTAAATAAAACAAGGCAGCCAAATTTCAGAAATAAGGGAGAGGGATATGGACAGATTTCAAATTCAAACCTATAGTGGAAAGTTGCTTCAAACTAATCTGGAGGGACACCTATTTCTTCTCCATAATGGTCAGGTTAAGGTGGTAAATTCTCCTGTAAGTATAACTGATGGGAAAGTAAGACTGTTGTCAAGGTTATACATAGACTTTGTTCAATGTCTCATGTTTTCATAAGAATGTAAAGTCTTTGTTATTACAGATATAGATAGTAGTCAATATTAATAAGAAAATAGAATTTGTTGTTTGATGTTTGCCCTTGTCTGAAAGCAATGGAGAAAATCCTGCAGAGTTCAGGAAAAAAAAAAAAAAAAAAAAAAAGATAAAAGGAAAGATAGAAGGAAGGATAGAAGGAAGGAGGGAAGGGAGGAAGAGAGAAAAGGAGGAAGGGAGGAAGGAAGTGAGGAAGGAAAGGAGGAAGAAAGAAAGGAAAGAGAAAAAGAAAGAAAGAGAAAGAAAGAAAGAAAGAAAGAAAGAAAGAAAGAAAGAAAGAAAGAAAGAAAGAAAGAAAGAAAGAAAGAAAGAAAGAAAGAAAGAAAGAAAGAAAGAAGGAAAGAAAGAAAGAAGGAAAGAAAGAAAGAACACCAAATTTCGATAAATCTGGCTAGGGTTTGAAAAATCACTTATTCATGAAAGCAAAATCAATATGTGGGAAAGTTAATTTTATTTTTTCCCATAGTGATACTCTGCTGAGACTCTGAGCAAAACTAAGAAATTACTGTGGTGACTGTACAAGCTGCAGGATGCAGTCTGTAGGAAAGAGCCCTTCCTAGCATTTAAGAGGTATTTCTGAAGTCCGTACACCAATGTCTTGATTTCTGTAAGGCATACAATGTAGTTTTTAAATGGATCCTTTGTGAATGCTCTTAACGCAAATCTAAATCCCAGTATTTCCTTTAGTTCATGTAAATTTGATGCAGTTACACAGACTTTTTTCTCTGTCTGGTGGTCTGTGTGAGAAATATTAGCTATACTGCATCTTATCACTAAATGACACCCACTGTACTTCCTGTGTTATGTCCTGACACGTATTAATCAGAATGTACATTTGTTTAGATTTATCTACATGTTTATTAGTGGATAACAAACATCTTTAAAATAATGTGTTCCATCAGAAAGCCCCAATGCTCTTAGGGATCTGGACTGAATAGATAAAACCCAATAAGGCAGATTCAGAATAGAAATCTTGAGCCCTGTATCATCCAAATACATTGAAATACATGAGAAACTCCAAGTGTTGCACGGGTCTTTGTTGTAACATGTAGAGCCAAGTAAGGTCAGTGGAAGTTTTGACTTCAGCGTTACCAAGTAAAAGAGATGACAGACAGAAAGCAATCTGTGTATTTTATAGCTTTGGAATTATGCAAGGAATTCACTTCTCACTACCAATTTTCCTGCTGAACGCCATAAGAGACATCTAGTGGCATTCTTATCTCAAACCCATGTTATATCCACCTTTGTCAGAAATGGGGTTTTCACAGTTATTTTTCAATAATTTAATAAAAGGAATTTGCCTGGGATTTCGAATCTGCTACCAGAAGGCCTCAGAACAGAACAGCTGCTTGGAGGGGTTTCCTGAAAGGGTTTGTTCAAAGTGAATCACAGCCAAACAAAACATTGCTAAAGCTGAATTAGTACTAACTACAAAAAAAATAGGATGTTTAAGAAACCACACGTACATATCAGTCACTTAGTTGTTGATCATGGACAAGATAAAAGAAATGCAAAAGCAGCCAACTTGTGTGAAACACTCCTACCCTTCCTGCCTGCCTGGTTTCCCAGGCTAATATCACACGGCCTGCCAGCGTCGCAGAGCAATCTGAGTCACAGTAATTAGGAATGGTAACCCTTCCAGGCAGAACCACTGCTTTGGTCACCTCTCATCCAACGTCCATTTCCTCCTTTAAAATAGCAGCACTAGTGGAAACTCTGGGTGGCTTTATGGACTCTCTGACCCTTATTTCTTCTTCTTTCTTTGGTTTGTATGGAAAAAGAAATTAAGCCTCTATAAAAGTATGTTTTTATTTTTATGTTTTAATTGTTTTCTCTGATTTCTGTGCCGTAGAGGCTTTCAGTGCTGTCCTCCCAAAATAACTGTAGTTCTTAGGGCAATACAAAAGGAGAAATCTTCCATGGGAGAAATCAATGTGGTATCAGTCCTTTTATTCAAATAAACATCCAATAAATTGTAGTGAAGCTGTATAAAGAACTTAGGGATTATCTTATAACTAAGAAGATCAAAAAGTCTTTTGAATATGCTTACTTGGTAATTTGTTGCTAGTAAATGGGAAGACAGCAGCAGTATCTGGTAAGGTATCTATAGTTCCTCAAGGACAATTTTGGCCAGACTGCAGCCTGGCAAAGTCAGGTATCCTAGCATGAAGCATAGAGACTTTCCAAAGCCTTAAAGTATTAACAACTCAGACTTAAAAGGTGAAAATAATAAAAAATCTTGAGCTGAGTCTTCCAATTTACAAGAATCATTGAAGTAGTGTGAGAATTTTTAAAATAAACTGTCACATCCTTTTTGTGTTCTTCTGCATTTATTGCCATTGCTTTGCTCAAGAAAGTTATTTTTCCTAAAACCAGCCCTGTTTCTAAACCAGTAAGTACCAGTTAAAATACTATGGTAGCATAGTGACAAGTGGGATGTAGCCATTGCCAAACAAACAGTGCGTTTTGCTTTGTTTCATGCAGGGAACTATTGTTATTGGCAGAGGTTTTTCCATAAAAATGGAGGCTAAAAGTTGATGTCAAGTCCTTTTGGAGTATTACATATATTAAAAAAAATTGGAATTACTAACAGGTTCCTTACAAAAAGTATATGATTAATATAGTTTTTCACTGTTGTCACAGATCTCTACAATTCATGTAAAAATGCCTCCAGCTAAAGTACATAATTAATGGCACCATAAAATCTTATTCTGTAATATCAAAAAGTGATTTATTACAGCAGATAAATGCATTCATCTGTTGAATTCATCAACAATAAATTCTTGTATTGGAGGCACACTGTTAAAGTAGATAAAGTAGTGTGGTAAAATTATCCTTGATAATCTTTAGGTGTTTATCTGAGAATTTTAATGAAAGCTAAATGAAATCACCTCTCAGTAATTTTTTAAAATGTATTTATCTCTGTACACTAAATAAAAAGAAAATTAATAAGTTTGAAACTTCAACAAATTCTTGTCCATTTAGAAAAAAAAAAAGGGTTAGTCTTTAAAAGACACACATTGCTAATCAAACACATAAGGCAGTTACATTTCTGAATTTGTTGCTCTGTAACAAAGAAATACTATAATATGTCTATTATATTCTTCATTTTTTCATAAAATAATTAATAATTAATAATTACCAATAATTTCAGTGCAGATGTATTTCTGCAAAACCAGATGTATTTCTGAGTGTGATTATGGTATATTTCAATCCCTGTGAAGGAAAGTCACTACTGTAAGATAAACAGTTCTACACAGCAGTGCCAAAAAACAACAAAAATTCTGTTTATTTGCTTTTTTTTTTTTTTTTCAGCCAGTGTATCTGAAAAAAAAAAAAAAAAAGTTGATTTCTGAGTCTACCTCATGAATGGTTTCTACCCAAAGAGGAAGTTTAAGTCTCTGAATACCATGTGCAATAATCTGAGCTGGAGTTCAGAATAGTTCAGACACAGTTACAAATATATCATGTACTTACTGTCCAAAAATAATGGCATAGCAGCCGACTACTTTTAATATTTCCTTCTCCAAATTTCACTGAAGTAAATAGAAATGTTTCCACTGATTACACGAGTTCTGGAACAGACTGTACATGTCTTCAACTCAGTGAAGGTTCTGCCTAAGGAAAGATTACAGAAAAAATGATTCTATTTTAAGAAATTAAGAAAATGCCTATTTTAAGAAATTTCCATTTAACATTTTTGTTCAGCATCCCAGTACTTAAAAGGAACAACAACAAAAAAAGCTAAGATAGAGTCATTTGCTTACCAAACTGCATACTTTTCTGCTATATCTTCTTAATATTTTAATCCTCTAAATGACACTTTTCTTTGTAAGTATTTAACCTCTTATGTATTCAAATATCAAGTAAGAAAAATGAGGGAATTATTTGACTAATGTTTCAATATTAGCAATATTTTGAAAATAAATAATTTAATTAAAATTATCCAGTAAGGTTTAATTAAGTATAAGTAAATTCTGGCATTTGCATTGCAAGATTTAATTGACTTCTTTGACTTACTAATAAATACTTCCTTTTTCCCACATACAGTAGATTAGAAAACTGCTGGAGGTAAACTTCTGAAGTACAGTGAATTGTCTACTCTTCATGACATCAATTACAGGCTAATTATTCTGGTCTGTTTAATTTCTTTTGGTTCCAACCAGTATTGTAATGTGTATGTTTTGCAATGCAATCAATAAATACACTAGCACTAAGGCAATAAATATAACGCACTACCTTTATGGCAGGTCATTCCTACTGGAATAGATGTAAACAAAATAAAATTTTCTCATGTCTCTGTGATTAACAAGATATTATATAAAATGAAACTTTTCATTAGAAAATGATGCACTTTTCATGTGTCATGTAAATAGCAAGATTACCATACAGAATTTCCACATATGGAGTACAATCTGTCATGATGATCTTTTTCACTAATGAGTACATATGGTTTTTCCTCATGTTTTCTCTGAACACTTGTACCTAACCCACAGCATTCCAGAGTAATCAGATATTATGGCAACAAGCCTGCATAAAAAAAAAAAAAAAAAAAAAAAAAAAAAAAAAAAAGTAGAACTTTGCTTAGACAGGGAAATCAGAACTTTGCTCACATATATGTATGTGAAACTTTATTTTTTTATTTTATGAGGAGTGGGGAGAGCAAAAAAACTTCATATTCTTGACAACTAAAAATTGATTGTCTGTAAGAGGGATTACAAAATGTACTTGCCTGTGATAACAGAGGACTAGTCTGGATGACTCAGTCCTATATTCCTGTTTAGGACAAGTCTGACTTAGTGTGTAGAAAATAGCTTAGGAACCCTCCAAGAGTCATCTGGAAAGGAATTAAATAAAGCTAACTCCAGTTTCATTAATTATCTATATGTAGGGAGGAACTAATATATTTGGAGTATGTTAAGACTTGTATTTCATTTATTCTGATGAATTACAATAAAGTATGGCTTCATAATTACTTATGCATGAGTTAGCAAGCCATGAACCTCCTAACAGGGAAGTTATTTTCTTCTCTTTTACCTGGAATAGGAATGTTAAGTGCACGGTGGGAATGGAGCCCAGGTTTTGGTGTTGCTACATTTGTGGTGTCACTTTGATACTTGGTGATGCTGCAAGCACATAGGATACCAGTGTCCACCCCTGAAGTTTCTCTCTTCCTGTCGAAGACCTAGGAATAAAGGGAAGGGGGAAAGAAGTTTTGCTGAAATGCTAACTTGAACTGAGAAATGTGGGACACAGGTGGGAATTTCTGCTTGCCTGGACATCAGCACATCACCTACAAAATACATCACTTAGCTCTGAAGCTCAGTCCAGACAAGCAAAAGAAAAAAAGGTATGTCTTCCATGCCCATGCCTTTCCATCATGCAGGAAGATGATCTTGAAGAGATGTGATGTCATGACAAATAGGAAATGATAATGCATAATGTTGCAGCATCTGTATCAGCTTATTTCCTGTTGCTTTTGTGTAATTACAAGATTTTGATCATGTAAACTTTGCATCCAATTTTCTCTTGTTTTCTTTCATTCTCATCTGTTTACACAGCAATTCATAACAGTCAAATTAATTCTCTCTCTGGGCTGTCTTCTCTTTCTCCCTACGCTCTGCTCCTCTCTCCTACCTCCCTGTGCAGCTTGCATGTGCCCAGTCCCAACCCGTGGGTCACATCAGTCTTTTCCTGTCACAGCTGAGGCTTCTCTCCTTCTGAACATTATGTAGATGCCTACCTACCTCAACAAGAGATTTTGTCCACTAATCGAAGAGCAAATGGGGAAATAGAGAAGGCTGTTGGTGTCAGAACATGGAAGGGACTGGCTGTGCTGAGTGGGACAACAGGGCAGGCAGGGCAGGGACCTCGCTGACAAGGGTCCAGTCCCACTGCAACAAGAAATTAGCCTCTGCTGACTAGCTCTGTATTATCAGATGATATCTGATATCTGATGTGGTTTGTGTAATGTTGGTTTGTGTTTTGTGCTTCGTTGGTTTTGCCACACCATTGGTATGGAGAAGGAGTCCAGTTTCCCCATCCATGTCACAAGTACATGGGCTGGAGTTAAACTGCAAGAAAACTGGCTGTTTTTCAAGGATAATTATAGCAAATTTTTCTAAGCTGGGCCAGCACTATTCTGAAAGTGCAGCAGGGCATTATGGCAAAGTACTTTACTGTAAATTTAGACAGGCAAAGTTGACTGTAGCAACAGTCCATGCATTTTAACAGAATACATAAATACTGTGAATAGTAGATACAGTTATGTCTAAAGTGAAGTCATGTTTACAATCAAACTGAATGTGTCACTAGATCAAGAAAGTATCAGACTACTGATTTATTTATTTTTTTCCTCACCAACTTCTCTCTGAAAATTTGTTATCAGTGATCCAGGCTTTAGTGCTTGTGTGATAGATGCTTTTATCAGCACTGGGGAAAAAGTGTAAGTGGAAAAAATTACAAGGCTTGTGTCTGTAGCATTTTGTGGATTGACATAAGGTTTATTATTGTTCAGTCATATTAACAGACATGACATTGAGAGAAAGATTTATTGGAACCATTCTAATATCAAGATGCTTCTGCAAACACAAAAATAGATTTAAGACCTGAAGGGTATCCAGGATCATTTCAATGTCACATACAAGTTTGGCAGTCCTCTTTACTTTGATTTATCTGCTCTCTTGCTGAGTCCATAGCCTCCAGGACTGGCTCCTTGCTGACTATCATAACATCATGGATTTCACTTGCTCTAAATAGGAGAACTATTTATGTAGCACTTTCATAAAACATGATTATATTATTAAATCATTATTTTTATAATAAAATGATAATAATCATGAATGGCTTTTTTTTCTTTTTAATACTTAAAATCTTTTATGTCTTTATTTAAATTACCTCTTCTAAGGATTTTGTAACTGTACCAAGTAAACTGCAAAAATACTAAACATAGTAATGGAAATATAAATACATTTCACCTGACAAAACAATATATAACTCAGGCAATTATTTTCTCTTCCTTTAAATACAATACAGATTTCACATACCTTTCCTGTGTTTATCTATGTTTTTTTCATAAAACTTATGATTACAAGGGCTCAAAGACCTTATGCAAGAATTATTTTTGATTTAAAAAATCACAAACATCCAGTGATTATTTTGTTAGCTGTGTTGGAGACCTGTGCAATCAATAGACATTTCTGAAAACTGTTGTCTACTGGAGACAGTGTTTATCTACTGTAGTTCTGTTATTTTCTGCCTTTAACCATTTTTATTTCCACTTAAAACATTTTTGAAAAATACTCTTCTACTCGTTATGCATTGTCTCATATATAACTGTACCTAAAAAGAAAATTATTTTTTTGGCTTTCTGCCCTGAGCATTTGGCATCACCTCAATACCAGTTTTTCCATCTCATTATATAGCCCAGTTTTTCTTCCCCTGCACACAGCAAGTAGGGGATGTAAAAGTTTTAAAGGCCAAAATATATGTTTGGAATGGCAAGAATGAACAGGGAAGGAGATAGTTTGTGAACTTACACTTAATATTTTTCAGTTCTGATCTATTCAACAATAATACAACTTTCACAAACGATGACTTGTTTCTTGTTTAACTGAATTTATTGTCTACAAATCCTTCCTTAAAACACAGCTTCATACTTTTATATACCTTGACTTTCGTAAGGCAGCTGGGTTGGGTTCTTTCTCCCAATTTAGCCTTCTGAAAGGTATTGAAGTGGTAAATGTAGATGAGTTATCTAGGTGCCTTCTGCAGTCAATGGATACAAACACATTCAGATAGTCATTTGTCACAACCTAAAATATGTCAGATGAATGGGCCATTTCATAAAACTGTCTCTATGAACTATTGCAACAGTCTAAATGATGGAGACCAAATGCCTGTCTCTTCTACAGCTAAAGTTAGATAAGTCCCACTATTGGTGTTTGTGTTGGATTTACTGTCTTGATTAAGATAGTTTTATTGTTTGTCTATTCTCTTTTGTCTGTGGTAACTATATAGTATAGTCTATTCTCTCTTGTCTGCGTTAACTATATAATCCTGTTTGCTCTAGGCATATATATTTTTTTTCCAATCCTATGTATAAATTTTAATCTCATCATGGTAGGAAAATGAAGTAGTCCGTAGGCTTTACCACAAAGATCAATAAGGAATAATTCCAGTGCAATGAAAAATCTTTTAACACATATCCTTTAAACAATCCATAACTGCTATTTTATACAGTGAAATGTATGATATCTGTCCATGAAAACAAAACAAAGAATTTAAAGACTGTTGCTGGAAACTTTTACTCTCACAGGAAGCATTACAGAGGACAATAGAAATATTCTTGTAAATAGAGGTTTGAAATCTGTGAGAAGACATGCAAAAATTGGAATTACTTCCATCAGTAAAATTCACTGAATTGAGCCTTTAATTTGCCATCTGCAAATGTGGCCCAATAAAGATGTATGAAGATTTGCCACCTAGTACTTACAACTCTAGATTGTGTTATGTGATAGTCCATAATTGAATAAATATATGGTATTTCTGAAGCACTGTGAAGGGGTATAAAAGCATTGCTTTCTTTGGGGTTCTTCTAGTGAAATTTCGTATATTTGAACAGTGTACAACTACAAGCTACATTTATTCCTTTTCCCAATTTTTAATTAAAATTTATGGAGGCAGGAGCCAGAAACAATATCTCTGGGTGTATTATATAGGAAATTCTTGGCACCTGATAGGATTAAACTTTCAACAGTGAAAAATAACTGTCCTCTTCAGAATGACTAAGGCTACAACAGCTTCTGAAGTTGCTGATTTAAACAATCTATAACAACGCTGTCCTCCTACGCTAAACCTACTGGATTCTAACAGTCCTCATACAGCCTGTAAAATACATCCACTTTGTGCTGATTCTTGAGAAGATCATTCTAATACCCTCACATCTAGCTTAGTCTTTTCTGCAAGTTCATTCATCATATCAAAATTTCATAATTCTGGTTGGTTGAAATGAATCCTTTGGCCAGTTGGAATATAAAAAATGTTTTCTTTCATAAACTTCAGGGAGTTATGCTGGAATGATTTTGAACTAGACTTAGAAAGGGCACTTTCTTGCATCTCATGTGAAGTAAGACAGAGAGGACTTACTACCTTGCTGAGCAGGAGAGTTCACGCTTTACAGAGCATTGATTCAGCTCTCAGAATTTTTCATCAGCTACTGTTCATCACTGGTATTAAACACGTAGCTGCATATTCTGTTGAACACATCATTTAAGGTAGTTTCATAGAGAACTTCTACCAACTCAGAACAGGATACTACCCATAATTAAATAAAAATATAACTCCCTTGACTACTTATGTAATAAATATTTTAAGTATCATATTACTCAGCTTTGGAAGAAGAGTTTGTAAATATTGAAATGATAAGTCACTGTCTATGTGATTGACACATCTAGTAATAAATGTGTCTACCTACTTCAAATCTCTGGATCTAACTGGTATGTTTCAAGAGTTCAGCAATCTTGCGCTTGCCTCTTTAGGAACATTTTGAATCAAACATCTCACAAAACTTACACCAGTAAGTAACAGTGCTAGCTTTTATGAAGGCCAGACTCACAGTATACTGTTGACGAAATCACTTGCTAGAGTGGCATTTTAGTTTTTACATTGTGTGGTTAGCTGAGTCAGTCACTGACATCCATGGAGGACTCTTCACAGTGAGGTCAGTAAAGATACTTTTTGCCCCCCAGAAGTCTCCTCCTCTTTGACTGTGCCCTTACTGTTTGAAAGCTCTCAGGCTCCTAAGTCTGGGTATAGGTCATGGATATCCCATGACCAATTTTCAGAAAGAAAAAAGGTGGCTGATGTACATGGTCCTTGGCCCCAGTGCCAAGACAAACAGGGGTTCATCAAACGGAAATTTGCTGCTGTGCTTCTGAGTCCCACCTCTGATTTAGGTGACTGGAGAACCCAAATTCTGGGGCTTAGGCATGCTGCCACCTAAGAGATGCATCTCTCCCCTTTCTACAGTTTCTTCAAATTCTTATGCTGTTGCCAAGTCAAGTTGTTTGAAATATGTTCTGTGGTGCTTAAGTATTCCCTGATAGATTTTCTTATGTAATATATATATATATATGTCTTATGTAATATATATTTTTCTTATGTAATATGTACTATTATATAATAATAATTATAATTGCCTATTTACTTTTGCACTTGTAAATGATCCATCTATTTTTAATTTAGTTAATGCAGTTCCTTCTACACTGAGACATTTCCCTGTATACACTGGTACAAATATCAGCAGAAATCTTAAAATGTTCATAGCATTTTCTAGTTGTTGGGGGGAGGGGGTTGTTGTTGTTTCTTTGTTTGTTTTCGCTAGGCTATGAATCACTCCCTGATACAAAGGACCTGATCCTGTTTCTATTTATCTCAACAGAATAACTTTTAATTCCCCTGGGACAGAGATGAGCTCATCGTGATACTGAGAAAAGCTTGTTTTACTTTTTTTTCCCTTGCAAAAGCATGTGTTTTGCTATCCTTTTGTAAGACTGAAGTATTTGCCAATATTTAGACCTTATTTAGGCAAAACTCCCATGAGAGCTGGTAGTATAGTCCTATACAGTATAGGACCTACTGGGTCTTCATAAGGGGAGGAGGGGAAAAAAAAAAAAAAAAAAAAAAAAAAGAACAAAACACTGACATGTTTTGCTTTCCTGTTAAAGAAAATCAATAATCTATGTTCCTCGGCTCCTCTTGTGAATACTTTAATGCATAAGGGCATACTTCCCTTAGGGCAGTAGGATGAGCATGAAGAGTCCCATGTTGCTGCCTGTGAGAATCTGGTTGAGGCTGGGGCAATGCAGAGGTTAGGGAGGCTGTGAAGGCAGGTCGCTCTGGGAACAACCCAAGACCAATTACTGTGTGGGCAATATGAAGAAGGCTGAAACCCCCTTGCTCTCTCTGACAAACTGAGCATGGTCTTGCTCGGTCAACGTCTTCACCTGCACTTTTTCCTTACAACTTTTTATTTTCCTTCTGTCATAATTAACTATTAAGGTGGAATCATTGAATCATAGAATATCTGAGTTGGAAGGGACCCACAAAGATCATCAAGTCCAAGTCCCGTGTCCCTAAAAAGGATCATATGTCTGAGGGCTTTGTCCAAACGCTTCTTGAACTCTGGCAGGCCCAGTGCCATGACCACTGCCCCGGGCAGCCTGTTCCAGTGCCCAGCCACTGGATGGGTGAGTCTTCAGCTCTGGGTGCAGAACCTTTCCCTAACCCCCAGCCTGACCCTCCCCTGTCCCAGCTCCATGCCGTCCCCTCGGATCCTGTCGCTGTCCCCAGAGAGCAGAGCTCAGCGCCTGCCCCTGTGCTCCCCTCGTAAGGGAGCTGCAGGCCGCCATGAGGCCTCCCCTCAGCCTGCTCTGCTCGGGGCTGGACAAACCAAGGGACCTCAGCTGCCCCTCATACGTCTTCCCCTCTAGACCCTTTACCATCTTTGTTGCCCTCCTTCGATCACTCTCTAACAGTTTTATTATCTTTCTTATCCTGTGGTGCCCAAAACTGCACACAGTACTCAAGGTGAGGCCGCACCAGCACAGAGCAGAGCAGGACAACCCCTTCCCCTGACCAGCTAACAATGCCAGAATACCTGATACATTCTAAATTCAGTGTATGCAAATTCCCTACCAAGTCCCACAGATAAAATTACAAATTATGGTGAAATCTTACATTTACCAGGTATTAGATCTGTCAAATGAATCATGCTTCTGGGGAATCAAATGTTAAGGTTTATACATACACAGTTGTAAGTGAAGAAAAATAACATATTAGAATAAGTTTACCATTTAATGACTTTGGGCACATGATTTCTTTAACCCATCCTGTACACAGAATGTAGAAATCACACAAATGGAGCATGACACAGATAATAACTATTATAGCTCTCACTAAGTCATTATACGACAGTTGCAATTTATAATTATTACCAACCTAGGTCTTAAGGAAGGAGGTGCTTTTCTGGATGATCTCCAAGTCATTCTTTTTATCCTTAGATACAGACTCATTGCAGAGTGTCACAAAGTTTTCTTGCTTCAGAAGCAGGAAGGATAAAACAATGTAAAAAAAAATTAAAGCATTTGATGCAGTGAAGCTGAAGACAGATTTATTTTACTTGCAAAGTTTACAAAGGAAAAAATCATGTATTGAAATATTTTTCCTGTAGTTCCTTTGATTGTTGAAATTATTCATGGATTTTCCTTTTATGTGCTCTGATGGATAAAATATATTTAAATATATTATTGGGCAAATATAAGCAATGTAATCAAATTTTTAAAAAATGACCATAATTACCATTGGATTTCTCTTCAATTGCAAATTCAGTGCTAGCTCTGAAGTAAACAGAGCCAAATCCTATTTGTTCTGTTTTCTAAAGAGATAAAGCACACCGCAAGAATCCCTTTACAGCAGAGCTTCAGATGGAAATGAGGAACACAGCCTAGCTCTAATCCAATTCAGAGGCCTGCTCCTGAAAACAATTGTGAAGTACTGTAACTGCTCAGCCCTTTAGTGATATCTAGTGCCTAATTCAACAGCCAAATTGTAATTTAAGCATGTGACAAATCTAATTTCTTATAGTATATGCTGTATAAAATAGGCAGGCCAAACTTGGTCTGGATATTGATGAAAGCAGCAAATGTCTATACTCTTGATATTCTTACTTCTTTAAGTGTCACGTCATTTTAGAAATATCTCACAGGAGTCAATGAAAGTCTTAGGCACATCTCTGCTAGATGCTATACATCCATGCAGCTCTACAGTGTGGATAGTCCTGTTCTATGTGTATAAGCTGTAACTACCCACATTTCTTGATGCAAATGGCACCATGTCAGTTAATCTGCTGTAGTGATGACATCAAGTGACTGGGGAATCTTCCACCTCTTCCTACGTTGTCTGTTACAAACATGGAGAAAATTTAGCAGCCCTGGCTACCCGCATCCCACAGGTGGCAAGTTGCAGTGTAGATCTGAGCTGGGAGGTGCACCCAGCTTTGGCTGCCCACTGCTGAAATCACTGCAGGTATGGCTATCAAGTACAGATGTTAGTCTGTTTCTGTAGAAAAAAATCCCAACCCAACCCACACTTGCCAAATCTTTTAAAGTAATAGAAAGACACTCCACATACAAACAAAACAATAAAAATCATCCCTAATACATTTAACATGCAACTAAAGTATTCTTTCTGTGACACATGGTATTGGAAGCACACCAGCTTCAAAGGAAGATACATAACACAGCTATGGGATTTCATCTCTTTAATTATATTCCCATTACACAACAGAAAGTGACTTAGATATCAGCTTTATGGATTTTCTATTGACCTTTACTCTGACAGGTAAATTTCCTTCTGCTACAAAATGTTCTCTGACACTAGCTATTTTAATAACTATCTTTACATCATCTGCTTCTGAGAAGGTTATGTCTTAAAGTCCATTAGCAAGGATGACCCTCATTCTTCATCATTAAATTCATTAAACCCAAGAGACATAATCAGTAAACAAAATGTTCTTTTCAAAGAAATTTAAAGTTTTGAAGTTTAATCTTGCATTTTGTTTGTCTTCCATCTGATATAATTCTGTATCTTCTTGTTGGAAAAATAGTGTCAGGAGGCCTTGATGGTTTGGCTTGTATTTCCATTAATACATTCTTGCCAGATAAATTATTGCCAGATCTTCTCAGCCACTTTCTTTATTAACTCAGTTAAATTTCTCCTTTGGGTCATTGTCCAGTAGTTTGTCCAACTCATTGAGCTGCTGGCAGAGTGAAGAATCCAGTGTCCGGAAGAGTACTTTAGTGGCAAAGATGATGAAATCATAACATTTATGGGCTCACGCATTTTTTTAATTGAGAAACAGGTTTTTAAAAAAAAACAGTCACAGCAGATGTATTTCTTTCAGAATACAAGGGACAAAACAACACAGTTTACTAAAATAATTTATTTGGGTCTGACTAGCTGCTTTTCAAAGCCAGCTTTGCTTCGTGTACAAAGCTTCTATTCACTAGAGCAACCACAGACTGCTGTGTTCGTGAGGAGTGGTGCAGTGTCCCTCCCACTCAGGGAGCAGGCTTACAGTTATCTTCTTATTTGTATTCACTACACGGCTAAACTCTTCCTCCCCATTGAACTCTTTCTCCCACCACGTTCCCACAAATCTGTCTAATGAGATTAATAAATAAAGCTTTAAATGATAACCAGATCAATAAGACTTTATACTCCTGGAGCTTTTGTAGTTGGCAGTGAAGTAGGTCTTCAACATCCTGAACTACTTTCCATAAAAATCAGAAGCTCCTGCTGATTTAGATGGAGCTTGTCCCAGGCACTGCATACATCTTTATATCACAAATCTATTTTCCAAATAAATGATGCTAGAAATACAACACAACCAAATTATATTTTTATATTGCTCTGATTTGCTCTAGCCAAAATGTATCAAATTTACAAGTGGCAAGGAAAGCTATCTCCCTTCTCAGTCCTAGTGTATTAACTTGACAAAACTTGGCTCTATCAACTTGCTTAAGAAGCTGCATATCAGCTAGGAGCCTTTCTCTTGTTCCTCCAGTGTGTTGTCATCAGCAGGCCAGCTATGCCATCAGCAACACTTGGCGGTCTGATTGTCTTCAGTAGCTGTGCACACATACGACGTGTATATGTCCGATGTTGTGTAAGATAAATAAAAGAATCCGTTTCACTTTCTTTGGTTGGCTTAGCTATGTAGAGCTAACAGACGTAAAAAATAACTCCCTCAAGCTCCCAAGCAAATAAGTCAGTATGAAGACACATAGGCTGCAACAAATAATGTTCAGACTTTAGCAGGATGTGATGGGAGGCTCCCCTGCCTCAGAAAGCAGGGGGAGGCTATGCCCAAGTCACAGGCACTCTCTCTCTTCCCCCTTACTGTTCCTCAAACTGTGCTGTCGAATGCCAGGTCCGCTCAGCAAGGTTAGATCTTAGTTTTCCTGGAGTTTTGGCCCATGTTATACATCCATCTTGGCACCCGTTCAGCCTGCAGTCTTCTCTGATTGCCAAAAAGCATGCTAGTAATTCAGATGCTGGTAGGCCTGGGATATGACTAGCTGGCCACTGGGAACAGTATGAGAACTTTATTGTTTTCCATGGCCCATCATAAACCAAGAATGATTAGCCACATGTAACTGAGCTGGCTTTGGATTTTAAATCCTAAGACATCAAGCATTCCAATCTACTTCAGCTAGTTCTTTTTCTTTCCATTGCTCTGTTGAAATGTCAAAAAAAAAAAAAAAAAAAAAAAAAAGCTTCATTCTAGCACAATAAAAAAATCAGAGGTTATCAAGAGGCAGTTCAAGGACTTTTCAGGGCTTGTCATGTGAACTTATGCAGTCCTTAAGTACACTTATATACGTAAGTCCTTAATTCAGCACACCACTGAAAATGGGTCATTTCTGTATGTCTGCTGGGACATGGAATTTAACAGGTTAGTCAGACGCAGAGTTATGCAAACGTGGGTCAAAAAGCAATCCTTTTGCAGACAGTTTCAACAATCTGATCCAAAATTTGCAATTAATTCAAAAGCTGACCAGAGAGAGATAGGGGAGGAACACAGCTAAAAAATAAAACCTTGGAAAACAGATGGGATTTTCTCCAGGAGTGTACTGAGGAACTGACAGTGAGAGTTGACTCTGAGTAGATTCTGCTGTATTATGCTCTCATATCCATTAAAAGAACTGTTGAAAAATTAACCACCATGCAGGAGTTCAAGAAATCTCTCAACCATGTGTTTATTTTTCAGTCGTGACACAGCTTTATGTATGTAAGAGAAAAAAGCAACCTGCCATTTGTTTTAAAATTACAGACTCCCAGAAGCCCTCTCTCTTAGATATAAAATATATTTCTCTTATATGCTAAAATGTATCTCTTATATGCTAAAAATAGCAGTACTGAAATACTATCCATCCAGTTCTCCAGCTGGACTTCTTCCAGCATGTTTCATGTGCAAGACATGTCTTACAAACCTGCTGAGGAAAAAGAGGAGGCTCTTCCTCTCCACCTCTTCTCATGGTCTTCCAAAGCCTTCAGTACCTGCCTCAGTACCCTTGGGCTGTTTCACTTGCCATGTCCTCATCTAGTTACTGCCAGCTCTGTTAGGTAGGAACAATGGTTTTGGTGGGAGAAGGAGCAGCTCTTCTACACTGCAATGAAATTAGAGCAGAAAACTGTATGGGCAAGGTTGGGCACTGCCCACCTGCCCTGGTTTCAGCCAGAGACAGCATTGCCTTGTTTTCCTCTGTTCCTAATTCAGCCATATGTTTGTGTTTTGTACATGTAAGTGAAGTGAGCTGTAGGTTTGCTTCTAACTCCAGTGGGATTGAAATTTAACCCACTCTCTACATTTATTCTTGTAATATGAAGTGGAAGAAATGGAATTTCAGCAGAGCTTTTACAAACAGAGATAACACACACAGTTAACAACATTTGGGTGAAATTCAACCCTGCTGAAGTCAATGTGAAGTCAATCTATTTTTTTCACTACGCCTCTGTTTAGCCCACACTTGAGAAGAAAACACACACAGACACCGAAGTGTTATTGAGTTAAATAAACATTAGTTACAGGAATTGAATGGAGGAAACTACCTAATTGTTTGTGTCTTCGGTCACAACTGTGAAAGCTGCCTCCACAGTGGTATAGCTGGAGTAATATTATAGCACAAAAGTGATATTATTCCTTCAGTCTTGTTCTTTCCTCTCTAGCAGCCTTCTTGGTGATACCCTCAGCTAATTTGGAAATGCGGCAGCAGTGTGTTGCGATACTATTTTGAGTATTGAGGAAAAGCATCTGCTGTCTGTACGAATATTTGTTTATTGCTGTGAAAAACTAACAGTAATCATGCAGATCTAATCTGAGAATTGTGTGTTAAAATTGTTATGCAATTTCTTTTGTTTGCACCCTGACAGATGTTCTGTTAGTACTCGTGTATTTCGTTTCAAGGTGTTTATAAGGCTGTTTGTAATGATTTGTTTAATTACTGTGCAGTGAGATACCAGATACCAGAACTGACTTTACCCCTGCTCCTCACCACCCTGAGCTTGTTTGCAGTAGGTCTGAACCTCATAAAATTCAAGTTGTTTCAGCGGTCTTTGCTGTGCAGATGATGCAGTGCATTAAGTTGCTTTCTAAATCCCCTGGTTTGTCTATTAGATTTTATCTGTACAGTGAAGTTGCATCTAAATTTATTTAATATGTTATGTTTACTGTCTTTTGTCTGTTGCTTTTACATGGTTTTGCTGATGTGGGTAAGCAACCTCACCTCCATTTATTCTAAGGGAAAACAAGAAGCAAAGAAAATTAGAAGCCTGTTTAAGAATACAGCAGAAGATGGTGGCAGTCCTGGTAATTCTGCTTAAGTCCCTTGGTGTTGAGTCTCATGCCACTGCCCTTGACTGAGCTACCAGAAGAGAACCTCGTGAATAAGCTGGGCTAGTGGGGATGCACTTCTGCAGACCCAACTTTCAGGGGAAATTTTCCAATACACATGTGAGAGGATGTTGAACGGTAGATAAGCAGTTTTATTTTAATATACTCTTGGAGGTCTAATATTCTGTCATATAATAGTTTTTGTACAATATCAATTAATTTCAATTTCCAGAAGATTATTAAGATCTTTTCAATATAGTGGTCCAACTGTAAACTGCGCAAAACTGCTTTCAGAAGAAGATATAACATATTTGCACTCTATAAAAAATACAAATATATATGTGTATATATACTTAGCTTTTTTTATGTATTTTTTAGAATATTTATAAAAATATATATATATATAAATATGTATACCTGTGTATAAAGGCTTAGTTCTAAAGCTCAGCTCTGAACAAGGAAACCAACTGGTCTGAGAAGCCACACAGCCTGTGCAAACAAGTCTAAGACACCAGATTTTTGTTGTAAGGCTTTTGGTGGGAGCTCACAGTTACTCAAAAGTCTACACACTGCAGCACTTCCTACAAGAAGTGGTTTCACCAGTTTTGCAACCTTAACGAAAAATCATTCCTTTACAGAGAAAAAAGATCCTATTTCTTACAAATGTGACATGCTTCATCTGTGTTTTAGCTACTTTTAAGAATCAATGAAATTAGAAGATTTTTTTCTTAGGAACAACAGTCTCTGTCCCCTAGCTGCTTGTGAGATACCTTATGCTGCTGTGCTTCAGCTTCCCTAAGCAGCAACCCTGCTGCCCTATGGAGCCAGCATATCCTGTTGTGAAAGTATAACACACCCATGACCTGGGAGACAGAATAATTCTCCTGGATGTTTGCAGAGCCTGCTGAATTGTAAAAAATGTCGTAGTTCTGGAAAACACACCGTATTACGAGCACAGAAGGAATTTATATTTCTTTTCAGATTACATGCTTCATATTGGCAGGATGGTAAAAGAGGACTATTTATAACACACAGTAGTTGCAAAAAGTTATATCTCATTTATAAGGAATGAAAAAAAGAAAGGTAATATGATAGTTAGAAGGTAATATGGTAAACTAGCTTTATATATTTTGATGTTGATACTCAAATAATTTATGAATAGAACTGGAGCTCTGGTTTAAATTTTGAATTTGGGGTGCGATACTATGCCTGTCCTCCCTGTTATTTGCTTCCCTTCATTCCAGTTGCTCACAGGGGAAATTTCTAATGGGCTACAGCCATAGGTTAGGCAGCCAGAGTTTCACTTTGCAATATGGATCAGCGGTTCTCCCTTTTCTCCTTTCACCAAAAGACATTCTCATAAAGTGCCTTTCCAGTGGAAGAGGAACGAGCAGGCTTTTTCCTTCTGACCTTTGTTAAGTAACTTGGCGTGCTTTTCCTTTGTTTGTTTGTTTGTTTTTGCAGTTCTCATTTCCAAAACATTTCCCGTGGACTGTCCAAGTGCACTTCAAAAGTGAAAGCTGAGTATGTCTGCACAGAGTCTCCCTGTACGGCTGCCTGAGATGAAGTACACAAAGTAACTGATCCATGACTCTTAAACTAGTTGGGTCCATCCACAGATGTGCCCAGGTGCACACTGTTAATCCTCTTTGAAGCTCCAAAACGTAACTAGTTTGAAGGTTTGGGTTTTTTTGTTTTGGATCCCAGACCTCTTTCTTGGTGGAGTTCTGATCTTGGCACAGACAAGGTGGGTCTGAAGCCAAGTGAAGAAGTCAGGTCAGCAGGTCAGGGGCAGGATCAGGGTGAAGAAATCAGGTGCAGGCACAGCTGCAGCATAGCCCAGGCAGGTACCAAGGGCTGGGGCATAAATGCAGCTCTGGAGCAGCCTGATCCCAGATCAGGCAGCTGCACCATACCACAGTCAGCCTTCAGCACAGGCTGCCAAACCTCCAGGAAGGATGAAGAGGTTGACACTGAGGTTGATCACAGACATCAGGGTCTGTACATCCTTCCTTAGCTTTATTCTGATTGCAGCTCCAGCTGAGGAAAGAAGAACAGAAGGTATTTCTCTGTCTGCAGCAGAAAAAAATGGTAATTAACACACACTCTGATCTCATCTGAATGTGTTTTTAACATGGATGTTCAAGATTTTTTTTTTTTTTTTTTAATAGCCTACTTTTAACTTGGACCTCCCTGAATATCCTCACAGGGGTATTGTTACTGTAATAGAACATACTCCTACATGATCCTACTTGGTTAGCCTTAAAAATACTTTAAAAACAGAAAGGAAGAACAGAGTCTTTGTATAGGAATGCTAAAATCTATCTTCATTTATGGGAAACTGTCGATGAATTGCCATGGAAACATTTACTAATTGTCCATGTAGCCCATAAAAATAGTAACAGAAAAGGTAGATCTGTCAAGAAATGACACTTCATGAGAGGTGAACTGACCCAGAAGAAGAATTCTGAAGAGACAATGTGGTATACAAAGAACTTTCCTTTTCCAGAGTATTTCTTTGCAAACTGAAATCACCTTAGTATCTGCCCAGATGAGACCCTGTTCCTCTTGAGGAAGTGTGGTATCACTGTGATCCTTGATGCCTCTTTACAGTCTGTCCTTCAAAACACAGTGGTTAGAAGAGGTTGGACTGTGACTTTGATCAAGTCAGGACACCCATCCATTCCCTATCCTAGGTTCAAAGATGTGATTAGTCAAATTTCTCCTTTTTTTTTTTTTTTTTTTTTTTTCTTTCAAATTCTTTTTCACTATATGTAGAGATGCTGCTTTTCACTCCTAGGTATATCTACTCTAGGCTAGGTGTGATGCAAACCAAGTCGTAGCTCTTTCCCTGTGGAATCTGCGAAGTAACTTAAAGCCTCACAGCAAATCAGCATAATAAGCAGGAGATGCAGGACAAAAAATTACACTCGGGTAAAACTAGGTTAGTCAGAAGTACATCCTCAGAGGTTCCACTGGTTGTGTTTCTTTGTTGTTGTTGTTGTTTTGTTTGTTTGTTTTTGTATATTTTGTTTCATTCTTAAGATATTTTTAAAAATTAATGCCAGAATCTTGTTATTAGCCATTAATACTCCATTGGCCAACCTAGAAGGAATTTGGGCTCTTAAAGAAAAAAAAAAAAAAAAACACTTCAGGCCTCTCTTTAGGTTCTTGATGTTAATTGCCATGTAGCGAAGGACTCTGTCTGTTCTAGGAAGTATTTCTGTAGCTGTTTAAGTCTAAAAATACATTGTGAAATGACAGCGCCAATTCTGCTCATGGCTAGTTCATACTGTCAGCTAGCAGTTGAGCAGTTATTGACCTAATGTGGTTGTGTGCTACTGGATCTAAACAATTCTTCACTCATCTCTTTCATCATTTAATATGGGCAGAGAATAGAACCAAATAAAAGGAAGGAAGTTGGTTGTTTTTTTTTTTTTTTTTCTTTTTTTAATTCCTATTACTAAGGAATCTGTTTCCTACCTTGTCCCTGTGTGAATGACCAAGTAATGTCTTCTCTGAAATGAAATCCTCAACCATTGCTGAAACAGTGGAGCTTAGAAGCAGTTTGTACTCCTTCTACTTTCCACCTCACTGTTTCTGCAGAGAATTATAAGGAGAAATATGGATATACTTTAGTTTAAATGAGGCAGTGCCTGGAAGTGTGCCATATGGGCACTCTGAACATGTATGCCAGCCTATTTCAATGGAAGAAATCTTGAGTAAAATTGCCATTTCAACCACTGCATGTCTAATACTGATATTAAACCAGTAATTCCCCCTGACAGAATGATAACAATGGCATTTTTCAGTTCATTTTGGACTGGAAACAAGCAATGAAGCTGCTCATGCTTTAAATGTTCCTTTTAGAAACATCAAATGTCTTTATTCTCTGAAATCCATGTCTGAAAACCTGAGCAGCCATGAAATCCTGTAGATGCACAAACTGAAGAACACTTAGGGCTTAGTCATGTAATACCTCTTTTTGCAGATCTCATCCAGGGATCACATGAAGGATTAACTAGGAGGGTGAGAGGAAGAGCTACAAGACTGGAGACAGAAGGAATGGCCACAGCAGAGCTATGCAGCTGGAAGAAAGTGAGGGCCCTGTGCCAGAGGAAACCAGAGGAGCTGGATGAAGACAGGAGCTGTCCAAGCAGACTGCTTTTTCTTCACTAGGTGGGAATGACTGCAACATTGAGGGCTTTTCTCTCTAAAAAAATTCAGCTCTTAAAACAATTTTCTTAGAGCAACAATACCAGGATAATCCGTGAAGTGATCTTCACTAAATTTGACTGTCCCTTTATTTCTTCTGTGGATGCACATTTTTGTATGGTAAGCTGGCTGAAGCAAAGCACATGGAAGAAACTTTGGTCCTGATGAAATTTTACTAGATACTCATCTTGATGGATTGTTACACAATAGTCACTGCTGGTTTAAAACAAGTTAAGACCTAGCTCCAGTACACATTGTGCAGCAGCCACAGCAGTGGCTGGTCAGCAAATGACCTAGCAAGCTAAAATGCATCCTTCTCCATGTAAGCTTTGCCTTATTTTTATTTTTTTTTTTGCTAGTGTGTAGAGAGGGTATTACTCTTGTTCAGTTTCTGTCATGCATCATTTTTCTACTAGTCTGTTATTATTGTAACTTGTAGTGTCTATCAGCATAGTCTAAAAGCAGTCGTTGGAGGAAGATTGAATGACAAAAACACGCTAATATGAACAACAGAGAAGCAAAAATAAAAATAAAAAAATCACTGAAGCATTTGTCAGCCTCTATCTTTATTTGTTTTGTTGTATCTTGAAGCAATGTGTTATATCAAGGCAAGTAATTACTATCAACACAGCTTTATATCCAGGTGCATGCACAGATAAAGTATGGGTGAAATGAGACTAAATACTCTGCTTGATGATTAACATTGAATACAGTTGCAATGAACAAGGCGATGCTAAAGCTGTATGAAAGCCCATCAAAAAAAACTCAGTGGAAAACCATTAAATGTTTTGGGTTTTCTATTGATTCATTATCAGAAAGGTTTAAACACCTAGACTGTTAGGCTCAATAACAGCATGCTGAAATTTTATTTTGGTAGTGACATAGGTCTTAAATGGCCACTCGGATGAGATGTTGAGTGTCTGAAAAGGTGAACTGAAAGGCTGTTCTGCATGACCATAATGACCATATGCAAAAATAATTCCAACGAGAAACCTAAAATTCAAGCATTGCTTTAAAAGGCAAAGGAGTGTAAGAAATGAGTCAAGCTGAATACCTTGGCAGTAATATGCAAGCCAGTGGGGATATCTGGAAGGAAATAATGTCACAAATTGGCAAAGCAGCAACTGCATTTATCTGCTTAAATAAGATTCAGTCCCTGAAAATCTACAACTTAAAGAACAAACTGAATATTCAGTTCATGCTATTTTCAACTTAACAGATGGATGTGAGAGCTGGAAATCTACCAAAAGTATAGACAGTCATTTAAGAAGTCTGATAAAACACTCTGAAAAAAACTTAAGACTCAGAAAAATAATAGTTTTTTTTTAAATAAATGAATATATAATCTTTTTTTTTTTTTTTTTCCCCAGAATTTAACAATATCTTTGTGCCATATATCAACCAGAAAAGAAGATGGCTGTATCTGGGATATATGCAAGTAACTGGAAGGAAGAAACTCCAGTGTTAAAAGTATATTCAGAAGCAGAAGTGCACAGAAAAAGGGTGAAAAAAAAAAGGGCATCCTCTGCTGAACGCTGCTTATGGGACTTGGTATCGTGGAGAGGATGATGATAGCTGCTCCAAGAGATCAGAGGGCGAGGGGCTGCGCCGTGCCTGCCTGAGCCGCAGGTCCGTGACCAAGGACAGCTCCCGCTCAGCCATGGGACACTTCTCTCTGGGACTCCAGAGCACAGATGCTCTGTTCCTGCTCGGAAGTCTGCTTTGGAACCAGAAGCTGTGACTTCGGAAAGTAAGTACCCCTATTTTACATAGACTTTTGTGAAATTAAAGTCATCAATACTGAGGGCATTTGAGAGTTCTTTGGAGTCTGTGCAACATGGCAAAGTAAGCACACTTCATGTGATTGCACTGAGTAGCTCAAAGTTTGAGTTGATTTACCCCACTCATTTCTAAGGACAAAATCTGAGAATGTCTTTTTTTTTTTTTTTTTTTTCCTGAGAAAATACAGAAAGGTGCTTCTGCTCTTTTTTATTTCTATACTTCCAAATAAATCATTTGTGACATAACAGAAAATACTGCAACAGTCTATGAGGAAGCATGAGCAGCAAAGTCTCAGACCCTCCTCCAGACATTGTTTTTCATTACACTGGGCCCTTTCTATGCTAAAATACTTGCCAGTTCCAGCCAGTTGGGTCTTCCTCTATAGTTCATTGGAGTAGAAGGTATAAAACCAAACGTAGACTAGAGGTGTTTACTTGCTGCTGAATGGAACTAAAGGGATCCCACAAAACCCCAAACCTTTAAGATGTATCTCAAGAAAGGTCTTGAAGACACCATGTTCTCTTGTCTCCTGATGGTCACCATCCTTGCTCTTGCTCCCGGTTACATCGCCCTCTTTGAGCAGTCAGCTGGCTTCCCTTGCCCTCCTACACTAAGCTGAAGTTTGTCCTTACTCCCCTTCACCTTGCTCTTTTGTCATTGATTGTTTTTATTTAAGCACCATCCTTCCCCTCATCTTTTGTCCTGTAACAGTGCAGCCTCATCAGCTCTTTTGCTGGCTTATTGCAATCCTGATTTATGGACCTTCTTCTGTACAGAGCAACTAGCCACATTGGATGTAAATGATGGTATAAGAGATAATGATGGTTTGATCACACCTTATATATTTCTACTAGGTGAAAAACTGTACACTTATGTAAAAATGAGTGTATTTAATTCAGCTCATTACCCCTTGCTATTTTAAAGCATGTAATTTTTGCTTTCTCTGGAGCAAGAACAGCCCTTCCTATTGGTTGTGGAAGACACTGAAACCTTTCTAGACCATTGTTCACTGCAGTGAGTCCCAAATCTGGTATATCCATGAGCATGACTGGGGGAGACCCTCTGCAGCATACTGCCAGGAGTCAGGACCAAAGTATTAGATAACCTTGTTAGAGAAGCTTGTCTGCCTGCCTGCACTATTTCCTGCTCGGGTCAATCCATGTTTGTTGAGTTTTGTTGCCATTTGTTCAGTTACATGATTACATTAATTGCAGTTTAAAATGCATGTTATGTTTTAGCTGGATTACCAAGATGCTGTGTGCTTTTTGTGTAACGGTAATTAAACTGCGTATGCGAGAAGTTAGACTTTCAATATATTTCAGTGCACTGGAGCCAGATGATTATTCTGATAGCTGAAAGGCACAGATGTTTTTCCAGGACTGGAATTCAGTGGCAGCAGCTTTTACCACGTAAACATGATGCTGAAAACACTGAGGCGCAGCGAGTCCATGCAGCCCCCTCGTGCTGCATTTTCGGAGCAGAAGCGTTGTAAGGGAACAGCGTTCACGAAGTTTAATCGCTAATGGGATGGTATTGTCATCATTTTACCACCTTTGAACCGCACTTCAGTCTCAGCTGTGGTATTATTAGCCTGTCTAGTCAAATTAATTGCATCCCCTCGTAGGAGTCATGTAGGCACTTAGCTTATTTATACATTTCCAGTGATTTCCAGTGCAGGCAGCTCTGTGATAGCTAAACTATGCTTTGTCCTTCTCCTTTTTTTTTTTTTTTTGCTTTCGTTTTATTTTTTTATTTATTTTTTTATTGGATGTCAAAAATACCGGTGAGGGAGTTGCAAAGAGAAAAAAAAAATGTAATTTCCAGAGGTAATTAAAGGCTGTAAACCAAACGAGCGTGGATTTTGGGTGCCCAGTAGCTGAGCCTCTCCACCCGGCTACCGCTGTCCCCCGGAGCGCCGCCTGGGCGCTGCTTCCCCAGCCTCAGCCCTCCGGCGTGCGCCGGGCCGTCCCTAGCGCAATTAATTAATTAACTGCGGGGCGGCCGGGTCCCTCCGCGTCCCTCCCGTCTGCGGGGACACGGGGCCCCGCGGCGCCAGGCCCGCTGCCATGGCAGCAGCCAGCGGGCGCCCGGCCCGGCCCGGCTCGGCTCGGCCCGTCCCGGCCGCCTCCCTCCCTCCCTCCCTCTCTCTGTCCGTCCCTCCCCGTCTCCCTCCCTCCCTTCTCCCTCCCTCCCCGCGTCCTCCCGCGCCGCCTCCCCGCGGGGTCAGCCGGGGACGGCGCCCGCCTCCCGCCGCAGGAAGCGCCGCAGCCGCCCCGGCGCCTCCCGCTCGGCGCTCGCCGGTGGCAGGCAGGTGAGCCGGGCCCCGCGGCGAGGCGGAGGAGCTCGGGGGATGCACCCCGGGGCGGCGGGGGGTGGGCTCCGATGGGGGGCGGCGGGGGGCGGGGAGCCCCACGGGGATGGGGTCGGGCTCGGGGGGTTCCCTCGGCCGGGCTCCGACGGCGCCGGGCAGCCCCCGGCACTGCCGGCAGCTCCGTGCTGCGGGCGCGGTGCGATGGGGGATGCCGCCGGTGCCCTCCCGGCGCCCCGATGGGTGCCCCCCGGACCCATCTTGCTCCCCCCGGCCCTATCGTGCTCCCCCCGGGTGGCAGGTGGCAGGCAGGAGCTGTGAGGGTGCCGCTGTTCGCTCCCGGTGCTTGCGGCTATACGGAGGGTGTTTAAACCCCGTGGTTTAAACGCAGCCTCCCGAAAGCAACCCGGTGCCCCGCAGAAGCGATGTGCCGGCCCTCGGGGAGCGATGCAGGAGGCAGGGATGCGGAGTAACTCAGCCCGAGTGCCAGGGCAACAGGTGGCGGAGCGGAGGAGAGGCTGCTCGTCTGGCATCCTCCTCCACCGGGGCACAGCCTCCCTGCTCGCTCCGACAGCGACAGCGGCGAAGTGCATGAGGCAGGATCCGCTCTTGCTATGTCTTCGATAAGGAACCAAGAGGCTCGTTTATTTTTAGGAGACTGGGAAGGCAGCTCTGGGCAAAAAAAAAAAAAAAAAAGCGTGTCGCGCTTGTGCCTCAACCCTGTGACCAGAGGAGCGGTGCTTGATGAGAGAATGGGGTCTTTTGGGGGTCTGATGCCGCTGCGCGTTCAGGGGCGACTTGTCAGGAAGGAAGCTCTGCTGAGCTGGGCGGCGTGCTTGGCTGGTGCGCGGGGTTGTCGGGAGGTGCGGGAGAGACAAGAGCAGAGAGAGCCTCAGTTAAAGCAAAGCACTGCAGACATAACCTGTAGGATAGCTACATCAGCGCTCTTTCACACGTTAGAGACAAATTTTCCCCCAGAAACTAAGTATGCTGTAAAGAAAATACTGCGTGGGGTCTGAGAGACTAAACAAGTAGCGAAAGAAAGCAGAAAGATAACGTCATTAAAAGCCAGAAGGTCTATGTTGAGAAGCAGGATTTCCAAAAGGAGTAAGGCTTGGTTAACAATTCCAAGCAGAACAGCTTGTTGGTCTGGAAAAGTTTAAGGTCTTGGTCTTTTTCATTGCATCAATAAACATAAAATGAAAATATACGGCTCCTAGTATAAACTCATACTGAGCACTTGACATAAAACTTGAGCAGGACAAATGAAAAGGCATTGTTAGTAATAAAGTCTTGGGAAATGGTATCAGGATATATGAGGGAAATGAAGAAAGACATATTGTCTCGGATTTAAAAAGGAAATCTTTTAAAAATGAGGCCTAGTGGAAGGAAAGAATGGGAACCTGCTCATGCAACAATGCTTTGTTTTTATGGAAAAAGCTGAAATGGAAAACTTTTAAGGAAAAAAAGGTTGGGGAAAAAAGTGAAATCCAATGAAATGTCTTTGATGATAGTGGAAACCTTTCAGTAAAAATAAGTGCTCCAGATAAGGTAAAAATTTTCAGGTTATATTTGAGTTAGTTGACTGGAGTTAGAAGAGTCAAACACAAAAAAAAAAAGGCAGGTTAGGAGGAGAAGGGAGAAATTTACTTTCATCACATGAATCGTCCAGATCTGGAGATCAACCAGAGCACCACCCCAGAAGAGAGGCAGCTCGTAGGAAAGTCATGGAAGAGAATGGCCAAAAAGGAGTGGGAAGCAGAGCATCTGTAGGTAGCTGAACTGTGTCCGATCTTCCTGGAGACTTCTGTCTGGGAGGGAGGGTTGCAGAATTTCTGTCCTAGGGACCCGTGGGATAGTTTTGCTGTGTGGACACTAGATAAGACCCTGAGATCTTACTGTTTTATTTTTTAGGGCAAAGATGCACTGGAGAAACTTGAGAAATTGTTGAATGCTCTTAGGGATGATTTTCCAGGAAAGTGAAAAAGATGAAGCAGGAAAAAATAGCTGATACAGAATGGTGTATGTGGCTGCCCCAGTTGATGGATGTCAGAGGGAAAGCCAAAAAGTTAACGAGGAAAAATTGAAACTCCCTCACGAGGCACTGAAAACCAGGAGTACTCGTAGGAAATAAAGATTTTGTGTACAGCTGAAAGAAAGAGAAAGGGATTCAGAGGCAATTTACTGGAAGGTATCAGCAACTGTGGAAGAGAAAGAGCAACTGTGATAGGGGCTGGTGTTCAGAAGCTCACGTACAACAACATGGACTATTCTGTATGTTACAGAGCATTGCCCAAAGCCCAGGGCACCCTAGAGCCCTTATCAATCCCTTATCAACCTGGGCCTTCCACGCCACAGAAAAATGAGATTTTCATTTAAAAGAAGGGGGGAAGCAATTACTGCCTCTGATTTCTTCATGCACACAAAGCAGATGTGGAACTTTATTATGTGTTTTTTTGCCATAAAAAAGAAAAAAAAAAAAAAAGGAAAATTTGAGGAAAGCTTTAACAGAAAGACAAAAGCAGTGAAGCATTGCAGTTATGCATAGACAGTTAAAGAAAAGACATAAATAGAATGAGAAAAACAAGATGTCTGTAGTAAACTTCCTAAGCCCTCCAGGTCAACAAAGCAATTCAGCAATATTTGCAATCAGTCGTAAATAATGGCAGTCATTCATAACAAGAGGTATTCTTACATAAGGATACATCCTTACGTAGACCTTACATTTAGGCCTGACCTTGGTTTTCTGAATATATAGCAGTCTGGTTTTGGTGCTACAAAGTTCATAATACTTCCATTACAATTCCTCAATTTGCATTTCAAAAAAAGTGCTCTGCAACTGAAAACACTAATTACATCATTTCTAATCAGTTAATCTTCTGTACTTAGCAGTTTAGTAAAATGTCAGGGAGAATACATGAAACCTATGGAACCTGAGGAAGCTACGAAACTCAAGCTGGAAGAGGGCTGGAAATGCACCAGCTCTTCCAAACATTTTGTGATTTTTACATTAATGGATTAGTGAGCAAATAATGGGAGGAAGAAAGAGAATCCACACAAAGCTTTCAGCATATTAGCTAAAATATTGCAATTGTGTAGTGGCTATAATTTAAATGAGATATTGAGGAATGAAAAATTTAGTGCCTTATATAAAGGGAATTATGGATTTTGTTATCTTTCTTTAGTGAATTAACATTTTAGCTGTACTTAATAAATGTTAAGAGGTTCGGTCTAGCCATTTTTGGAAAATGACAGAATACAGAAGCCATGTGGCTATTTCAGACAGATGTTTTCCTTTAGGTTTCTAGAGATGGGCACAAGAGAAACCCTTGCCTTTCTTCTGTATGGCTAGGTCCTGGTGCTTACCTTTGATCCAACTCATGGTAAAGTAAAACTTCGGGAAGTTTACCTGTCCTCCTGATAAAAGGTAAGGAGATCTTTGTTGAGAAGTTTGACTTCTGAATGACTGTTTCCAGCATGAGTTCAGGGAATATAATACTTTGAGTGGAGATGAAATGATGAGATCCAATTTGTAATCTAGCCGGCTGAAGACCAAATGGCAGAGAAAACTGAGTAACTAAAATTGATAGGAAGAAACTTAGGTCTGTGCCAACTTTGTAATTAAACAGGGTTTGGAGTGGAAAAAGTTTGAAGTAACCTTCTTAATTTTGTTAGTACATTGGCAGGTTAATAATCTTTTAATTAAAAAAGTTAATAAAAAATAAAAAGGAATTGTAAATAAGTAAACAAATAATGATGTAAATAAGTAAATAGATAATGAACTAACTAACTAACTAAGCTTAGTAAAGTGGGGCCTTTGTGATATGAAACTACAGAACAAGTGCACATCTAGAATGGAAAACGTAAAAGTTTTTACTATACGGGTGCATATTTTGTTCTCCTTTGATCTGGCCAGGGTATATGCATTTTGGTTCCTCTACCATGCTAGTGTTTTAATTTTTAATTATTGGTTTTCACAATAAGGATGCATGAATTATTTGCTGTTTTGAGATACAATAGGAGATATATTTAGGATCTGAAATCTGTCACATCCTCTGGGATTTAGCTGTATGATTTCATTAGATTTAGAGTTAGTGCAGTAAGTCTAGAAATGGGCAGATGCTAAACATAATGCAGAATTTTAATTATTGTTTACAGTTAATTAAAATGCTATTTTTGTTTGGTTTGCCTCCCTCTGGCATCTTCAAGTCCTAATTAATTCTTACCTGTGGGTGGTGGGATTAGGATTGGCAACAACACGCACCTCAAACAGCCCACCAGCACCTATGGCTGTACATGCAGTAGTCCTGCAGAAGCAGAGATCAAATTCTTGAGAAGTTAGGTAAAGGTGGCTATTGTTGTTGTTGCCAAGATTATTTTTATCGTATTGTCAACATATGTGTTAATGTACAAACATGCAGGTAAGGTATAGAACTCATGAAATTTATAAAAGGTAAAGACTTTGTATACATGAGAAATTAGAGTGCTGAAGACAAGATGTATAGAAAATGTTAAAGGGGAGCCAATGTTCGCTTGACATATAAAGGAACAGCTTGGCACTGTTCCTTCTGGTGAACTACTCAGTGACATTTATGACACTGATAAAGAAAATCTGTGAGCAAATATGATTATCTGATGTGGTTCAAGGAGCGGCTCTTTGGCACTTTTCTATGAAGGTGGTATTTTCAGGTGCATACCCAGATCGTGATTGAGGCTTTTCCTTTCCTTTCCTTTCCTTTCCTTTCCTTTCCTTTCCTTTCCTTTCCTTTCCTTTCCTTTCCTTTCCTTTCCTTTCCTTTCCTTTCCTTTCCTTTCCTTTCCTTTCCTTTCCTTTCCTTTCCTTTCCTTTCCTTTCCTTTCCTTTCCTTTCCTTTCCTTTCCTTTCCTTTCCTTTCCTTTCCTTTCCTTTCCTTTCCTTTCCTTTCCTTTCCTTTCCTTTCCTTTCCTTTCCTTTCCTTTCCATTCCTTTCCATTCCATTGAATCGGAATACTATAAGTTTGGTTTTGTTTTGGCTTAGAAGTGCTTCTGTAATTGGTTTCTAGAGCTTTCTTGATTTGACCTAATTGGACATTTTGGAAGGTCGCCAATGTACAGACTAGGATTTTGCCAGTTTTCCATCAATGATTAATAAAGCTCATTTGAAGGATCAATTAGAGTTCCAAAAAGAAGATTTTGAACTGGAATTGTTATAAAACCAATGAGTGCTATTTTATTAATGGGCATTCTCAATGTTGAAGGATGAAATACGGCACTGCAATGAACTGCAAATGTACATTTCTTTCCAGAGAATCCCCTTCCTTCAGGTGATTATTACATTGTACCAGGAATTCTATGGATTGAGAAACAGTTTCATTTTGCTTCATAATTACATTTTTGGCAAAATTCAAATTATTGTTTTTTTTTTTTTTTAAAAAAATCATTAGACCATTATAAAGTAGTTTTGGCAGGAAAGATTTCTTCAAAGGTTTATTTGCTCTTTATGGTGCTAAAAGTGTAAGCGCTGGCTTTCTGAAGGACTAGTGAACTTAAAGAAATGATATGTTTGGAGGGAGGAAAATCAGGCAGTGCATACAGTCATCAGTTTCTAATCATCCTCAACTCCTCCCTGAGCTCTCATTTTTATAAAGATAATTAAAAAGCAAAGTGCAAGTTGTTCAGCCAGTTTTGGCACATCTCTAATTTGTTCATTTCCCCAGTACACGGGTATAGGTTTGATGGAAAGTTTTTTGTTTGTTTGTTTGTTTGTTTCTGAAGAGAGGGCTGACACTAGTGGATAAGTTAACAAGCAGGAGGTTCCCACATGTTGGAATTAGCTACTTATCTGTCTCATCCATTGCTTGTTTGTTCACGTTTTGCTCATTCAGATGTATCCTAAAGAAAAGAGATTTCCAGCTATTAGGGTGGCTCCCATTTCTAATTTGTTCCAGGAGTTCATAGCCGTGGGTCTGAGCACACCAAGCAGGATCTGTAGGTGTTTACATATTACTTGTCATTTGGATCATAATTAGCTTTTTAATTTTAATGGTACTGGGTTTTGGCTGACCAGGTAACTATGAGAAGCATGTCCTCCAATTACATTTATGCTCTTTTCTGCACAGTGAATTTGGAGTGGAAATGATTACATCTGTCATTTTTTCATGCCTCCTTGGTGTCACTGTTCAGCTAGTGGTTTCTACCAATAGATGTGTACACAGAGTGCTGTGTGATGAGTTGCTGTACTTACTCTTCAGGAGTAAAACCTAAGCCTTCACTGAAGTACTTTCCTCTTCAAAGACTGATGCACATTTGGTAACACTGCCACTCTGCTTCAGCAAGCTTGTGCTGTGAAAAGCCAGAGCTTTCACTCAGGTAGGACTCCTCCTTGGCAGGTTCTACAGAGAGATTTTTCAAGCTGTCCTCCAAAGCATCTTTGGGGATTCCTGGCAGATCAGGTGTTCTAGGGGAAGGCACTGCTTCCTTTTTCAGACACTATTAGCATAAGTATCACAACACGAAGCCCATACTCACACTCAGAAGACGCTTTCATCTTGTAAATCAGGCAAGTCTTGCTTAAATTGGCATTTACTGAAATAGGACTGTTGGAACTGTACCAGTTCTACATATTACACCGAGCAGGTATATATACTGCACTACGTGCTATGCTTGCAGTAAAAAATGGCAAGAGGCATTCTAAAATAACAGAATTACAGTACTATACAATTACAGCATTTCTGCTAGCATCATGGTAATATTTCTTTTCCACACCTTTGAAGAGAACTTGGAAACCAAAATGCTTCAATAAAAACTACATGCCTAAATTATTCAAAAAATCCAACTGTGATTTGATTCAGGATGAAAAAGTAAACTGAGCTCGTGCATTCCATGTTTTAGGCCTGCTGAAGTAAAGCTTAGAAAAAGATCGTTAAAGCAAGATATGGAGAATGAAATAGAAAGATGATGGTGCATGGTCTTACATTTTCACTTACTGAAATGAGTAGATGTCCTAATTTTCTCCGGAGAAGAGATACCAGGCTTCTAAGTTCTGTTATGAGTTTAGCAGAAAGGTTGAATCTAGATTTCCAGTTTTTATCACTTTACTCTATGTTTCCTGGCATCTGTATGTTTCTTGCTAAGTGTTCCATAGTAATGCTCAGTTGCAAATAACATTTTGATTTAGAATATGACGAGCTGCTTATTCCATCAGTTAATCCCCCTCACACCTGGTAATTGAGGTCTGTATGGTCTTAGATTAGGAATGAGAGAACTTGCTAAACTCTTGCTTCTGACAGACCTCCAAAATCAAACCTCTACCCAGCGGGTTTTAGCTTTCCCTCAAAGTAACCCAGTTATAATTATTGTAACTGCAGGAGTCTTTCCAAGCCCTAATCTTTTAACTGAAACCACAGTGGTTTGGGACAAAAGATCTGGTTTCAGTAGGACTTCTGGCCATCTTTACCTTCTTACAGAGCTGCGTTCATGCTTGCTTTGAGTTGTCCTGAAGGAGATGTCCCTTATCCACCACTGAAAGGGAACTGTATGGAAAGCTTTGGTGGTATCACATCCATTTCAAACTAGAGACTTTTCTGCAGGTCAGTTAAATGCTGTTTCTTCTCACCTGACAGGATGTCCTCACTGCTGTCCCAATCTCATCCTTTGTCTGTTCCACTCAATATGAAGGGAGAGCTACACATCTGAGCTAATGAGCCTGTCATTTGTCATCTACTTTTTCAAATAAATATTAAAAGTACAGCTTCTGCTGTGTATTTTCATGAAAACCCAACTGGCCCACTGTCATTTTTGTGAGATTTGGAGTCATAAAAATTGTCATCACAGGTGGCAGCACAAGAATGACCTTGATTATTTCTCCAGAAGATAAGAAGGATGAATGGCCATTTTTGTTTATTCAGTAGCCCTTCTAGCCCAGTCACCTTTGGCTGTCGCTGACAAGTAGAAGATGTTCACTGTAAGACTGGAAGAAATAGGATAAGTGTAGAATTTCCTAACTCCTGGCAGTCAGAGGTTATGGGAATTTCCTGAGCCAGAGATTTCACTGGATTGCATCATCATGTTTACTAGCCATTGATAGACTTATTGACCATAAATTGTCTGGTCTGTTTTGAACTTTTTTGAACCTCCACATCATCCTTTGATGACAGTCCAAATAGCCTTTTTTAGTAAAACAGTTTTTGCAATAAAAAATGAGAATATGCACAAAATCCTATTTAGTCTGGAAGCCTGCTTCAGTGTAGGAGGGCTCTGACTGCCTTCCCAAGTACTTTGTTGTTGCAGTTTAGAAACAAACATCTTAAAATTTTTTGATGATAACTTAATCTTGCTGTTTTTCTTTCCCTGCAGATTTTGTTGCCCTTGTTCATTTGGTTTTGTGAACTAAGCATTAATATCCTGCGTGGCACGCGCATCCCTGAATAGCTTGAAAAAAATCCCTTGCTGGATTTTTCATGCAAAATCAAAAATGGGTGTTTGTTGAAATGTGTGGTGATGTGAACTGTGTATTGGAGGTTAGATTGTGCCTCTAGGTTTGTTTCTTTCACTTGCTTTCTTCCTTGTTATTTATTTTTCTTTTCTGTTTGCCTGGATTTTCATACGTCTCTTCTCTCCTCACACATCTGCTGTGGTTCCCTTTGAATTCTGATGATAGAATGGAATTGGATGTCTGTGCAAAAACAAAGTATTATTTCATTAGGTTATTTTTAGGTTCCCCAGAAGTTTTGAAACAGACATAGATTACACTGTATGGTAAACTGGAAATCGAAGATGGAAAGAGTTACAGTTAAACAATATATAGCATTAGTGGTTTAATATTGAATTCTTACAGTAAATGGATATTTGCCCTATACAAAGACTATAGGATGTTGGCCAAATACCTTTGGTTACCACTAAAATGTTTCAGCCTTTCATGGCATTTAGAGCAGACTGGCTTCAGTTATCATTAATAATAAATGAAAGTTACTCTGAAGTCATTGTATTCAAGTACTACCTGGTGGCGTTGATGTATGTATAAACACTGGTCATTCACGGTTTAAAGAGGGACCCACATGGGATGCTTTTTGTTGTGCTGAGTCACTCCTGTTAGTCCAAAATGTGAATTATGATTCCTTCATTTCCACATTCACTGCAAGGTTTTTAAAATGAAACATTTTGGATTTTCTTTGCCAAAAGGTAAGGTTCTCATTTAATCAGAAAACTCCACAGCAATCTTAAATTACTGACACTATGGGCTGCTGTACCATAACTGATCTTGTCTTCAGACTTCATTTTCTCATGCACTGTGGTGCATGATGTTGCAGAGACTTGAGGAAATGAGAGGTCTGGAAAATTGAAAATAGTAGAAAAAAATGTTTTGTAAGACCTTTCTTGAGCAAGTGATTAGGGACTCCTCTGTCCACCAGATAATGGTGGCCGTGTCCTTCAGCTGCTGTCTTGTTCTATTGGTCTGTGCTATCCACCTGCTGGTGGATAAGTAAATAAGTGGCTGCCCCCCAAAAACCAAACCAACAAACCAAAAAACCAACAAAACAAAACAGTTGAGGTTTTTAATACTTCCAAGAAGGACAAATCCATTTGTATATGATCAGATTTGCTAGGCAGCCAATCTAAACTCAAAGATCCATAGGACAAAACAAGCAAATAACTATAAGAAGGAAATCTGTAAGTTGATGGTAGATTTAAGACATCCATTACCATTAGAAAGTCCAGCTGAACTGAAGTTCTCCTCTGCCTGCCCACCCCCAATGTGTTGGTTTGGAAGCCAGGCAAAAAGTACTTATGAGGAAAATAAATAGGTAAAAGTAAATAGAAATGGTTAATAGGTAAAATTAATAGGAATTAAAAGCTGAAATCCACCAAAGTAACAAGTTCTTTCTTTATGTTAAAATGCAAAAGAAAAAATATAGTTCCACTGAGAAGAGCCTCATGCCTTGAAAGATTTGCAGATACTCTTCCAGCTCACCTCAGAGCTGGATTTTGTCATACATGTTCCTGCTCCAGCTTTTGGTCATTTACAGAGGTCAGTGTTAACTTGGTTTTATGTTGAGGGAAGTTTCTGCCTCTTGTCTTTGGGAACAAACTCATGACCCTTAGGTAACTGATGCACTGGGAGTAAAAATGGCTATGACCATTTTTAGTCACAACATCACAGTGGGCTTAGGGTCCTGGATCACCTAAATCTGGGGCTCTCTGCTTCACTGGTGTCCTGACCACACAGCTGCACTGCCCTACATCCAACCTCTTCATTTGTCACTGAAATGCCATCGGGTCCCCTTCCATCGCTTCCCCCACTCCTGCCCTACTGCCTGCGAGGCACTTGCAGTCCACGTGCAAATAACATCCTCTGGCCAGGCAGGTGAGGCCGAGCAAGGAACCAGGAGTAAAGACGTCCTGGTGTTGAGATGCAAAGCCAGTGGGTGACGGGGCGCTTTGCGACACTGACCTATCCCTTCCTAACCATGTTTTGTCTTCGGCGGGGAGTGGCACTAGAAGGCATTAAAACGTTGTGCCTGCCGGGTATCTGCAAGCACTTGCGGTTGCCGTCAGTGGATGGTGGTGTGGAGCGGTTTGTGTGACGGGGACGATGACACAACTTCGGGCTCGTGTTGTCACCATCACATGACACCGTGTCCCCACATTTCAGTCATGTCAGAGCAGTGCATCACCGCCCCACTGGCTCGTTGTGTGCTTTGTGTTTAGCAGCACGTATTTATGACACGGTGAGCGAAGAATGAAGTTTAACTCATGTCCTTAACTAACCCTTAAGCGAGGGATTAACTGCCTACTGCATTCTTCTACCAAGTATTAATCACTTAGCATTATTTTCATTTTTTTAAAAGTCCTTTGTTTCCGTAGTATGTCAGTACACAGTTTGGTTTGAAATCAGGGGTGTTCAGGGGCTGCTGAAACATTAGTCATGGCATTACTGCTGTCGGGCTGACAAGGGACCTGTTGTGTTATGGCTTTGGGTGAAGGAAAAACTGCATGCCGATGGGCTGCAGTTCAGTTATCGACGTTCACTCCTTCTTCACAAACCTGTCTTCCTGGCTGTGGTAGAGTTAAAAAAATAATTACAAGTTTTTCAAAGGATCACCCACATACACATGGTATGAGAGTTCTTTTCTTTGTTGGTTTCATTTTATTTGTACATGACTCACTCTTGGCAAAATGAGTGAGCCTCATGAGCCTGTAAAAATTCTGTTTGGATTAAATGATTTGCATTAAATGATTTATAACTGCAAGAAGGGTTTAATATTCCTGTAATTCCTCAAGGAAAAACAAACTGATCTTAGTCTTTCAAGTAGCTGTTGCCATCGCGCCTGTGCCTTCAGCCGCCATCTTCCTTCCAAGTCGATAGCTGCTGGTGGGACCCTTGGTATTTCCCCTTCCCTCCCCGCCTCACGACTTATGGACCGGTTGGTGGTGGGGATGCACTGCCACCTTCTTCCTTGCACATCCTTCTGAGCGTGACCACAGGTCCCTGAACGTATGGCTCCCCCCGTACTTGCCATCAGCAAGACGAAACCTTTCAGTGACACGTTTCTGAGACCAAACTCCCCTGGTTGTGTAGGACAGTGCCCACCGCTTCCCTGCCGGCACCCAGCTGCGTGCTCATCCCTGCACCCTCCCTGTGGGGCTGCCTCCCCGAGCCCACAGACTGCAGGACAACGGCTGGCAGGCTGCGCTGCCTTCAGCCTCCGGTCGCACGGAGCCCTCCTCCTCCTCCTCCTCCTTCTCCTCCTCCTCCTCGCCGTGTGCCCGGCCGCCACGGCAGGATTTTCCCCTCGGCAGCCCCGCTGAGCGGCGTTGCGGCCGGAGGTGAGCGGCGGGCGGGCGGCCCCCGGGAGGGGGGGAGCCGGGTCACGGCCGCAGCCCGGCGGCGGCGGAGGGGAGGAGGCGGCGGCAGGCTGCCGGTAAGGGGGCTGGGGGCCGGAAAAGTTTTGTTTTTTGTTGGTTTTTTTTTTTTTTTTCCTGGTGAAGTTGTGTCCGACTTCCCCGACCGGCGGAGCGCGGAGGGAGGCTGGCAGGCTGCCGGGGACGGGATGGGATGGGATGGGACGGGACGGGGCGGCACGGCAGCACCTGCGCTGCCCAGCCCGGGACCCCGGCACCGGGAACGGCACCGGGAAAGGCACCGGGAACGGGCAGGGCACCGGCGGGGCAGGGCAGGGCAGGGTGCGGGCGCTGCAGCCGGCCCGCGGGGCCGGGCGGCACGGCGTGCCCCGGGGGCTGCCCGCGGGGCGCTGCGGGTTGGTGTCGCGGCTCGGCGCCGACACAGGGCGCTGGGCTTCCCTGCTTGCTGTTTCCCCAGCTCCGGCCTCGGAATAAGCCTTAGAGAAGAAGCGGAGCAGAGGGTTTGTTATTTATGAGAAATTTTCCGCGGTAAGGATGGCATTTTTAGGAGGCTTGATCGCGATCGGTGCAATGCCATGAGGGAGCAGCGCTGCCTTACGATGAGATCCTGGGGTTCCCTCCTTTACTTTGAGCGCTATACCACAAAAATCCTTGATCGTATAGCATTTTTAAAACCGACCTCACCGTGGCGAGAAGCTGGGCTAAGGCAGTGGGAAGCACAGCCCTTCGTTTTCTCCCAGAACAGCTGTTGAAGGGACAACAACAACAAACGTTTTGTGAAACTGGATATGCCTACTTCCTTCCTCACCAGCCCTTTATTTATTTATTTATGTTCCTACTAACCAGCTCTAAATCGCCCTTCGTAACAGTCCGGGGCCACTTGAAATAGCCTCAGCTTTCCTTCAGCTAATTATGACCTTCGGGTGAGTCCGTGCACTCCCCTGTTACTCGCTGACAGTGGAGCAACCTGCGGTGACACCGAGGTCTCCGCCGCCTGATGGTCCGGACAAAATGCAATCGTTCCATGGTTCTGTCCTGCAAGAGGGGGGATGTGACTGCGGTTCGTGTCAGCTTTTAGCTGTACAGGCTGTGAGGTTCAGGGCTGAAATGGCTCAAACCAAGGTCTGCTAGAGTCAGTGGAAACCCTCCGAGTGTGATTTTAGGGGGTTTGGATCAAGTCTTGCATGAACTGGTGTCGAGCACGTCGTGGCTCCTCTGAACTGGTCAGTGCTTTTGTAATCGTTGCATATCCAAGTCATTATATAAAGCCAAATCTGTGTTTTCTCCTTCTCCGTGCGGGAACGTTCTTGCAGTTTGCTGAATAGGAAGCGCACTCAGTGCTTTGGTTCACCTTCTTGTAGGATGTGGCATTAATTTTATTATACGATCATTTCCATTTATGTGAGGACCCTGTGCATGCTTTTTTCCAAATTTCTCCCAAAGTAGGAGACTTAGTAAAAGTGAATCTGCTTTCATCGAAGGCTGTTGCCCTGGAGGACAGGTTTCTTTAGGTATTTTTCCAAGAGTTAATGGCAATGGAACATCTGAAGTCATGAGACGTGCTTTCTCTGATGTGCGTATTGTACTTCCCTTGTTCAGTATGCTGTTGTTACCTGCTTGTATTTTTTTTTTTTTTTAATGTGGAAGGGAGAAAGTTGCAAGTGGTAACAGATACTGGTGCTTCTTAAAGAAGCTTGCAGAATAACACATACCTGTGGTACACATATATCCTCCTGGCTTCCCTGTTGATGATGAGCAGGATTTTTCCTCTTGGCTTTATGTAAAAATCCAGCCAAGAGAAAAGCAGGGAGGAGAAGGATTACTAAACTTAAATCATGGAAGATTGTCAGAGTTTATTGTCTAATGTAGCCTGTCTTGAAATTTGATTCTGTTTGGAAGGGAACCAAGAGATGAAACCTCAAAAAAGCCACCTGATTTGAGGCAGGACATCCTCCAGCAAGAATCTCATTTGCTACAGGAAGGGTGAGACCAGGAATTTTGGCTTGCTGGAAAAGGAAACTCTGGAGCTCATTATCTCTTCCCCATCATATTCTGGTTTACTGATTTGGGGTTTGCTTATAACTAAAAGCTGAGGAAGGCAAAAGAGGCATGAATATGAAGAAGCTTAGGTAAATAGCCTGGGATGAGGGAAGCCATTAGAAGGAAGGCAGCACAATTTTTATGGGTCCTCATGTCTTGGATTTCCTTATTGGACTTGAAAAGCGCTAATTCTTCCAGGCAAACAAATTTGCTCTTTAATTGGAGATCACTGTTATAGCAGAAGGCAGAGCTGTAGAGCAGGGTGCAGAGTAGCAATGCGGAGATGTGTTATTTCTTCTGTCGTGTCCTTTTGCGTGCTGGATTTCCAAAATAGATGAGAATCTGGCATCTGGAGGAAGGGAGGAGGTATGCTGAGGGCTGTCCTCCCGCCCACATGGAGTGAGGCAGAAGATGCATTGGCTTATGGAGTGTATGGTCAGGATCTAAATTTAAGAATTTTCTGTCAGAGGGGGCCAGCCAGGAAAGATATCCCTAGTATTTTCACTGTTCATCTTTGTCCCCTCCTTTCTGAATTTTGGAAATGGTTGTATATACATTACTAGATTCTGTCCTACATGGCTCCGTTTGAATAAATGAATGTTGTCCAGTACTTCCAGGTTTGCAACAGCAGAATCCTGCTAGGCTGTGAAGGTACTCCTTGTATCTGCTTACCTGAAGAAAGGCCCCCGAGTCTTTGTGGAAGTCTGTACTGGCAAGTGCAGTGTAGATATGTAAGTCTGGAGGTTTGCTTGAACTAATTTAACCTGTCAAAAGAGTGAGCAGAATAATCAGCATGGCTGTTAGCATGGCCATACTGCTTTTGATGCTTTTTGAACTTGTCATTGAGCAGTGGAGGAATACCCTGTCTTCTCTGGGACGAGTTGGGATTTTTTGTATTTTACAGGGATAACTAAACAAGTAACGCATGTATTACAAGAAGCTTTGTTATGAAAATGAAGGGCAGACTATAAATAAACATAATTTCTGTGTAAAGATTAAAGAATTGTATTTCAATTCTCTGTTATTTCATCAGTTGTTTGTGGTCCGAGATGACATTTTGAATAAAGTAAATGAATCTTGCATAAGTTGTTTCTCTCATTTAATTCACAACATGTGAACGACATCATTTCCATTACTCACCACAACTACTTTAATCATGCTGTGGTAGGGGGACAGTGCTAGTAAAAAGACTGATTGAAAAAGTTGGTTCTGTTGTTAACCTTTTCAGTTTATGGTCACATTGCCAAGATGTGTGCAACAGCCTGCTACTAGGCAGGATGAAATTGTAAGCAAATAAAATGCCTTTTTAAAATATGAATATTAACTTGTGTATCCAATTCGGAATGCTTTTGATCATAAAAATCTCATTTTATCCTAACATACTGTAGTTTATTAGAAATTAAAGGTCCTGTGAAATTTAAACCAATGAATTAGTCAGAGCATAAAGTAATAAACTGCAGTTTAAAAAACTACTATATATCCTCACATATCTTAAGTATACAGAAGTGTAATTTTTACTGATGAACTAAAATGGCAAATACTCTTATGTTATAATTAGATTATATGCATGAAAGCAGTGTGATCATTCTAGATTATAGAGCTGTTCTGTGTCCTCTGGTGAACCAAACCCAATAAATTAGGATTCTGTTTTCCATGGGAAGAAATAAAAGGACCAATTGTCAAGCTGCGTAATAGGAAGGTAGAAAACAGGACAAGGAGATCAGTGCTTCCTGAAGTGAATTTAAAGTCAAAATGCAAGTCTTTCTTTTGCTGGATGAGGAAGGAGTGAAGTTAGCACATGTAGAACCAGATTACTTATACGTGTGCATACGCAATGCATACTTTTTTTTAACTTGGAGAGAAGATCATTAATTATTTCTGCCTATTTTAGCACTGATCTTTGGATACCTTCTGGATTACTTCATGGAAGTTGGTAGGAGTTAACTGCAATGCACAGGTATGGCAACATTACGTGGCTGTAGGACATGCTTTGGAAGAACTGTTTTGGTGTCAGAAAAGAAAGGAGCTCTTTGAGGAAAGTTAGAAGTACTTTCCAACTATATAAGTAGTTGGATCATTGAACAGTTGCTCAGTAATTGATATCGTATTGACACACATGTGGATAAACCATCTATATTAAAAATACTAACAAGAAAAATACATTTCTATGGGTTAGAACAGCTTTCATCACCACCGCAAGACTGCTTCATGGTGTCACACATGACATGTTTGCTCTCATTACTTACAGCTGTACAGTGTTCTTGAACTCAGGGCCTTTTCCCCTTTCGTGCAGATCTTCACATCTTTCTTCCACCCTCTTGGTCTTGCACCTTGGCGTCCCATAGTACGTTTTTAACTCTGCCTCCCACCCATGACTTGGCATCATTTCCCTTGACCTAGCTATGCCCACTACTTGCCAGATGCTCCGGCTGAGCTGTATGTCAGCAGGAGTGCTGCTGCTACTGCTGCTTTGTTTCCTACCTAGAAAAAGAATGAGCACTAATACATTGGAGGCATTTCTTCCTTAGCATTGTTTTTTTTTCTTCTGGCCTTTAGTACAGCCTTGTCATTCCTGGTCCATCTGCCTACTTCCTTGCCACTTGACAAGTGGGATTGGCATTGCGTGACACCATACCATCTGTTTTCTAGCTTTAGATTAAAAAACATATATATTTCCATGGTTTATTAATTTACTCCTCGCTCTCTTTCTCCATCTCTCTTTTATATATGTCTAACTTCTAAAAAATAGGGTGCATTTGTGCGCAAGGTGCTTCAAGTAAGGTTAGGACCTGTAGCATTTCTGTGTAAGGCTTAGAGTGACTTTGTTCATGGCTTCAGAAAACAGAATGGTTTATCTCAGGCTTTTTTTTTTTTTTTTTTTAAAGTCAAGTGTCTTAGTTTCCATACTGCATTTATTCTCTGAAGAAAAAAAAAATGAAAAAAAAGATAAGGTGATGCACATTATCTGCTTAGATAAACAGGGAAAGATTTTGTACAGTTGTATTTGTGTAACTCTGGAATATACATGCACATGTGCATTAAAAGAGTGTTAGCCTAGAAAGCATTTGTGAAGCAAAACGAGCACTTTCATTAAATATTAATGTATAATTTTATTTGTACAAATACAGGGAATTATATCTGGAACACAGAGTACTTCATATGCCCTGTTGAACTGTATGCAATTTATGTTGTACTGTTTGGCTGATGTGACTTGCTGAAGTGATTTGGGTTATTGAAGTGCTGTTTGTGACTAGAATGTAACAGCTTAGCTGGGCCAGATGACTTGGATCATCTCTTTAACTGCATAAGTTACTGATTATTAAGGTTATAATGTCAAGCACTAAGGAAAAGAAATACTAGAATTAAGGTTGATTATGTAGCCTTCATTCCAGGATCTTTGAGAATATGCAGATAAATCAAGGTTTAGAGTCCATGGACAGCACAGCTTCACTATTCAGGGTAGTGAGTATGTAGTGATAGTTGTATTTGAAAACTGCAGCTCCTATAAACTTTGTTTCAATTTATAAAATTTCTGAACAACAGATCCCAGGACGTGCAGTTGGCTATGTACATTATGGGGAGCATGTGGTCTGTGACTGCAAGGTGCACATGTAACCATAATTTGTCACTGATTATTGTGAATTTTGAGTTGAAAACCACTTAGAAGATGTCCACCAAGAAGGTATCAAATCTTATTCTCCAGCTTAACATTCAACTGTTGCAAGCCATTGTAAGTGTTGTAAGTGGGTCGCACATGCACTGCCTGGCTGTCTCTGACAGGGTCCTTTCCAAGGAGCGGATGGTGGCACTGTGTTTTGTGAGGCAGAAGGATCTGCTGCTGTGATGCTTTCAAGAGGCCTCACATCAAAAAAACCTCTGTTGTTTTGCAGAAGTACTCGCTGTCCTAGGAAGTTAGGTGTGAGTGAGGAGGCCGTGGGCTGGGGCTCAGCTCTGCCTGCTGCCAGTGTTCACCATTTCTGATCAAACGCAGCTGGGATCCAACCTGTCAGCTGTGGTTGTGGAGCATTTCCCCCCAACTGCCTAATAATAAATACTTCATTATTAAGCCCTTTGTTTTTATCTTTCTTATGAGAGACAGGAAGGGTTAGTGCCCAGTGACCAGGCTTTGGCAGCACTTTTTATCTGCTGCTGAGGGGCTTTTGTAGCTCCAAACCAGCCAATGTGACATGGACAAAGCCTTTCCACCCTGTTTAGGCCATGCTTCTGATCTGATGAAATCAAAGGGACAAGCAAGCCCCAGACTGGGGGGTCGATGTGCCAGGCTGGACCTCTCTTTGCCCCAGTCTGTTTGGGTTTGATGGGCTGCCATCCACGGATCATCATGGGGCAGGCACGTGGCCAGCTGGCTGTGAGGGCTGCAGTCCATGGGTCATCATGGGGCAGGCACATGGCCAGCTGGCTGCAAGGTGCTGAACTTCTGCCGGTGACGGGGCTCTCCTGGGGATAGGGCAGCCCCAGCTGCAGTCATTTCTGCAGCCAGTACCATACCTCTGCCTTCAGGCTCTGCACTGGTTTCCTTACAGTGCCTGTTACCTGGCATGGAGCTATGCACATGGAGTATGCATGCTTTCTTTTAGGTCTTCTGAAATGCCTGATAGCTGGTAAATTCAAGAAGCTGAATGAAACTTCTTTTTTTTTTTTTTTTTTTCTCCCAAATACTTGAAAAGTTTCTGTGGAGCACAAATAAACTTTGGCACTCTCTCTCCATCTTTTTCCCTTTATGACTAGGTTTTCACAGAAATAATGGGTTAATTCATGATATATTGGCCTTGCTTGCCAGATTACAAGCTCTGCTCCAAGGAATAGGAGAACTCAAGTAGATGAAAGAAAGTCTAAAGTTTTGCATAAAGACCAAAACCAACCAAACAAACAAAAAACAAACAAACAAACAAAAAAAAACCACAAACAAACAAACAAACAGAAACCAAAGCTCGTTCATTTGGGTACTTATGCAGAAATGGCAAGACTGCTTTGACTGGTTGAACACTAGCACATGTTGCACAGAGAAGGTTGCACTGTCGCCATCATTGAAGATAGTGAAAACCCTACTGGATGTGGTCCAGGGCATGAGGTGGGTGAGCAGGGGGCTTGGACTAGATAGTCTCCAGGGATGCTTTCCAGTCACAGCCACTCTCTGACTGAAACTTTCCGAAAAAGTTCATCCTGAGATGGACAGTCTGATATGGGGAAATTCAGTTCACATGTTTAGAGCATGATTGAAGTAATAAATAATTTAAGATAGATCAATGTGATGGGAAGCATAGAGTTCACTTTAAAAATAAGCTGGTCTACCAGTCTTGCCTATAATAAATTCAGGGGAGTCAATAAAAATATTATGAATTCATACCAAAATAACAGAGAGCAAAGCTTACCACTTCTGTCTACACAAACAACTTGAGCTGTTCTGTGACTATAAAAATGTCCTACACATATTTTCCATGTGCATGTTGAAGCTGCCAGCATGTTTCAAACTTAGAACCAGAATTCATACTCTTGCCTTTGCACATGTGGGACCAGTGCTCAAGATCAGTGCCTTTGAACTTGTATAAAGAGCCATATGGGCATAAAAAAGTAGCCAGAACTTGACTGAGCTTAGGAGTAGTTTTCTGATCATGCTTTGTTCACAGGAATGTAAGCATAAAAAGCCAAATTTACATAAGCAAACTACTCCGTGAACCCTTGCCCTCCCCTCTCCCTTGACCTTTGCTGCCCAGCTTGGCTTCCAGAGCTTTTCCAGAGGTCTTTTTCTTGGGTTACATGTTTCTCTCCAGTGAGAAACCCAACTTCTTAAAGCAAAAAGTGGTAGAGTTGTAGCCACAAAACCTGAAATCAAGCAATCTTCCCTCTCCTGTTACCAAACCTAATGAGACAGCCCAGTGGGGACCACTGTGGGCAGTGGCTGGCAGCCAAGGCATTTGCCAGTCACCTCCTTACCTTTGCTAGTAGCTTGAGATCATCCACAAGCAGCTGCTGCAAGCTTGTGCCCGAAATATAAGTTCATGTTAGTTTAACCTGTATTTTGTTGCAATACTGCAGGCTGATTTTTTTTTTTTTCTAAAAGCTTTCAATTTCTCAGTATTTTTTACATATTTTATTTCCTCAACTTGCAAAGACCAGCAGGAAGGCTTGTCGGCAGTTCACCTTGGAGGTGGAGGGCAAAAGGGAAGTGGATTGTTGACAGGATGGTGCTTGCTGTCTGGGCAAGCATAACATGCAGTAAAATGTAAGGCTTGGGCTCCCCTTTGGGATGTTCAGCTTCATGCCAAGTTACAACTTGAGCTGAGTCTCTTCAAAGCATCTCTGTGTAGATACATCCGTAGTCCATTTTGACGATCATAACTCTGCAGCTGTATTAATGAAATGATGGAGAAGGAAAGGTATTTAAAGGAAGAGCTTTACCATTTGTAAGTGGAAACTTAAAAGATCAAATCTACAGTCTATTTTTTTTTAAATGTTTTGTTGCTAAGGGTTTCCTGATACGTCATACCTAATCTTGTTGACACTTCTCTAGGTTTTGTTCCTTTAAATAGCTTCGGATGAGCATCCCATAATTTTGCAAAGATCTCTTCAAGTCAATGAAAGCCATTTGTCAACATGGGTAGCTGGAAGAAGCAAATGCACTGTAAGCTCTATGCAGTCCTGAAACAGGCTATGTTTAGGAAGTGAGAGCAATATAATATTACTGTTTGCTTTTTAAAGTTATATGATCTAAAAGAGTTTGAAACAATTTGCAGATTAGGTTTATGAAAACGTCAGTATCATTTTGTCTTCCTTAAGAGTAAAATATTGAAGCCCAGAAAGAGCAGTATACAGGAAGAATTTGAGAGATTCAACTTGGCAGATGTTGCAAGGCATCAGATAGAATAGGACTGAGATTTACCCATTACTGTGTGGAGCTTAAGACCTGCAATCTCTGCTAGGAGATCCAAATTTCACAACACTTGGGTGATGGTGTAACAGGAAGAAGGGTGTGGGTAAAACTACAGAGCGACATATGAGTAATTCAAGACCTCACCTGTTTTCCCATCTGGAGAGAAGGGCTAAGTGGGGAAGGCAGATGGGCAGATCAGAAGTTACAGTTTAAATGCTTACTTTTGAGTTTTTAAAAGAGAGCTTATCTGTATTGAGGATAATCTTTGGGGATTCACATTTATTATACACTTTTTGTAGTTTTGGATGGAGGCTGTTTAATCGAGTCAGAAAAAACAATGGCAGGTGTTACTCCTTTTTATACAATATCAGAATGGAGAATCTAAGCTACAAGAATGTAGCCAACAGATGCCAGCAGACTTTGTGACACTTTGCTATTAATTTACTTACGATGTGTTTCTTCAGTAATGTTCCTAATAGTGAATTGTTAATATCAATGGAGTGGAATTACTGTCTTATTTCAAAGTGCAAAATCTTGGTGAGCATCAAAGACAGATCATCAGTTTAAATAGTGCCCCAAAGTGTTATGTCACGCAAAAGAAGTTACGATCCCAGCAATGATATTTGAAATTCAGTCAATATTGTGTATCTTTAAATGTGTGTTTACACATTTTCCTGCAATATTTGAAACCAGGGGTCAGGATCCAAAAAATGAAACTTAGTATGTAAGTACAGCAGAGATTGGCTTCAGTGGTTCTTATTGCCTTAGAAAGGGGAAAGATGAAAATAAAGGTAGGTGAGTAGTGAACTGAAGCTTAATATTTTCCAAAGTTCAACAGTTTTGTGAGGAAAATGATCTGCTACAGTGTGCTTTTAAGATGAAAATCATTTTATCTACAGTACTAAATTTGGAATCAGTATATCCAGCCATCTGCATCTGTATATATGTCAAGCCTAATATCTTGATTTAGGGATTAAATTTATACTGAGCTCTTGCTTGTTTTTTGTTTGTTTGTTTGCTTGTTTGTTTTGTTTTGTTTTTTGTGTGTGTGGTTTTTTTCTTCTTCAGACTGCTATATCACTTTTTTTTTTTTCTAATGTAAAATGGAATCTCAGTGATTTTTGTTGCATTTCTTGTTTACTGGTATCTTTGTGAACAACTTGGTGAATTTTTTTGAAAACTCAGCTTAAGAATCCTTTTCTTATACCTTTATATGTCAGTTAACCAGTGGTTGAAAGTAATTAATGCTCTTCCCTTTTTAATCAAAGCTGTATCTGATCAACATTATGCAATTCAATAAATATAACAGAAACTACCAAATTAACATATGGTATTCTTTTGTTTTCTCTGGATGTACAGCATATCAGATACTTCTATAATATAATAAATGTGTTATATATTATATATGAATATTTTATAGATCAATATCTGGATTCTGTCAGTAAATGCATTATATTTTTTGAGTTAAAAACATAATTTTTTATTTCATTTTCTGTCAAAATTTATCTTGAAGTTCACATTTCTGCTGAATTACCTGTTGCTAGTTAGGAATAATATTGTCACTTTGGTTAACATAAGGAATTGTGACTTTATGAGGGTGCCTTGGCTTTGATGTTTCCCTGACGGGTTACCTGCTTTGAACCGGTTGTGTAGACAGCAAAATCTGGTTGTCTGCTTGGACAGATAGGACAGATCCCTGTTTGGTTAGGCCATTATTAAATTGGAGGAAGTAACTGGAATTGGTAAAGCAAAGACAGGCATGGCAATAATACAGGAAGAAAAAAATGAAGCAATGCACTATCAGGCAGAACGCTGTCTCTTTGCTGATAAGATTTATGGCTGTAAATAGAGGTCATGACGTCGTTCTGTGGAGATCACAGCTTTTCTCAACCTTGTACCATTTCCCTATGGCTCACATACGACTGGTTCTAGAACACCATGTTCCAGCTCTGTGCTCCTCACTATTTATTATTTTTTCTGACCAGAAGAGATTAAACAGGAGAGAGTTCAGGGAGGAGCTGGAAAAACAGTAAAGGGAGTGAAAGGAAAATGGCATTAGTGAAGACTGAAAGGTGCCTACGTAAGTATATTGGTGACGTGTCTAAATTGTCTGCAAATATTTGTAAAGAGCAACTGTAAAAAGTGAAAGTACTTTTGATTTTTAATAACAGGATCTTTTATTCAAAGGAACACAAGTAAGACTTTGGGCTGGGACAGTGTTACTACTTTGGAAGTAAGTGATCGATGGGAAACCTTTAGATCTAAGTTGTATAAAGCGTTAGCAGCTGTATGGTATAGAATGAAACTACTCCGATAGGATGAAGGATAGACAGCTACTGCAGTCCCCGCTGGTGTGACTATTTTGATAGTTGTGACATGTTTTGGTTTTATGTGTGTTGAACACTAAACAATGCCTTTGACCTAATTTAAGTGTAGTATAACATTGAGAAAATTAACTGTTTACATCATGAAAAGAAAAAAGGAAAGTACATTGAAGTATTTCCTGTTGTTTTATTTTTCTTAATGAAACATTTGCTATAATATAAAGCCAAACAGCAAAAGTCTGATTTTATTTCGTTTGCCTAATGTGGGTGTATATAATACTGAAAGAGCCATGTGACTTTTTAGATGTTATTTAATCTTCCCTTTCAGCTTTAAACTGTGGCAGTTAAAGTACCCTAAAGGGGTCTTTATTCTGGTTGAAGTGCTCAGCCTGTGTTCATGTTTTCCTCCTCCTTCTTTTCTTTATGGCAGTGTTTTCAGTTTTGAGGATTATTGAGGAAGAAGTGTCATCTTTTTTGTTAAGATCATTGTCAAGTAAAGCTACTCGATGCCTTTTCAGTGATCTTAGCAATCATCAATCAGCCAAAAAATGAACAGTACCACTTAGAACTGCAGGTTACATATGCATGTGACCCTGATTCAGAAGTATAAGTGTCTTTAATTTAAGAAACTTGTATGACGGGTTATGTGATCCTTCCTGGGCTTGCCCGTCTCACTAGCTGTCTGGGTCTTTTCTAAAAAACGCTACTTAAGATGTTAAGTATGTTTTTTTAAAACTTATGATGTGAAATCACATCATCTCAAAAACCTGAACTGTGAATAACAATATGTAGGTTGTAGATTGGTCAAAGCATGGGAGGCTGCAGTTCAGTAGTGTGCAGGGAGAAAAACAGAGGGAAGTAATGGGAAAAAGAACCGCTGTCTCCATGCCAGAACTGTCAGATTTGGTATATATTCCAATCATATATATATATATATATGAATATTATATGTATAATACTTTTATTATATATACGATGTCCACATATTATTGCTCGATCCATCACTCCCCAAAATGTGGTGGCCATACCCCACCTTGAACGGAGGTTTAATTCACAGTTGCAATGGTAAAAATTCAGTGCTCTTTACAACTTCCCAAATCTGATGTGACTGTTTCTTGCTCGTGTCAGAGCCACCACTCGGACGGATGCTAAGATGTCACAGGATGTCACAGAGATCATCAGCCTACATTTAATTTTTCTTTTAAAATGGCATATGAGATTTGCAGATGTCTGGGAGGTTGCTCAGAAGGGCTGGGAGCAGATTGTTGCAGGCTAAGACCTTACAGACTAATGGTATTTTGAATGGACATCATATAAGCATATTTTTCATAACCTTCATTTTCCCTTTGTGCCAGAGTAAGTCTTGGAGCCTAACCATGAATTTGAAAACATATAATGAAAAGGGGGATATTTCACCACAGTCAGTGATTGGAGATGAATTCCCCAGCAATAAATTCTCAAAGTATAAAAGAGGAAATATGCTAGAAGTATTCTGATTACATGTTGTAAAAAAGAGAAGTTTGACTGCATGCTACAATGTTAGATTTACTGTACCATTTCCATGCTGATTATCAAGATCTGGAGTTTCAATGGTCTGGATTGTTTGTAAGTACAGTAACCCATCGAGAATAATGAAATAACCGTGGCCTGTTTCCATTGTGTCATCCAAATGAAAAGCCCTCTTCCATTTGTTTTTGTATTTATGTACAATTGTATTTGTCTGTTTGTCCGTAAATGATGCTTTTTAGGCATATGAAAATAGAGAGAGTCTTTCCAAGATCTTCCAACTTATTTTGATCTAATTATGGTTATTTTCTATAGCTTTTATAATTTTAACACTTTATTATGAAAAAATGCATGTAACTGATCCAATTTGCAGTGCTGTCTGTTTACCCATGTTGGAAATTATTCTTTAACTCTGTGTGTTTGCTTTTTTTAAGGATATCATGACTCATTATTTACTCATGGGTAATCATCTTTAGTAAACACTGCATCTTGTGAGAGCTAATACAGAGCTGCGTGTGTATCAGTTAGAAAGAGACCCTTCGATTCAAAAGCTCCTGCCAGCTGTCACCCCCACAGCTAATATCACCTCATAATACAGAGTTAGTTACAAAATACCAAAATAATGGCTGTGTTTAGAGAAACATGAAAGCCTGCGAGTAAAGCAAAACTTGGGAACATGGAGGAATTCAGGTCTGCAGCAAAACATACTCAGGCATATAATAGTACAGATTTATATTTTGTGCTTGATACCTCACTACTATGTTTGGCTGGTATTTTACATTTTTTTCAACTAAAGAAAGCAAAAAACCCTGCATAAAATAAAAAGAAAATAATTTAATCCTTTGCTTTTCCTGTTGTGAGAAAGGAATACTTTGTCTCTATTTCCAGGATCTTTCCTTAAAATGATATTCTAGGTTTAGATTTTGAATCATTCCCTGTGATGACTCCCTCATTTTGTCTCCTATTTATAAAAGGAGTGAAAAGATTTAACTCATGAATTTTTCATGTGGACTACAGACTTGCTGTTCGGGGACGAATTCTGTCCTCGGAAGTCGGTGTCTCTGGTTGGTTGTCTGAGTCAATGGGAGCCTTGCGAATGTATTTCAGTGTAGTACCAAGACTTAAGTGCTTTGTTTCTGTCATACATATGGGAGTAAGAATTAAGCAGATGATAGATAAACTGATTGTAGAAATAGATAGGAAATAGAGGTTCGTTTTCCAGTCCAACATGCTGCTGCCAGTACTGGAGCAGGAGTAAAACCATTACTCACTGCCCTGCGGGAGCTGCACCCTGCAATGAGTGAGTACCATATTTTTAAATATCTAGTAACATCATGAAAGGCTGAAGTCAAAGCAGAAGTTCAGATCTTAATTAGTGAAACTGCCTTTCCTTCTTCAGCGCCGTGAGCCAGAAAAATCTGATTATATTTTAAACTTTCAGAAACGGGCTTTTTCGTTTCACTTCTCAGTGAAACAAAGAGGGAGGCAAGTGCAGGGAGCTGCTGCATGTGCGGTAAGGGGCTGGTCTCAGGTCTGTAACATGTCCACCAAGTTTTACGTTTAGGGCAGCCCTTGCCCCTGTATTCTTTTGGCCTCCAAGATTTTCTGTACTTTGAAGTTACTAACCGAGTTAACCTTTGACCAAGAATTTCAAAATCACCTCATGAAAAGCTCTTCCGTGTATGCTGCCTGATAAATGAAAATCTCTCCTATGCTTATAGGACTCATAAAGCCTCTGCAGAAAAGACTGCAGGCTTTATTAAATCTGAATTGCAGTTTTTCTGTATCATCCTTTTTAGGAGGAGGCATCCCAGTTAAGCATATGAAGTCCTTCCTTGCTTTTCGACCTCTAGAATGTAAAACTGGGCTTAAGTAGTTACAGGGGAAAATGTTGGTGGTGCTACCATGATAGGAGCACCTTGCCCCCAGCAGGGGTCTGTCTGGGAGATAAGAGATTGCACTCAGCAATACTGTCTCAGAACCTGCCTGAAATAAAATTGGAAAGCAATCTGAAAGAAAATGAAACAGAAGTACTTCACCCCTCCCCTCCCCCCATGTTTTTTGCACCAAGACAAATTTAAGGCTGTTGTTTGACTAATTCAGCATCTATTTTCTGAAAAACAAAACAAAACAAACAAACAAAAAACAACAAGGCATAACATCAGCAGGTGCGAATTGCACACGTGGTTCTCTCAAGCCACTGACACAGTGGGTCTCCTTAACCTCTGTACAAACTCTTGGTGGAAGACAGGGATCCCTTTCTGGTACATGGCATATCTTGTGTCTGAACTCCAGTCACCGATCTCTGCTTGAGCATCCCAAGATTTGTAAACACATTTGTTAGTGGCTTTGTGGATTTCTGTCCTTCTCATGCCATTTTTCTGCAAATTTCCTTGTGATGCAGTCACTGGGAAGCTGGCGGGTTTGCTCTTTGCAAGACGATAGCTGGGAGCCCGGTTCCTGTGGGCTGTACAGTTCAGAAAATGCCCGATTCTCCCTTAGGAGAGGGGGTTTTCAGGCTGATGGGCAGTCTACAGGGCCACCCCCAAGTGCTGTCAGAGGGGTGAGGGTATGCCTCTGATGGAGCAAGGTGGAGATGGCTGCTGATGGCCCTCTTTGGAAGCATCCCAGTAGGGCGCTGTTAGTGCTCGTTTGGGAGGTGAGATGTACCTGTAAGGAACATGCTGTCTCATAACGGCAGTGTCATTTATTATGGGATACACAGTGTGGGAAGGCAGACATGACACGAGCTATCTGCTGCTAGCAGAATAATGCTGGATGATATTTTTAAGAGAAATCGTAAACATGTTTGGCATATAGACACCATAAAGTGTCTCCTGTAAGACTCATTCGTCCAGTATTGCCTAATCAATTTGTCTAGAGATCGTTGTTTTTGAAGGTTTGATTTCTTTTGTGCTTCATGTCTCACTCTGGCACTCCAATGTCTGACTGATGAGGTCTTTTTATGCTATGTGCTATATGTGTAGCCCTTATGAACTTGTCTTGCAAAATCACTAGATTTTAATCAAATGCTTCTTTGAGTACTGAATCCTAAATATGCAGACTTGTTGGCACTCAGAGAGCTTTATTTATCTATCAAAACACATTAAAAACAAGGAAGTCTATCAGAGCTGGCTATCTTGAAAGGGTTAGGATTAAGATACCAGATTTAGCCTGCGGCAGCACTGAGGAGGATAATGGTAGACAGATGGACAGAAAGATTGGGAAATAATTGACTATTAATTTAAATTTTTGGGGGGTTATAAACTCACTTTCCACCAGAACAGGTCTGTCATTACCTGTTTGCTCTTTCTGAGCAGTTCCTGATCTCTCTGAATCCACTGCTGTATGCCATTCTGAGTCTTTTCATGGATAATCGTGGCTGTGAAGGTTGTACACGGGTGACCAGGGCATCCTTGGAGCTGTGTGAAGGTGTTGGGTCAGGAGCTCTGCAACAAGGCTTGGTCAGTTCACAGGCGTGAGTTGTCTTTGCAGCCATGGTGTTGAAAATCAGAACGTATAAAAAATTAGGGATTGTACCTGGCTGAAATTTAGGGCAAAGTAGGCACTTTAGATACATTTATAGGTATTCTGTAGATATTCTTACTTTCTGTATCATGCCTGGGTGGTTACAAAAACTATGATGTCTCTAGCTACTGGTTTCCTTGTTTCTTTCCTTTTTTCTTAAATTCAGGAAAAGAAAAAAAAAAAAAAAAAAGGTATTACGGGATTACGCTAGCAAAATGTATCGACCTTTTTTTGATTTTTGAAATCCCATCTCATAGTGGAATTTCCTGGATTTTTTTTTTTAATCTTCTAAATGATTTTCTGCGGAGAGTTAAACTGCTCATAGAGGTTCTTAGACTTAAAATATGAGCTGTGCTAAACAAACAAATAACAGTGCCTGTCGAAGCCCGTTGAATTGATGTCTGCATAGCAACATAAACACAGCACAGCAGAAGACAGTAGTTGTGGAAAGGACCTGAGGAATCTGAGAAGTCTCTCCTCCTTTGCTGCTAAAATATCTCAAAAATGGAGAGAAAGCTGATAAAGCACCCTACCCACTTTGTTGGAGACAGCCAGCATACTGTATAAAAGCGAAAGTTTAGCTTTTGGCTTACATAATAGAAAGGGGGAAATGTCAGTGTGGATTATACAAGTTGTACTAAATGCTTGTCTATTAAAAGCAATTTAGTTTTTTCCTGCTGTGCTGGCATATAGAGCTGCTGTCGTGTTAAACCGACACAATTTCAGCTATGTTCATTTTTTGTTTTTTCAGAAAGTTTATGGCTGTCAGTCACTTATGGAAGTGGCTGGGAATTACTAATGCAGAAACTGTGCGACAAGGAAGCAGCTGCTTTCCCGCTGGTGGCTGCTTTTTGTTGTCTGTGAGTGTGAGTGCAGGATTTGGTGCTGGGCAGCAGAAGCAACAGCATGTGGACTCAGGGCAAAGCAGAACGAGAGACTTGGGGAATGTCAGTCCTTCAAGCCATGCAAGGCAAACTGCTGTTAATGAGAGTATTGCTGGGTATATTTGGGGGAATTTTGACCCTTAGCATTTATATGCAGTGGTAGAAATATGATCTGTTTGGTTTAATCTTCTGGAGGTGCAGTGCTTGAACTGGTCTGATACAGCTAGCATATGTACCCCCATGTCGAAAAGTAGACAAACTTTCATTGCTACTATTTTGTTTTTTTCATCTAAAATACAAGCAAAAGGTGTTTAGTTGTGAGGAATATAAAGTATTTCCCCATGTAAGGAAGACACTTATTTTTGTGTGTTATTGCATGTGTTTATTCCCTTTGTTCCAGCCTTGTCAGTTGAAAATCTTTTCTGTGGTGTTTTGTTTTGTCGTAGGGGAAAAAAAAAAAAAGGGCTTTTCATTTTCTCCAAATTATGGTGCTACTTTGATAATGGTTACAGGAATTTATTTTTTTGCTGGCTTTTGATACTAGATACAGGATCGTGAATTTTCAGAAGTGACTCATGATTTGGCATAAGTCCATCTTAGCGCGTAACCTAAAACATCTGAAAGATGGTATTCAGTTCTTACTGGAAACAAGGTTCCATTAAAGATGGTCTTGTTTTCCTGAACTCCAGACAATTCTGTCTGGATAACAAGATTCTCTATAATTTTACTGTCCTTACAGCACCCAGTGATGTAGTGGCTCTTTCTCCTTTTTGCTTGCAGTTAGAGATTGTGATGCTACGAGCAGGTGATCAGGCAAGAGCAGACGTCAGTTCGTCAGTCTGTGATTCAGCCGAGGGAGGACACTGGGAGGAGGATGCTGGATGGGGTGATGTAAAAGAGATGGGTACATATCGGGGGGCAAATGTAAAACCTCAGGAGGGTTCTCAGAACAGCAGCACTGTGATCGGGAGTGCCATTCGATGACAAATTATGTATTGATAGGAAAAAGTGGAGCACTGTGTTTATTCCTGCCGAGGAGACATTTTTCAGATCTTGTCACCAGTAAATACCTTTGAGGATAACCTGAATCAGTACCTTGTCACCAAAGCGCGGCTACGAAAGCAGTCCGTAAGCATTCACTTGTTAGCATGTTTTGTTCAGAAACAGTTTCTCTGCAGTGCTAAAACAATGGTAAAAAGTCATTTCAAAATCATAAGTAAAAAGGTCTGATTTCAAATAGATGAGGCTAACACAGCCATCTTTTGTGTTTACAACATGACTTTCAAGATAGCATAAGATGAATAATTCAAAAATGATTTTGGAATTCACCATGGATACATCTTATGTGACAGGTTTACAGTTCAGTATTGTTTTGAGTGAAGAAATCATGCAAAAAAAATACAAGAAAATCTAGAATAATTCCATGTATCATGCAGAAGTTCATCAAAACAACCTGATAATAGCTGTCAGCATTCACTGGAAGACATGCTCATAGTTAATCGTTTTGATTCTTCATCGGTGAGGAAACCACAGAATATTCTGTCCAAGTTGCTGAAGATGCCATCCAAAATGCAGTCCAAGATTTTGATTAAAACAGAGTATGCCTTTTGCACAATGAGATGTTGTGGCTGGATCTAATTAACAATGAACAATTGGAACCACAGGAGAACAAAATAAAATAATGATTCAGATAAGTTAGAGAGCTTTTCCATTACATAGCCCATATGACTGATCCCAAATACTGACGTCATAGATTGAGCCTGAAATAAAAAAATAAATAAAAAAATAAAAAAAAAAAACAATGTTGAAATATTATATGGAACAAAAGCTCTTCTGGTTTGTAACATGAAAAAATGCAAATTTCTGTTCCATTGTAACTTAGCTGCAATATTCAGCTGCTTTGTCATATTGTACTTCTGATGCATTTGCAGAAGAGAATTCCTTCCTTATAATCACCAAGCAAAACATGCTATGAGAGCCTTTTTTGAATGAATTCTAGAAACAAGAAAGTAGCATATTTTGTGCCTAATATTGCCTGTGGATAATTAGACCTCTGCCTCTCCCCACTTTTCTCTCTGATTTGCTTCTCTGCCCCCCTTCTATACAAGTGGGCTTTGAGCATCTCCTTTCCCCATCAGCTCCATGCAGGCCTGGGAGGAGCGTGGAGGTGATGGTACCCATTTCTTCCCCCTGCCAATAACCCGTGTACTGTGGGTTTGTTGCACGTGCCTCATACCATCATATTTTTTCCTGCACATTTCCATCGCACTGCCATCCTGCATCCCTGTCCAGCTCAGGGATCCATGCCAGAAGTCAAAACATTGTAATTAATACATATATTTTTAATTTTTACATGGGAGACATTACTCAGGGTATTGACATCTGTTGCATTGGATCTGAATTCCTGTTTGCCATCTAACTGCTGGTAGTGCCTCTCTCCATCAAAGCAATTAATCAGCTGGTGTACTTTTTGTCCCATATAGCATTAGTAATTGTTTTAAGTGTTGAAGGATAACCTTGAAAATCCAGTACATACTGCCTACCAATAATTAATTATTTGCAAAATTTGAACTACGATAATTAATCACGGATCTTAGAGAAGAGTTTTGCGAAAGTAATTTCAGTTAAGTTTACTGGAGTTTCTTGAATAGCGAACAGTCAGATTTTCCCATTTTCAGTAGGTTTAACAGTAAGCCAGTAGGGTCAAAAGGATCTCAGGATAACTTTACACAAAATAACTTGACTTTTTTCTTGGTGACCTCTGACTCAATATTTGATTATGAGAAGATGTAGAAATCGACTTGACAAGAACAGAAATAGTGTTATCCATTGCTAACTAAAGAGTGTGCACCATATTGTAGAACAACTTGTAAGTTAGATCCTTCTCATAGGAAACTCAAAGTGAAACTTAATGTCCTCTTTAGAGCAGACGGTTAGGTGCTTGAAGGTGTCTTTGCTTTTGCATTTCTCTAGTTGTGGGGCAAGCTGGCTGGCAGTTGGCCCATGGCTTGCTTTGGAGCATCCTCAGAGACTGATGCCTCTTACACAGGTGGTCCAGCACAAACACAAGAGTGTGGTCTTTGTCCTCAGCACTGTGTTCTTCTTATTCCTTGTCATGTTTGTGCTGGTGGCACTTGACATGATTGGTAGCTGCAGTGGGCTCCTCAGTTGGTTGTTCTGCTCATGCAACCATGCAGCTGCTCGACGGCTGCTGGTGGGGACCCTTTGGTCTCTGTTCCCATTTGGCTGCCAAGACTTGCAGCATCTGGCACGCTTTGGCAGCTTGCTGAGGTACATCATCTGCCTTTGGTGTGGTTTACTGCTTTGGGTTCAGAGTTTGGCCTGCTCATTTATCTCTGTGTGCTAACCGTGGAACAGGTATATGCTACCAAATTCAGCCTGCGTAGGAGACCTTGGCAGAGACTGCAGGCATCCTTTAGGGAGGACATGCATTTAAAATCCCTTTTATGGAAACATTGCAGAAAGGTCTGTAGCATAAATGGTGATAATACTCAGAGGATTTCTTTAAAATATGATTTTGCATATAGTATTTCTTTCAATGCATCTTTATGCATAAACCCTCTCAGTTTAATTACAGCTTTGTAAATCTCCATTATTTGTTCTCTATTAGTAATGAAGGATTTGTCTGTTGAGTTACAATGGCAAATGCCTCATAAACCTGACAGCTGAGTATTATCTGTGATATGCTGGAGGGAAAAAAAAAAAAAAAAAAAAAAAAACACATGCAAATACCATTGTCTTTCTAAAAATACAAAAATGTAAATTAAACTTTCCTATGGAGTGTCCAGAATGTGGAAAACACCACTTTCCCTCTTTTTGGTACTCATGCGGTCAGATGTTTTCAATGTGAATGATTGTACTTTTGAATCTCAGTACTTGGATTGAATTTTTCCCAGTCTTCTTGGGTAGAAATAAACATAAAAGGCTATTGCAACAGTGGTTTTGATACATCACTACCTATTTACTAAACAAATGTTAAAATCTGTCAGTTTGTCTCTTAATCAGAGTTTAGCTCCGTTCCACCCTTCATAAAAACCCTGGAGCTTCAGCCTGTTTGACCTTAGCTCCAGATAATAAAGCAAATATAATTTATTAAGGCTTTTATTCTTTTAGCTTAGCCAGAAAGTCTTGATTCAACAGTATTTTGAGTTTAGTTGGTTATCACTAGCAAGTGTTTTTATTGTCAGTAGCAATGTTTACTGCTCTAAAAATGATGAAGAGAGGTTAGGCAGCTGCGAGGACTAATTAAGTGCAGTTGTCTTTCAGTGAAGATGTGTGATGAAGACGATGTAGTTGTATACATATATATTGTGCATAGGGGGACATTTTCCAAAGCACTTCTTAGCAATACCTGTTTCTATTTCGTTATCTATTTCTTATAAAGGCAACCAAAAGTGCCATTTGAGAAACACTTCCCAGCAGAGTTGCTGGCCTGATGATTATGTCAAGTTGTGCAATATTCCTTAAAATCATTATTGTACCATAAAAAAAGAAGAAATGACTCTCCTATTTAGGCTTGCTTCGCTCTGACTTTCAAATGGCAGATTACCATTTTATTTCTTCTTAGGGTATTTATGTAACTTTCCACATGTGTGCAGAGCTGAAGGATGTATTGCTTGCTCATGCAGTCTGTAGCCACATCTCTGCACTGCGCTGAGGCTGTTCGCTGGGGCAAATAGGGACCTAAATGAGGGCATGCACAACACAGGTAGAAACAAAATAAAGAAATACATCAACCCAAAACCTCAATGGGATCTTGAAGGATTAACGTGCTATGGACTAGTTCACCACAATTTGCTTTTTGTTTGTTTTTCTCTTTTTCATTAGATGCATATATTTAGCCTCTGCTTTCATAGCACTTTTTTGCGTTAGTTTTGGATGGGAGGTACTGTGAGACCAGCGTACTGATGTCATGGATGTCATCTGCCATTCCACGGAAAACCTTGCACCACTGACTCAGTTTTTACAAAACGTTCTGGGGAACGAATAAGCATTCTGGGTGTATCGCGAGTAGGTGGAGACTGCCAAGCTTTCAGCTCTGTAACATCTTGGGTTGGGATTGGCATTCAGAAAAAGATAATGTAGCAAAGTCTGTCCTGTTTCATGCCAGGACGCAGCAATGACCTGCACTGGCTGGGGATACTGTACAGCAACATTTGTTGTACATTCATTCTGGCCAAGTCACTGGCCATGTTTGTTCTGCCATCTCACAGAAAACACACCAAGGGTGAAGAAAACAACCATAATTGTTCTCATACAGTGGAGAGGGTATAAGCAGGAAAATATGTGCTTTCTGATCTAAGGTTTGAAGGTCCAAGTCTTAGTTCTCATGTAGTTTGTGCTTACTCAAGACACACAGACAATGATTAAAATCAGGTGTCTGGTTTGAACCTAAGGATGAAATTCATCTCCCCTCATTTTGGCTGTCTCAGCTTGCCAGCTCTCTGGGTTCCTCTTCAGTGAGCTGATGAGGAAATTCCAGGCAGCTGTTTGCACCTCCACTCTCAGAAGTGGCAGCTTCCACCTGTAACTACAGTGTTTGTGAGGGATAAATACCCCAGTCCCCCTTGCTTTCTGTTTCGTCACCTTCATATGTTGCATTTAAAGCTTGCAGGTGCACCTAGATTTGAATATTGTTAGTGTTTTCTGACATTTTGGGCAATACTCAGAAAAATGGCGAATGCTAATAGTTCAAAAATACATACAAAGGCTGGTTTTCAGCACCTTGGTGCCTTTCTTAATTGAGCTCTTGAGCTTAGGTCAGATTTTCAAGCCTGAGGTGAATGGAAGGTTTCTCATTGCCTTCAGTGTGAGTCATGGCAATGGCTTTGGTAGCCCTGGGTCAGACCCTGCAGAGATGGCATCCTCAAATACCTTTCAGAGGGAAAAAAGAATTAGGTTTAAGGCATGTGATTATGTCATGCACAGAGAGAATAGCTGCCTTTTTCTGAGACCTGCTTAGCTCTCTTGAATTTTATGCAATCCCTACATTAGAATAATTTGTTAGCTTTTCTCTTTAATGGCACAAATAGTAGAATTTGCAAAAAGAGTAGAAAAATAAGTGTGGTTTTGAAACAATTACTTTTAAAGTACAGTTTTTATTTTAAAAGTAAATGGATTTCTCTTTGTCCTTTTTTAAGTCAAGGAAAATTGTGACATTAATATTTATAATGTAAATACAATCTGCTGTAATGGAACTTGAAGGCCTACTAGCCAAAATAGCTTTTAATCTTGTTAATTCTTTGTTAAAGCAGAGCTTTGTAACTGAAGTGCTGGAAAAACAGGACCATAGACATTGCTATCTGTGGATTCACCAGTTGCTGGAAAGGATAATGTTTTCTGGACAGCTTATTTGTAGCATTTCCATATCTTTGCCAGTAAAGCAGCTGTGAATTTTCACTTGTTTAGGAGGGTCTTGGGCAACAGGTAACCATAGCAGTGGTGATTGTTGGTTCCTCATTATTCCACCTCTGAACAGCAAGGGCAACCTACCTGGCTGAAAGTTAAGTCTTCTTTAGACCCCCAGAGAATTCTGGCTTGTAAATCACTGAATTCTATGATATCTCTGACATCCAGTCATCAAAAGCAGTAATAGAGGATGGCTGAGGAAAGAGGCTTGTGCTTTGCATTCAGCTCTTTCATGGGCAGAAGGGCAGGCTTGCAGTGGTAGCTCTGAAGTGGTGCTGCTCGTGCTGGTGGGGTACCAGAGCACAGACCGCATGTTCCTCTTGCAGTTGGCAATTATGTGTAGGCATCTGTAGTTGCAGCTGGGGTTGTATTCATCATTGCTTTTTTTGGCAATGATGGTTAATTTTTAATCTGTACCTATGCCTTATACGAAGTTTTTTTTTATGCGTTGTCTGCCTTCCAGCTACAATCTTGTCTTTGCTGTCCAATCTAAACATGGGCTTTCTTCTAGCCTGTTATCCTGCAGATAGCATATACCAGCATGATAGTTATGATTAGCATTGTACTAGCAGTAAACATTCTCAGGATGCATCTGTATGTTGCAGAGAGCTTGGGCTGTGCAAACAGGCATATCTGCAGCCTTCCCATACCCGTGGAGACTGAGTCACAGTAAGGAAGCACCAAACAATTCAGACCGTCTTATGTTTCAGAAATGAAAGCGCCTGTCACGGTTCAGACTTTGGCATGCTGCAGCCATGGCTTTTCACTCTACAAAGTGCATGGCACAACTTGCTAACTGCTGCGAGTGCTGGAACTGTGAAATCGAATGGCCTTGAGTCAAGAGTGGTGGGCAGGAAGGATTAAATTGCTTTTCTGTGCCAGCAGATTTTGCATCATGAGAAGGGAGGTCAGTGAGATTTTCCCTGTTTTTTATTTATTTATTTGTTACTGTTGTGTGTTTTAATTCTTAGTGGGAGCTGCTAAGTAGAACTGAAAGCTGAAATTAATGGGGTGGCTTTGGGAATGGATTTATCTCCTGGTTGGGATTCTTGGTCCCCCACCCACTTCTTTTTCCTTCCTCAGCTCATATGGAGTGAGAACTCAGTGGCCTTTCCAGGCTCAGTTGGCTTTCTGTGATCTTCTGTGGAAAAGGAAATTGTAGCTGCTTTGCTCAGTTGGTCTCCTTGTGGAGCTCTGAGCATCAGAGCATCCTGCAGGGGCTACAGAAGTAAACTGAAGCAAAGTCTGGGGCAATGGTGAAGACTAGAAAGCTGAAAAGGTTTTGATCTTTTGGTAACTTTAAAGATTTAAAGATTTAAAGATTTTCCCCTAGTTGTGTCTCTCCAGTTGCGGTCTGTGAAGGATTTCAGGTGTGTAGAAGTAATTTAAAATAGGATGAATGGTATTTTGTTGGATAATGATGTATGTATAAGAGGAGAGGAGTGCCCTCATCCCTACATATGATACCTGCTCAAAGGCAGGCAGAATATGTAATTTATATCTAAATTTTGTAAATGCACCTGGATGCCTTTTGTCCTACTGTGTACTGGATAAGTGCTTAATCATTTGGAAAGAACTTGTTTCAACTATTTGGATGTATTCATTATAAAGATCAAAACCATGATTTGGTGAATGGTAAGATGTTGCCATAGCTTCAGCTTTGCAATATCTTCTAAACGGTGTGTGACAGAAAAGATGAAACAAGAATGACTGAAGCAAGAAAGAACCCTTTTATGTGTATAACTCCATGCAGTCAAGAGTTTTCGAAGTCTGGTAAAGGAGGACATTTTCATCTATATCAATTCTGCTGTCCAATCAGTTTGGCAGTATTAATTTTCTGTGGTTTGTCTGCAGTTGGCGGTGAGCATTCTCTAAGAAGACTCATGAAGAGCGTCAGCAGTGAAGCATGTTGTTAAAACAGTTTCCATCAGTAGGTTTTTAGTGTTAGTTTTTGTATTTATAAAACCCATTCATAATGAGCTGTTCTGAGAAAGATGGAGCTTGCAAAGAGATTTATGATTTTTTGTGTCTGAACTGAAAGGATAATGTTAAACACCTTGTTGAAAGTAGAGGCTTCTGTCGCAGAGCGCAGACAGTAGGCTGCTTAGTTCAGCCCAGTGGTAGCCGTGTGCTCTTGAGGCAGTCTAGCAGAAATACTGAGAGTGCATCCAAAGTTAATGCAGTTGGTGACAGGCAACAAGTACAGTTTTTACTGTAAAGAGACATATGCTTTGAAATATGACACATTTGAATACTGCAATAAAAATGTCTTTTTTTGTTGTTGAGATCTTCTCCACCTAAGCAAGGAGGTCATTAAGCACGAAAGCAGTGCAGACAGTTAACGGGAAATGTTATCTTTTTTACGTAGATGCAGGAAGCCCACATGAATCTCTTTGCCAAGGTGTCAGGCAGGTAGGACAGGAAGCCTGACAAATCTTCTGCAATCTTCTGCAGGACCTGCTGAGTGCCTGGAGCCTCACTTACCAGCATGGTTTTGGGCACGGTGGGGTGGAGGTTAACTCTGACTGGTGAGATGCTAGGTCATCTGAAGATGGAAAGAAGCTTGCTACTACCTGATAGAGAACAATAACCTGCACTTCTTTCTCTAGAAGTGGCCCACTTCACCAACTTTCTACTGGGACCATCAAGCTGGGCAGGCAGGGGGTCCTGTGAGAACATGCGATAGGAGGTGCTTGTGGCTTCGTTATAGATTGCTCTGTTATCAGCTGCTAGACCAGATAAGGTAAACTTTAGCCCTTCAGCCAACTGTTTCTTTAAGCATGTTAGGAGATATATTTTTTTTTATTTTTTTTTTTTGAAGTCATAAAACCTGCCAAAGTCAGCTTTCATTCTTCTTTTAAAAGTACGTAGGATGAGTTAAATATGCTTCAAAGCAGTCCATGCTGTGAGTGTTTCTAGCATAGACATACTTCGCTTCAAAAGCTGGGGATCTTGTCACAAGTCCAGAATGATTTCAAGTCATCTTCAGACTTCCCTCTGTACCTGCTTTGAGGTTCAAACAGGCCATCCTGTAAGATATTCCTTTCCATGCCCACAAAGTCATATGCTGATCTTGTAAACTTTGTGCTGTGGACCACTGTAGTACTGGGACAGGTGAATAACAAAGAATCGGAGACATAAAATGTCCTCAGCTGCACTCTGGCTAGCTTCAATGGATGTCTTGCGTGAGAAAGGTAAGAAGGATTTGGCTCATGCTGTAATAAATCCTGTTCAATCCTATTGAAATCCTGCGTAGCATCCAGTGATACAATACCTACTGGTCCTGTCCCTTGATTCCTGTAATGTATGCAAAACCTGTCTTAAGTTATCTCTAGTGGTGACCCAAAGCCAGATTGGGAAGTGTGAAGTAATCTGGCGCTGATGCATGTTTTACCAGCTGATTATAACAAAGGGCTGCAGAAAATTAAACTTATGAATTCTGATATATTTTACTAAGTAATGAAATGACCTTATAGTTATTCTCTTTCCTTTGTAGGCACATGTGTGCAGATGCTCAGCTGTGTTAAATCAGACATTGTAAATGTCAGCTCTGATGAGCTGGTTCTTAAAAATGAGATCTTGTGCTGTTTCACAAAATGGATGTTCAATCTGATGAATTTCTGCACTTCAGGAATGTCTCTTTTCATGTTTACTCATTCTTTTTCTGACACAGGCCCATGTTAGGTCTCATAAAATACTCAGTGAACATGCTCTAAATTAAGGAAAGAGGTGATTCTACTATTCACTTAAGCTTTTCTTGCTGTAGATCAACAGACTCACAGCCATTCTTAGAGGACTGTGTTATTAACTCCTCTGTCCCGTGCAGAATAGTATTTTCATTGTAGAGCTGAGAATTTGTATCTTTAGCTGTGGCACTGATCCCATGCTTTGAGGACAAGCTTTGAATTCATCCTTGACAAAGACGAACAAGTTCCCTTCTTGTTTTCCCTCCCTCTGTAAAACCCTAAATGCATTGATTGATGGCCAGTGAGGTGTACACAGAGTGCTAGAGGCCGAGACACTTTGCCTCACTCACTGTGAATCACTCACTGTGATTCTCTCCACTTTTCAACAATAATGGTTGTCATTTTACTAGACTTGCCTTTGTGTTTTCGACTTTATGCTGCGTATTGTACTAATTTAGAAAATGAAATCAAATAAAGTGTGATTCTCTACGTGTATATATTAGTGGCCAAAATTCCCATTTACTTCATAGTTACCAGAATGCAGTTCCCAGTAATAATGCTTCTATACCTGTAAGTAGCCCTCTCTGGTTGTGAGGGACTGAACATGTCACAAAGAAACGAAGGGTTGCTTACATTATTATTTTTGCAGACCTCAAAATTAATCAGTTGTTCTGAGTCATGCTGGAACTTTTTCAGAAGAGTGTTACAGCTTACTTATTTTTGAGGTTTCAAAACATGCACCAATGTACATTGGTAAGCTGTTAGCAAACGTGTCTTTTAGAATGGGTTAGCTGAAGCAGATGTTTAATAAAATGGCGTGATGCTTTCATTCTTCCACAGCTGGCACTGACTTTACCTGTTTTGGGATGGAGCAGAACCTGGCTTATTTAAAAACAAACATACAACAAAACTTCCAGCTTTGAATGGGCATATTGAGATGCAAATCCATCTTAAAAGAAAAAATATCCAGTGTTAAATACAAGTAATAGCAATACAAATACTGAACAGCCTACAAAGCATACCTAACCAGCCTGTAGTTCAGGTGGTGAATTAACTAAATTGGTTGTTTGTATTGTTATTTCCAGAGTATTTGAAATGTTTGTTCAGAAACAGTGGCTAGCTAAGATAATAAATAAATAAATACCTCCCAAGTTGCCGAGAGTGATTAACTATGACAAAAACGGAAATTCATTTCAGTTATATAAAAAGACACCCATAGCTTTGTGTTGATTGAAGTGAAACTGAAATAAATAAAAGTATTTTTACCAAACGGATCTTTAATACACATTTCTTTACTTTTTTTTTTTTTTCAGTTAAAGAACAGAAAATGAAGCTCTAATAAGGTAAGAATTTGTTATTCCACTTTAGTAAAATATTCGAGTCAGTTGAACTTAATTTTTATGAAATATGCTAAGCATTTCAGAGTGGATCCTAGATACAGAGTGGGTCAGTATGACAAAACACAAATTAAAAAAGAAAGAAGGTAATATTGCAGAATGAGTGAAGTGACATTTGTCGATTTTTATTTTTTTTTTTTTTATGGTTACTGAGCCAGTATTTACTCTTTTAGTCACAAATAGATACTTGCATAGATTTGGAAACATCTTTTTGCCCATGGAAAATTTATAAATTTCACTACTTGGGAAATTAAAATGTTTGTTTGTAAGGAGAACTTTCTTGCAGTTTGAAAATGAAACATTAGAATATATGTTGATGAGTAACTTATAACAGATTTCTGATTTGTGAGGTATGGTGGTGAGAGCTTATGAATTACACAGGTAATTAAATTGATCTTTAGAGAAGGAGCAAATTCTTGTAGGAGTAAATATTTTCTCCTCTTCTACAAGACATGATTCAAGCTGCATTCTGGAGGTTGATACTGTATTTGCCTCCTGCTAAGCAAGAGACAGAAAGTGCTCTTTTTGTATGTTACCATCTGGAAGGGGTGTTTAAAAAATGGGGTTTTAATTTTTTTATTTCTTTCATCATTAGCGAGGATGCTGACTTTCATGTGCTGCATTATCTAGAAAACTGTATGCTTATACTGTGAAGCAGCAATGTCAAATAACATATAATCAGGTGTGTAACAGCAAGCTGTTGAGTAACAGCTGCTGTAGGAACCTGTTCAGAAAGTAACATGAATATGAAGTTACTTTTCAGTTGCTGGTTTTCAGGTAATTTCCTCAGTTTTTGTAGCCATTCATGTGATACTGAGGAAGGGAAGTGTTATTAGTAATTGTTTTCCTTTTTACCCATATTTGCCTGAATTGTTTTTTATTGGTAATTAAAGAAAAAGCTTTCAGGGTTATGTGCACTCTGTTTTCAAGTCAGACATCTTCCAAAGAGAAGCGTAATTAAAAGGAAGGGTTTTTTAACCTGCTGACATCTTAAAGCAATAAAACTTGATACATCTGCATGAACTGTGTTCCTTATTTCCGAGGGACATCCTTGGAATAGGAAGGAGGGAGGCTAAGAAAAAAACAGTTAAGCTATGCAAAATGTAAACTGTCTGAAGCCACAAGTGAGTAGAAATGTGAAATATTAGTGGAAAAAAACAGAAGTGCTGTGAAAAAGCAATGAGGTGTCATATCAAATTTTTTGTTGCAGTAGATTTTAAGGTGATGTTGTAAATAGCAGACAACCTAGCTTTGGATATTCTTGCTGTGTATTGGTACACGGAGTGCATGTGCATGTGCACGTATATGCAGTTACAAAGGTGTGTGCATACATAATGTATCTGAGAGACAGCAAGATGCTGCTGTTCTGCACCAGGTCCGTGCAAAGGACTGAAAGCCCTTCAGTCATACAGTCAGTTAAGGAACTTTATAATGTGTTGAGAATCACATGGGTAGTACAGGGATTTAGTAAATGCCAGAGGAAATTCTCGTTCTGAGCAGTCTTTGTACACTGATCTCATCAGCGTCCACGATCCAGAAAGGACACAAGTCCTCCTGTCTCCTCACCAGGATTCAGCCATACAAGAACTGGCCAAATGTTGCAAAAACGAATTAAGCTCTCTCTGTTGTTAGTTGATCACCTAGCACAAGAGAGCCTTATGCAGAGCTTCTGTATGCTACAGTAATATAAATGTCTAAGTAATATGTGTAAGTAATATAGCATGACAGCAGTAGTGGAAATTTACTCATTTTGTTTCCCGGAGTCACAACTGGAAGTAGTTTAGGGTACATATTGTACGCTCCGGGATTCCTGCCTTGGCAGTGCCTGCAGAAGTACTGGCTCATTCTGTTAACAGGATTTATAAGTGATTTTGATGTAGTAGAAAACCACCTGCCATAGGCCATTGATTTCTTTATGAGTTAACTGCAGTATTTAGGAACTAATGATCTGGTTGGAGCTTGAATTAATCAATTAAGTTAGAAGGGAAACCCTCCAGATTGCAGTGCTATTTCTCCCAAATTTCGAGGTCTTACAAACGCATTACTGCTCTGAAAGCTGGGAAAATTTATTAAAGATCTTCAGTGACTTCTTCTCGTACTTGAATTGAGTTTTCTCTTTTAGTCTATATAGTCAAAAGCTATCTGTAATACCACCAGGAAAAATAACCCCCAGCAGCTGTGTGCGTTGGATTCAGGAATCTCTGTTTTGATGTGCCAGGCAGGCAAACTATTTATCTCAAGTCAGAGAATTTCGGGGTGTGATGTGGTTAATATCTAAAAATATCTATGTAGGGAGATAGGATAGGGCTCCAACAGACAAAAACACAGCAAGATAAGCAAGTTCACATTGGAAATACGATACCGTAGGTGTAATTAACCATTGGAAATGCTTAGAAAGGAATGTGGTAGATCACTTAGAGTAATTAAATCAAGATTAGATCTCTTTCTGAAATATCTTCTAGTAGAGTTACAAGTTCTTGTGCTTTGTAAAGAAATTGCTGCGTGAGGTATTATGGCCTGTGCCAGGCAGGAAGTCAGACCAGATTACCATAATAGTTCCTTCAGGCCTTCTAAATCCACATATCCATGAACAAAGGCTCTTATGTGGTACAGGCAGCCACAGAACTTCCAAAATCACCGCTGAAGCAGCTCACTCTTGTTTCAGTGGTGACTTACCGTGATCCATTGAAAGGTTTAAAAGTCTTTAAGCAGATCCATGAAGAAGCTTCGTGGTGGGTACAGTGCTGCTGAGCTGGCAGGTTTTGCATGCTGCACTGATGGGTGATAGTAATGAACCAGTTTCTGCTATGGTTTGAGTAGATCCATAGTCCAAAGGCACTTTTTTTTTTTGTTATAAATCTTCTAATATTTCATTGGCTTCCTTAATAGTTTGCATTTGTATTAAGATCGCTGAAAAGTAATAATTTATATATGATGTTTATTGAATCCCTTCTGTGATATAAACTAACATCTTGAATAAATTCAGAACTTTCTTCAGTTATACTGTGAGCATAATGCCATCTTTAATGTAGGGCTTTTCATAGTGAAGTGCTGTATCTAAAATCTGAATATCCATACAAGTAGAAAGGGTAGGGTAAATTTCTAGTAGATTGTATAGAATTCCTAATACAAAGTAATTTGCTCTCTCCCCAAACTTAAAAAGAAATATCTTGTGCGTTTGCTCTGGGACCTGCATGGGACACTGAGAGAGTGTGGAGGATGCTCGTCCTTAAGTTTTCATCTGCTACAGGGAAGTGCATCCTTGTTTTACTGGATAGGAGGCAGCAGGTCCTTTTTAGAGAAAATACTTAAAAATGGTTGATGAAAAAGTAGTTCTATACTAGAAGAAATACTATGTTCTGTGAGCAAGGATAGCCCTGAGTCCTTTTTGATACTTTGGTTGAATCATTAATTTCAACATCCAAAATTAATTGGGAATTACTGTGCAAGATCCTGCAAATGGAAAAATCCATCAAGTTGGGATCAAAATGATGTCATCCTACTGCACCTATATAGCACAGCGTCTATTACAGATTGTAGATGTAACTCTGCAGTAATAGGACAGAAGTAATAACTGAAAGTTATGTTTGCCATATGTGTGTGTAAAAAATAGTTCAGGAGCGTTTTCGTGTCATTCTGACTCTGCTTGAAAACCTGCAAAAAAGCTGTTCTGTTAAACCTTCAAAAGCTAGAGCTCTCCAGGATGATTCGATGGAGAGCCCAGGCACAGCAGAAGATTTTGTGTCCTAGTGCACGTGATGGTAGCAGGTGGTGGGCAGCCCGTACCTGGCTTGTTCCTGTCCTCTGACCATCCCTGCTGCTCTCCCTTTCAGGAATAACCCAATAACACGCATATATATTTTACACGTGTCTGTAGGACAGGACAAGGGCATCCCCTCTTAACTATGATGGCAGTCAGGGCAGTCTGATGCAGTGCTGGCACACAGGTGCCTGTGGTGGTGCACTTGACTTAGGACTGCACTGGGGTGATGAGTACAAAGACCTGAAACATCATCTTCCTGCTGCTTGTGGTGTCCCTGTTTGATAGAGGTTGACTTTGGCACCTGCAGTTTAAACTACAATCAGAAAAAGTACCACACTAAAACAAAAGAAGAGCAAAAACAGATAAGAGAAATACCATTATGCTTGATAATCCAAAGCAACGTGGATGAGATAAGTAAGTCTGTGATGCTGCACATGGAGGCTACACCTGCTTTCACAGACTTTCAAGGAAAAGGGAAAGGTTAGGGAGGATGAGAGGCTGGAAAAGGATGAAAAGGTGAATTACCCTTGCTGATAGGTAAGGGATTTGCAGCTGTGGTGAGGTAGAAAGGAGAGAAAGCTTTGATTAGTCAGGACTTGAACATATTTGGCTGATTACTGTGAAGTAACAGTTGTGATTTTTTAGTCTGATGGGTTTTTATGCACAATCTGCCTTGAAAATACATTACACACCTATGGTTTTCACAAATTCCTGCCAGCCATAATACTGGCTGCGGAGAGCATTTCAAAACAAACTTCAGGATGCCTTTATTCACATGTTTTTGGTACCACAGAGTCACTCTTACTGGCCACTTCAGTTATGAAAAGGAGGGGAGGAGGTTGTGCCATGGGAAGAAAATTGCTATCTCTGTTAATAAATGTATTTGAGCCATCAAATCGCTGCTGTTTTCTTCTGTGTGAAAGCTCATGGCTAAGTCATTTAATATAAAAGAAAACAGTCTCCCACAACACAGAAGAAATTCCTATACTAGACAGTGATACATGAGGCTGCAAAATTAATTTTGGGTATCATTGAGAGCTTTCGTGGCATTTCTCTTGGTTCAGGCAGTACTGTGAAAACATTCCAGACGACAAAAAGGAGGAGCTGTGCTGAGGTCTGGGGACTTTCTTTGGCTCGTTTCCCATGTAATGCTAGCCCAGATTTTTGTATTTATTTTGAAGAATGGTGCTTCCATTAGAAGCTTAACTTTACTGCATTTAAAAGCTATTGAATCTAGTGTCCTGTACTTTGTTTACTTAACAACCCCTGTACAAGAAGCTACGATTTTGTCTGGGGAGCTGCCTGTTCCCTTCCAGGAAATAAACGTACCCCTTTTATTTTTAATCCCCATGCTGTGTTAGAGCACGGCTCAGTGTGAAGAAGTGCCCTGGTGCTTACACTGTGTTGGCAGTGTCTGCTCAGATCAGAGTTAAGCGTGCTCTGCTCGCTGTTGCGTAATGCCACAAAAAGTGTTGATTCAGGGAAATTCGGATGCCGTGAGGGAACGAGAGCATCGGGAACGTTCCCTCCTGCTTAATGGAGACGTGGCTTTTGGTGACGACTGCATTTGAAAAATAGCAGACTGTGCGTGTGCGTGCTCATTGACTGAGTCCAACCTGAACACCATGATGATGTTAAAATCCCAGGGCACCAAGTCCTGCAGCTTGGTACAGCCCTGGGAGGACGGACATGGGTCCTATTGTGGCAGCCTTTAGAAGATTGCTTCTGAAAAACTGACGGGCTGGCCAAATAGATAAACTCCCATCAGCAGGGGAGGCAGCCTGCTGTTGGTTTGGATGCATCTGCTTCTTTTGGCTGTGAGGGTCATCTCACTGATTGCAGTGGGCTCCTAAAACCTGCCTGTGTTGTGGAGAAGAGGGGCAGGTAGGAGAGCAAGCACTGTGTCAGAAATTTGGTTTGTCTTTTGGCATTGTGGAAATAGTCTTCTCACCTGGACCTGGTGGAAGGCTGGGCTGCTCATCTAATTTTTCTCCCTTTGTCATTTTACACAGTAGTAGCCCCCTTCTTTTATTCAAGAGGGATCCTGGTTATTACAGGATATTTCAGAGTACTGTATGCTGCTGCTAGTACTAGTCAAAGCCTTCTGATGAAAAATATGTATTACTGTAAAGGTGTGTGAGAATGTGGCCTGTTCTCTGAAATATCAATTCAAATGAGCAGCTAGTTACAGCCAGATGATTTATAATGTAAAGTAAAGGTTGAAAAAATCAATGTTGGGCTGAAAATCATTAGTCCTGTTCTCTCTAAGCAGCATGTACCTACCCACTCCCTGCATTTCTCCCACTCTTAGGGTCTGAGACTCCATAGAAGGCCTGCTTAGAAGCTGCTGCAGATCAAAATGGTGTTGGCTAAATCTGCTTTAGGTCATCTTCATTCTTTGGAGCAAGCTTTGGCTCTGTAGTTTCAATTTCCTTGTCTGCAGCTTTAATCCAGTGCTCTTCCTTTAATTACATCCTATAGACACATGTCCCTTTGAGTCCTTCAGCCCTGCCCCTCTGCAACTTTGGGGTCTCAGTTGTTCACACTGTTGTGTGGGAGACTTAATGTGAATTATTTAATTTTGTCAGTCGAGGTAAACAGACAGTAAAAACATACGCTGCAGCACAAAGTGTTCTCTAATCACTTATTTGACAAGTGCATTTTAATTATTTAGCATATCTTGTAAAAGTAATGAAGTCCTAGTAACATGAGACTTAACAGTCTGCTATTAAATTTTCCCTGAGAGGTGAGAAAAGACTGCTGTATTCTTGGGTGCAAATTGAGAGCCTGCAAACTAATGAGATTTGACTAAGAATACGTAAAAGGGGCCGGAACCTCTCGGTGCTTCTTAATAGTTTCGGTAATAGGTAGTAAATCCAAGAGCATCCCACAGCTAGACAAGATTCTGCCTGTGTTGGCAAACCAGAAGATACCGTCTGATGCCTTGCCAAAACAAAACAGAGTTTTCTTGGCCCAGCTGTAGTTTGACTGAATGTGTAACTCAGTAAGAGGAAAAGCCGTAAGTCACAGCCTTGCTGAAGAGGTATCATTCAAAATAATTTTCTGTAGCATGATATATTTAATGTTTCTGCAAAATAAATATTTAATCAGAGCTAATATTTTTGGTTCCCTAAGGCAGTGAGAGATGTAAAAGTTCTAACTTTTTACTGAAGTAAGTTCTTACTTTTTACTGAAGTAAGTGCAAATGCAGTCTATCAGGAAGTTCAAAGTAAAATGCATACGTATCCTAGGGTTTCTGGAAAGTGAACTGGAGGTGCAACCAGCCAAGGTGGATGGCTAATTCTGTTACTGACAAAGAACAATTTATCTTGAGGTTCAAAAGGACTCCCACCTCCAAAAAAAAAAATAAAAATAAAAATAAAAATGGGGGTGGAAAGGGGAAGAACCCCAAAAGATAATGTAAACCAAATTGCAAGCAAGCATGCCTGCTTGATTGATTTGGGTAGTGAGATGAATTAGGTCAGTTAAAATTGCACTGCAAAAATCCCAAACATAAATACAGTCTCAAATGCTGTTCTTGCCAGTTACAAAGCAGGCTCCCGATGCCAACCCCACTCCAGAAAGTGGAGGGTCCACAGTGAATCTCCTGGGCTCTTTATTCAGAGGCCCCACTCATAGGATGTTGTGCATAGGGAGTGCTTCTGGTCTGAGCTGTTCCCCAAAGAGCTCTGGGTGCTGGTGCAGGCACTGGAGATAGCTTCCTATGAAAGCTTCAGCTCCCAAAATCTTCAGACAGGAGAATGGGAGACAAGGATGTAAATTTCTTTTTCCTCATGTTTTTTGGTTTTGTATTTTTTTTACTGGGAATTATTTTGTTTGCAGAGGGAGCAAGGACTGAACAGAGTCCACTGTATTTTTCCTATAAACATGAGCTGCTGACAGGCTCCTTCTGCAATTTTCCCTTCATCTGTGAAAAGGTAGGCTGCCGTATACTCAAGAAACAGTACGAGCTCTTCCCCTGTAACATGACGGGCAGGCCTGTATTTGTAATGAATCAGGCTTGAGGCAGTTGTCATGTTTGCATTTAAGGAAACTTTCCAGACACATCTGTCCGTTAATGCTCTCCCTCTCTTCTGATCTGTTAGAAGCTTATTCCCATCCTTCTGGCCATCAGAATCTTTCACTGCCCTTTAGCAAATTAATTTAGAAACCAATCATCCCTTCTTTGATTTAATAAGCACAGGAAAAAAACAGCAGAAGAAAGGGTAAAATAATAAAATTTGAGGGAAGGAAATTGTACTTTCTGAACTAGCACTTGAAGTGCATGTGCACGCCGTAGAGAGTTAGCACATGTACGTGGAGGTCACCCAGAAACCAAGGAGGATGTTCTCTGCCACATCCATCTGTCACAACAGAAAAGAAGTACCGAATTTTTGCTAAGAGGAGGTCAGGTTAAAACATTTCTTAGTCCTTTAGTTACAGTAGATGTGTAGTACTGAGAGAAAATCCTATTAAGTTGTGACAAGTCTGACACTTCTGGCTTCCTTTATGTTAGCACAGTAACCATACACAATGTTAGTCTCACCCCTCACCTGGGCAGATGCAGGGTGCCTTATTCCTGGCAGTTCAGAGTGGGTTTGTAAATTGAAAATGCAGGCAGGGTAATAAAAAATTCATTGTAGAGCCACTTTAACATACAGTGCCACTACTAGCCTATCAAGATTTCCTAATAAGTAGCCACAATGCAGATGTTCTTTACCACGTAATTTCTTGAGATACGGGAAGTTGTATTTTTCTGGCAAATTTGTAAAATCAACTGATGGGAAGTTACTGGGATTTATGGGAAGAGCTCCAGCTTAGCTGGCAGAAAAAGGTAAATGAAAATGGCAGCGAGTGCTAACTTCTCTCAACAACCTCTCCTCAGGTCGAAAATGGCAGGCTGACCCTGGTGGTTCCCATCATGCATGCTTACACTCTATATTCTACATTTCTGAAAGTTGTTGAAAAGTAGAGCTTTCACATATAGGAGGATGTGAAAGTTAAACAAGAGCCTGATGTAAAATGTGTTAACATTCATAGTTCTGTTTGAATGTTATTATTCCCCACTTCCTTGAAAGAAAATTTAAACAGAACTTGTGCTGATTTGTTATTCTTATGGAATCCTAAAACTTGGTTCTGACTGACGTGGCATCTTACTCATTGTGTCAAAGCCTTTGAGATCCTCTTAACTCTTTCTGTCTTCCTTAGAATGCCGGTAGAATTTGCTCAGGCTAATTCTTTAATTAAGTGGAAATTACACAAATAGGAGTTATTTTACACTCATGCTTCTGTAATGAGATAGAGCTGCACAGCTGACCAGAAAACAGTCCTTTGCTGCTGTTCTCAATTCCAGCAGGTTTTTCACTTTAAGGGATTTTCAAACTTTCTCCTAGTCTTTATGCGTCATTTTATGTGTTTGAAGTGAAATTCTGATGAGAGAGAGGAAAATGAACCATGGACATGAAGAAATGTGCAAGGACAGATTGTGAGAGAGATTTCGTGTAGAAGAATGGCATGGAGAAAGCAGTGCTGGAGGAGTGGTTTAATCAAAAAGCACCAGTTAGAGCTGCTTGGGATGGTAAACTGTCATATAGGAAAAATTAGATTAACTGAGAAAGAATGCATGTCAGGAGAGAGGAGTTTCATTGGACTGGAAAAGCCTTCCCCAGGGACGGTAAGTGGCATAGTTTTCCAAAGAAAGTGTCCCTATTCATTTGGAATTGTAAACTCAATTGAATAAATACTAGAAAATGTAACTCTGAAATCTGCAGTGTTAGAGGCAAGCCGGGTCTGAGCAGAAAGCCTGCTTCACCTCTGTTGTCTGACTTGGTTGAGACAGCTCCGTGAGTCTCGTTCAGACTTTGGATAAAATCATAAGGTATGTTTTCTCCCTCCCTCCTTCTCTCTTTCCCCTAAATGTTATTATACTGCAGCTTGGCTCTGTCCACATAGGCTGGAGCAGACTGTGTTGTAACTTGCTTCAGCCGCCACTGAATTTAACAGCTTTTGGCTTTGTAAGCAGTGCCTTAGGAGAACTCTTGCTCATCTGTTCCCTGAGCCAAAGGAAAACTCCTCCAGTAGCTTTCCCAGTGTTTTCTCTTGCTGGAACACATAGTTACCAATTGCTAGGTGAAGATACACTACCTTTAATCATCTTTTGTTTTTATGTTTTCTGTTTGTCCAGCTGACGTATTTTGAAACATACACTTTGACTGGAATGGTGAAAGAGCCCTTCCACAATGGATTTTTTTTTTTTTTCCTGTATTCCACATAGTTAAATTCTTCCACTGGTGGGAAAAATGCTTTTCCTTGATGTAAATGTGTGGCAGGTAGCTGAGTACTCATATAGCCATTCAGACTTCCCTGTTAAGTATAATTCTGCAAATACTTTTTCATAACAAAAGGATTTATCTTTGGAATCTTGTTCAGGAACTTCTTTACACAAGTTTATCTGTTGTTCACTGTTGGTTCTTAGGAAATCAGATCCTATTGGCGTTTAGTCTGTAGCTAGAAAAATGTCTGCTGGGAACTTCTTAAACAGGACGGCAATAAACATTTGGATTATATTTTGCAAGTACAAATCACTTGCAGGTATTTGCATATTTATTTATTGAATTTCAACTTCCACCTCTGGTTAGATGACACATAAACAATTAAATAGCACCTCTGGCAAAGTATTAGTCTAGAGAGCCAAAGACATACTGGGAATTCAGAGAAAGGTTTCTGAAGTTTTAGAAGGAATTGGGAAAGGCTTACACTTCGATTTGTCTCCACAAATTTAATATCAACTTGGAATTGATGATTTAGGCTTTCACTCTGATATATTTCTAAAAAAAAAAAAAAAAGTATATTAGCAATATCTCTGTCCAAAAAATATTCATTGTAGCATTGGGTGGGGGCAGGGACTGTACCTAGGTCTGCATCATTAAGGGAAAGAATGATTAATTTAAAGCCAACTAAAATATATGAAATATTCCTTTTTTTTTTTTTTTTTTTTTTTTTTCCAGGATCTATGGATCAGTCTCCACATTGTACTTTGTAGTAGAGGTCACTGATAAATTTGCTGTGCTGGAAAGGTGTTAATAGGTTTTCTCCAGCTGTTGAGGCAAGGCCAGAGCAGTCGGGGGAAGTGTAAGACTGGCTGTACCTCCGGCCTGACTGCTAATACATTGCTCAAGTCTCAGGGATGTTTCCTGGCAAGAAGTGTCTAGCAGCTTCAGCTTTCCTGGTGGTTTTATGATGATTCAAAGGAAGAAAAAAAAAAAAAAAAAAGCTCTTCAACCTCATTTTCATTGATAGCCTAAATCAGCTTCAGGCACAGGTCTGCTGAGGCCAGTAGGCCAGAGTATAACACTGTGGTGTGCTGACCTTGCAGAGGTGGGTGTGTGGATGTGTTCCTCGCCTGCTTTGTTTTAGGAAAGTAGTTGCAAAAACTGTGAGAGAAAATTAATGTAATTAATTATAATTAGTATGGTGTTTATAGTGGATACATGTTCCAAAATGTGTAACAACAGTGAAGGAGATTTCATAACTTTCAGGAGCTGTAGATTTACAGGAACAATTAGATGATTTAGGCCAGCCTCGAAAATCTTTTGAACTTGTCCATTTGTGTCTTTTAAAATCTTTCCAGTTACTGACAATTAAATTTGATGCCTAGATGCTTGTTTACATAAAAGCAATCAGCACACTCTTTCTGTTTGTGTCTCAGTGTGTCGTATTTATTTAGCAGCATTGCTGGATTTTAAGTTCTGGAGATGAACCAAAGTGCTATGGGCATGAGGCTTTCCTGTATGTCATTCTCTGTCTTTTTGTGCACATGTGGATATGCACTGAAAGTGAAGTGGGTAAACACAATTTTCAAACCAGAGTTTTGTCTATTTTTATTATATAGTCATAAGGTTCTCAAGAGATGATACTCTGCTTTGTAGTTTGTTCTTTCACATCCACTTGTCCTTTGAAAATCTTACTAGTTCTATAAATTCTATATTGTTTCAAGGGAAAAGACCAATACAGGACAGTTCAGATTATATGATCCACTCTGTAACGTGGTTTCACACTTTGACAGGAATGATAAAGGATTGTAGTCAATACTTTGATATGCAAAAGATATCCTTGTTAAGTTCTTAGAGTACATTTTGTTTTTAGCCACATGCTTTTGCAATCATTTACAATTTTGCAGAAGATCCCAGTGAGTATGGTCTGTATCAGAGGTTCGTGTTAACTTCTGTTCTATTGCACAGGCATGAGAAGATACCTCTTATTACCTGTCCTCTTAGCAGAAAATGAAAATTACTCAAACTTTGTTGACCTCTGGCATGAAATTCCTACTATTACTTCTTTCATTTTCTTCCATTGAGGAGGGATCAATTTTTCCTTAAGCTGTAGCAAAGCTTCACATTCAAGAACTCCTTCCCTACATGGTAATTGCACTGCATTATCTTCCTTTCACTTGTATATACATAATTTTTCCTGCAGTTTTTGGGAACTATTTGAAGTTGTCAGTGGATTAAAATTCTTGTAGCTAAAGGAAATGGAAGGTGTTTTGCACCTTTGGTCACAACCAAAACCTTTCACCTAAGTGAGCTTAGTTTAGGCTGGGCAGATGACTGCCTTTCAGAGGTGGCCAAAAGTTTAGAAAGTCAGTGGCCAGAGGAAGCAGCCAGTGCTTAATGAAAATTTAGAGTTTGTATGGGTTTTGTCTGGGCTATTTCTTTTTCCTTGAAGGCAGAGACAAGGCAGGATGTGCAATGATGCAGCAGCGAATGAAGCATAGCAGAGAAGACACTGAGACTGGATGCAGGAACAGAAGGAGATTTTCTTTCTTTGGTGGTACCTGTTAGGATCTATTTTTACATAGAAATGTCACCTGACAGAACTCAGGGGAAAGGATATCCATGTAGCCTAGATGCAGTTAGGGAGCTGAAGGCATGAGAGAAGAGGAGAAGCAGTCAAGGTAGTCTGAATGCACAACTGTATTTAAAAATAGCAGTTGGAGGGAAGGGGTCCTTGAGGAAGATGACTGTGGATGCATGTGGCTATAACCACAGTGTAAAGACATACACTAGTTGGCTGTTGGGAAACCATGTGAAAGACAGACTTGTTATGATGGGGAACTTGCGAGAAAAAGGCTGAAAGAGATGACAGTAAAGCAGAAGAGTGGCACCAGAAAAAAAGGATGTCAAGATGGAGATGACTAGAGACTTGAAGCTGAGGAGGTGCAAGTATTAAGGAGCTAGGGGGAGAGTAGTTAAAAGATGGTTGGGCTGCAGCTTGGGAAAACAAAACAAAATAAACAAACAAACAAAAAACAGAAAACAAACAGAAGAAAACAACATGAAGATCTGGAATCCCTAACAGTATGAGGAATAGACAGATATCTGTGTCTGAACACTCCCTTTCTTTAGGTGGAGAGAAAGATCTGTCAGCAGAACATAGCTAGAGGAAAGAGCAATGTTTTCTTTTCTAGGACAAAGAAATACCATATTGACATAAAGCCAAAAAGGTCCTGAAGAAGAATATTGAGACAAAGATCTCAGCATCCCTGTTGGAACAGAACAAAGATTAGTGTGCCAAGCCAGAGAAAAGCTCTCCTAAAAGCTGTGGCTGTTGTGTTATCAGTACAATTATTTTGATCCCTAAGAAGAAAAGTGAGAGAATGACAAGCAAACGAGTATCTACAAACAGTTATGAAGAACTTAAGGTCATAACCTCTTAATATCTACATTTATCATACATCATATTAATATCATACAACAGCCATGTCTGTACTGGTAAATTAAATAGTGCTAGGAAGCATTCCCGGGACCTGAAAATTGATTGTACCTACTGTTATCTGTTCCTGGCATAGTATTGGCTTATATCTGCAGGAATTCACCTGAACTATTCCCAGTATAGTTTGAAAGTAATCTTGGGATTATTCTGGATAGGACAGTAGTTTGGAAGCAACTGCCCTGCTCTGAAGGGTGAGAGAATTTAATAGCATGGCACCTTTCTGTGCCAGTTGGCCTCAGCAGTCTTGGGCATATTTATTTTTTCTGCAGAAATATAGAAGTAAATGGTTCCCTTCAGTAGATGCAATTTTTGGAAACTTGGGACACTGACTGTTGTGGGTGCAAGTTGTGACAGCCAGTAAATAGGACTTATTAAAAAGGTTACTGAACTGAGATATGGAAATGCTCTCTCAGATTTCCTCTTAATTTAGCATGAGGGCATTATAGAAGAGCTAGTTAGAGAATATAAGCTTGGATGAAGTATGAATTTGTTTTCGTATACGTTAATACAATCATAAGCAAAAGTAGGTCCATAAAAAAGGCTCTTTCCTACAGAAGAACAAGTCGTGAAATTAAGGATACAAGTTGGTGAGATTTATAGGTAGTTAAGTTGGCTGAACTAAATAGCCTTGACATTTAAAAGTGGAGAAAATACTTTTAAAATATATTTGAAATGTATCAAAACAAGGGGAAGCTCCAGACTGAAGCAGGTAAGTAATGTGGCCCCATAAGAAGATAAACATATATCTAGGATGGAACAGGGGTAAGGTGAAGACAGTGGAGGTGTGGAAGTTTTGTAGTGATTGTAGAGTAATGTACAAAATGAAATTTCTTGTGCTGCACTTCATGTAACTTAAGAAAACTTAACACTGGAACAGGTGCAGAAAGAAGAGCATTTCTGAGAGCCTGTATTGTAGCAGAATAGACAAGCAAAGTGAAAACTGAGACATGCTAAGCCAGAATTAATAAATACATCAGGGAAGGAAGTGCTAGAGAGGAAAGCTAGTTAATTAACCTGAACAGTGCTGACACATTTACAAACTTAAGAATAACAATTTTCTGTTCTAGCAGAAAGCAGTCAGTTGATTCTGAAACTAAGTTAGATCATCCACGTTTCTAGAGAAGCATACGCCTCTGTTGGCATTTTCTAAATGGGATCTGTTCTTAACCAGAAGCATGGGCAGTGTTTTCTGAGGAACTTCAGGGATACACAAGAGAAGTTGCACTTTTCTCTTCAAATATTGGAGCTTCTGAAGAGCCAAATACAACATCTTTGGAACAGACTGTGCAGGATATTTCGGTGGTTCTCCTCCAGCATATCATCATCCTCTCACCACGTATCCTGCTCTCACAGATCCTTTCTGCTTCAGCTCTGCCATTTAGATTTGCTCTGCAGTGAGTCGGTTTTGTACAAGCTCATCATGGTCTTGCCATCACAGGTGCTGTGCTGGTGGTGTCCTGAATGACATCAGGTGTTCAACTATTTGGGGAAATCAAGCCCACACAGCAAGGTTATCTGAAACAGCTTATCTCTGGGCAATGTAAGTCGTGTCTGACTGTATCAAACTGTTGCATTAGATTTTTCATGCTGTGGTGTGTTACTGGAGCAGAATTTCATGGACAGCATTCAAAACATCCATCAGTGTAATGTTGTGAAAAGTTTTGTTTATATATGGCTGAACTTGAATGTGAGGTGATAATAATAACCCCAAATTGTGATGGAAATTAATTTAAATGTCTTTTCTGTTTCTGTTGGCCTTTACATGTTTCTATAAATACCGTATAGTTGAATGAATACCAGACTGATGAATGTGGAAGCCTGCCTGTCAGTGTTTCAAAGGGAAAGCTTTCAAATATAAATAGCCTTTAAAATATAAATAGTGAAATCTCCATACTGTATTTATCACTGACCACTTTCTTTTTCCTTTCATTGAGTCTCCCATTTTATTTTTAGTGATGCTTACTTAAAATAGTTTCTCAGTTTTCCTGTTGGCGATTAGAAGGCCACTCTGGAATCCAAGTAATTTTAAAGCCAGATGGTGAGTGTGGAAAGTGTTCCTTGCCTGAGCAGTGAGAGTTTGAAATCTTGTCTGTCCTTCTTTACTATAGCATCAGTGTAAAGCGAAGCACGTTTCATCTCAGCTTTTTCCGTTTGATTTATTTCACATACATATTCTTGAGTTGGTTTCAGGATGTGATTCCAGCATTGTTCAAGATCTCTGTTTCTTCTTATGTTGATGCTATTCCCTCGCATATGTTTATAGCTATGGTTTTAGTTGACTTGTTAAAGTCAATAGTCTACACAAATTTCACTGCGTTGGCAGCCACCATATTATTTATTTATTTATTTTGGTTGGAATTCCATGAATTCTGGAGATCACCTCAGCTGCACACGAAGTAATCTGAAACAGTTGAAGTTTTGTTGGTTTGTGGGCTTTATCTTGTTACAACTGCGACCTGCTGTCTGCTTACCACTTGTGTTGTTACTTCTTTTTCCTCTTCTTTTTGTGCGATAATATATACATAATTTTAAAGCAGGGTTCAATCTAGCATTAACCACACTGCTGTTTGGTAGGTAGGGTTTGCAGGCCCAAGCTGATCTTCCATCATTACTTGCCTGAAGGGACAGCTAATGCATCGCTTGGTTCTTTTCTCCTAAGCTGTCTTTTCAGGTTGAAGAAAGGTAAGTCTCATCGAGGACCAGCTGCTTTAAGCATCACAGTTTGCACTGAGGTTGCCTTGTTCCATAATTGTGCATCCCTACTCACGCTTCAGTACCTTCCCAAGTGGGTGGGAACATGGTCACCATGGCATCCTCATGACAAGCAAGAGAAAGGGAGGAGAAAGTGAAGAGAAAATGGGATTTAAGGCTGGAAAGAAAAGTTTGAAAACCTACTAGTAGCTCTCCATTGTGTTTACAGCCCTTGAAAACAGCAGCTGCCCATCCTTAAGAAGTACTGGGATTTGGCATAACCTGCAGGCAGCAGGCTGACCAACACATCTGCTGCTGAACCTCAGAGATACAACTGGCCCACCTGTTTAAGAACTAGCTCTAGCAGGGCAAGATGAAGTAATTGCATGGCAGCTTCACACCGAAGCGATGTTCACCAGAGAACAGTGTGTTCAGCCTGGTAACTGGGAGTGAGGATCCACCCTGGAGTGATCCCAAAGAGGGTCACTTAAGGGCCCTGGAGCACAGTGGTGCCAAGGTCTTTGCTTGGGTTTCTCGTGGTGTTTGTGGAGCCCCAAGATCAGGAATCTGGGAGCTAAAAGTCATTAGGATGACAGATGACATTCCTGTCTCTGCCTGAGTCTGTGCTACTGTAGTTACCCCATGAGACCACTCGCACCTTGGATTCCTTGCATCTGTAGGGAGGCAAGGGAAGGAGCAGGAGTGTGTTCTGCAGCTGTGCTTGAGATGTCCAGGATGCATTGCCTTTAGTCAATTAGGAAATCCCTGAAACAGCCAGCTGCTGCTCGTGGACTAAAGCTCTTTTCTTTTCCTTGTCATGGGGGGAGTGTTTTTCCTGCCAGTATGCTGTCATAAAGATGCTTCAGCTTAACATCTGAGCAGCTTGCTAATGCATCCTAGTAATGACAGGTAAAATGGTCTGGTTTCATGTGGCTCCTAGATGTTGGGGAATCATAGAATCATTTAATCATTGATCTTTATATTTATGCTTCAAGGCATGCCAGCATCTGCAAGCTTTTTGTTAGTTTAAAATGCGATTTATGTAGTTATATTTTTATACAGCGCCTTGGGATGCTTACTGTAGAAGGCTCTTAAAATAGGTATAGCTTAATGTGCTGCTCAGACTTCTCATTAATCTGCTTGTCTTCACTCTTACCCAGAGGTAAAATACAAAGCCTACAAAGTGAGGAGTCTGGAATAAAATGATAGAAAATGGGGCTCTGAAATAAAGACATTAAGCACAGAGGACTCAGACTAGTGGTGGAGGAAACAGAACAGGATGTTCAGAAAGTCCAAGCCCTTTGGCATGAATTAAGGAGCTTGGAACGTAAGCAGGGCTACAGTGAATTTGTGAAACAATGTTTGTCTTCCTAAACTGAATGCTGGAAAGCATCCACTTCACACTTCTCCTTTGCCAGCGCCCTGATATCTATTGTAGCACTCATCTTCTGGCTTCTTTATTTTCAGAGAAACATTTGACTTTGTGTTTAGAAGTTATTTGTGCTTCCCGCTTTCTTCTGGTATTAATATGATCTTCTTGTGGCTATGGAACTAAAATTTGGAGTCCCGGCCTTTGTCCCTGCTGCACTGCACTGTTTCTGGTGTTTGTGTTTAACTGCAGCCATGGGCTTGAGAGGCTTTGCTTCCACTTTGCTTCACGAGGGCTTTGTCTGCATTGGAAAATCAGCAGGGCCAGGGCTTGTATTTGAGTTTTATATTATGATTGCCCATATTGTTCAATTTCTAGCACACCCCATGATGAGGTTTTGGCCAACTAGGACATTCCCAGATGAAACCTATGGTGTGAGGGGGGGAGAAGGAAGCTAAGGAAGGCCTTACTGAAAAGGTAACTATGCTTTGGAGGGCAAAGGAGTTTAGGCATATGGCGTTGAGCTGGCTGGATCCCCTGAACATCTGGATCCTGGTGCCTGTTATGTACTAGACCAGTCTCTCTCAGGCTTAGTGTTTGAGGAGGATGCTGCAATGCAAGCTTCTGCTTCCTAACTGCATTGCTAGCGCTGTTAGCAGCAGCAGCAGCGTCGAGCCACCGCCTCCTCCTCCTCCCCGTGGGCCATCTGCTGAGGCTTACAGCACTGCTTACGTAGCACCAACATCTTTTCTCTTTGAACAGGAGTTAAAACATGGGCACAGCTCAAACTTTGTGTCAAGCTTGGGTGAGTTTTCCGGAGTGTGGTCTTCCATAATGCAGCTAACTTCCATAATGCAGCTAACTTGCAGGCAGAGATACAGCAGTGGCTCACAAAGCCAGTGTTGTCACAGGCCCACAGCAGCAACTAAGATAAATAATTACTGCTGTGGTATGCATGTGTTTACTTATCACACAGGGATGCAGTTAATTGCACATACAGATCATACGTTTGTTTGCACACATGGATCTTTTTGAACCTCACACCCATAGGTTCATTCTTCAGGTTTGGACGGGAACGCTGTATGGGAAAATAGGTGGTGTTTACTTGTCTCTGTGGGATTGCCAGTCTGTGAAGACCGCAGCGCTGCAGATGCTTTGGCTAAGCATGTTCTTCCAAAAATTGCTTGTGTAGGCTATACCTTTACATGTGATACTTGTTACGGTCCTGTGTTGCTCTCTTTCTTTGTTTTCTGCTGTCTCAGTTGTTAGCTGGAAATGCAGAAGTTATTAAAAGCAAGGTCTCCCTCAGTCAGTGTTGAAAATGTGTTTTCATTAGTAGTACATGGCATGCTACTAGAATGCACGTCACTAGTTGCTGTAGGCTGTTGTCCGGAAAATTATAGGATTGGCTCCACAGTGAACATGTATTTAGTATCAAGATTTAAGCTCCTGAGCTGGTTTTTGGTGCCTCTGGAGCAGCGTTGTAAGAACCCCTGCTGAGTCACTGTATGAACCAGTATAGCTCTTCCTTGTCATGGTGCTTTCTGTCCAGTGCTGCTATTGTGGGGATTAGAGATGCTGAGCAAAAGGGATTTAGTTGTGTCAGTGCTAGGTGAAACGATGGTCAGGTGAGCGCTTTATTTGAAGCCACAATGGCAACAGTCATGCAGAAATGAAAAGGAAGAGCTTCAGAGAGGTGCAGAGCCAGGTATATATAAACCACATATGCAGTTGTTGCCAGTTTATGTTCTGCTCTCAGTATTTATTAGCTGAAGAGATGAAAAGTCAATCTGGAAGGGATTGTGCTGACTACAAGTTTCTGTAGCCCTTGGTGGTGCCAGCTGCAAAAATAGGCAAATCTGGCTGCAGTGGCAGGGCGTGATTGGGCAGCTCCAGTGCAACTGCTGCCCCGCGGGGCTTCGGGAGGTTTTGGCTGGCAGCCGTGAAATGTGTCTCCCGGGGGAGGACAGTGTTGCAAACAAACCTTGCCCTTCCCTATCAGTGAATTCCTTTGGTAGTAGGCTGGCACCCGTACATCTAAACATATTCATGACAGAGATGCAGTGAGTTTCTTTTTTTTTTTTTTTTCCCTGTCTTTGAGATGGGGACGGGGGTTTTACATTGTTTTCGTTGATCCGTATCTCCCGTATGACTCTTCAGAAGGTCTCATTATAGCAGCCACTCATTAGTGGTGGCAGTGTACCTGGCTGAAGGCCCGGTAAAAACACGTTTCTCAATTTCACTCTCTTACGTGGCCTAAACCAAATACTCACAGCTTCCCATTGACTTAAGTGGCTGTTGGTTGGATCAAGCTGCTTAGCCATAGGAAATGAAGCACTGGGGGAGTAGCTCCTATTTTTCTTGAGCTTAGCTTTCTTTAGAACTGAAAGGTCCCCTGCATCTCAACCCAAAACAGTACCTTTGAAGCAGGCTATGTGTTGTTTACATAGGTAAAGAGATCAGTATTAGAGGTTAAAACCCTTTAAAGTCTTTATGAGTACTTTGGAGCACTCCAGGAATAAGAAATCTCAGTAAGAGCCAGTCTCTCCTGCAGGCAGAAACTGGACCACGGCACATGCAGACAGGCCAGTGCCAGCTCACATGAACTATAATGACACTTAAACTGTTGCTGAAGTCAGTATCCAGGTCAATGGGTAGGTCTCCCCATGCCATACCAAAGCTCGTGTTGCTGTATGACCTCCTCCTTTAGTACCTGCTGTAACAAGATTAAAGTCAGCGCTGCTTTGCTTACCTGGCTCCTTCCTGAATAAAGGGGACAAATGGTTGGTGAAGACCTGAGCACATAGAAAACAACGAGAGATTCATACTCATTTTTGCAATGATTTCGGGGCTTTTCTACACTTCCCTGCAGGACAAATTACTGTGATGCCTCAGTTTCATTAGTGTTGTTCAAACAGCAGTTTTTCAATCCCTACCCTTGCACAAGTGCCAAAAATCACAGATGTGGAAATGGTGGACACAGTGATTTTTCACAGTGTTCATGACAAAAAGGCAGTTGGCTTCGGAGATCAGAGGCATCTTTAAATAAGAAAAAGCTCTTTAAGTGTATGCTTTTTTGTAAAGGCAGTTTCTCATTCAGAAGACCGCAGTCAAGTGCAAGTACCCCCAGCTGGAGCCCTCATTCCTCTGCTGCAGTGTGGTCTTGCTCCTGTTTGGAGTTGATGGGCTTGCTTGAGCCACTTCAGCTCATTGCCCAGGGTTTTCATCAGCTTCCGAATTTTATTTGTTTTCTGGAGTTTGTTCTCTTAAAAAATATGGTAGACATCAGTAGAAAAACAACTGAAATAAGAAGTATTGGCTTTGTTTTCCTTTTTGATACTGTATAAAAAAATTAAGGACATAGATTATTATATTCAGGAAAATACTCTGCAGTAGTTGGAAGGAAAGGGCCATGAGCTGAAAACAAAATTTACAGTACAACTCCGTGTATGTTGTCAGGGACTCATTCCCATGCAGCCCAGCAATGGCACAGAGATTTCGGGGATTATGTTCAGATTAAATGTCAGCAAGAGCGGAGCCTTGGCAGTGGGCCAGGAAGGTCATATGAGGCAAGTCCCAAACTTTTACACTTAAATAAAACTCTGTTCTACTTAATACCCGTAATATGCTGCAAATCTTAACACAGCTAATGACTTGGGTTAAGAAATCTCATCATAACTTGATATGTATCTTTTTTTTATTATTTTTAGTTTGGGAACTTTTTCCAGTTTATTGGTATTTAAGACATTGTCAGCAATTTTGTTTGGGTGTTAAGCATGTACTGTAGATCTTCTTTGTAGCATAACATAAAGAAACGTTAGTCAAAACTGCCACAGCTCTTCAAAATTTTCTTTTTTAAACTTACACATAAGTAGAATGATAATCTGCTAATACTTCCACAGGGATTATTACTACACAGAAACATCCCTGTTATTTGTAAAATGGAAGTCGAATTGCTAGAGCTCCATGGTATTAAAAGGAGAATACTTTATTATTGAAGGGGAATGAAAAAAATAGATACAAATTATATAGCTGGGAATTGTTCTTTCTTTTTATTTATCTGTGGTTGGTCTGTGCCATTCCAAAATACCTGTGGAATTTTGAAGGAATATGCTGACAGTCTTGTACTGCATTAAGAGTGGCTTATTTTGGTTTAATGTGATCCTCTTTTGCAACAGATTGATTTTTAACTACAACAGGGCAATCTTAGGCTGGGGGATATCCGCCCATGGAGTTGCAGTACCTTAGCTTGAAATGAATACTCTTTTAATCTACTTGCCATCTCTGAAAAAAAAATGAAACAGTTTTAAAGTTAACATATTGAATACTTTTAGTACTCTAAATGTGATCCTCCCACTATGTACAATTATGAATATAGGATGGTTTTTATGCCTCTTTTCCCTTGCTCTGTGGCACTGAATTCTGCAGTATGGTGAGCACTTCATGCACATCAGGTGTTACCGAGAGCATTTTAAAGAGACTTTCTTGGATGTGCCCAACATACTGAATCAAATCACAGCTGTTGGATTTGTTTTTGCCAGTGAGCTTCAGTATATGCTGCATTGCTCCAAAATGGCCTCATGTAAACAGGAGCAAAACTTGGAGCCAAAGCAGCGGACTGTGGATTCAAGATTCCAGCTTTCATTTCTAATTATATATACACCCCATATTTGTAAACCTATTTTTAGGTACGCTGTATACACACAAATACATGTTAATATATATACACATGCATGTATGTATGTATAAATGTGTATGTATTTGTGCACTGAAGTTTATTTTCCCCTTCCTCCTCCTGTCTTTTCCAACCTTCCCTGCTGCAGTGAGACACCAGAGAAGGAGGAGGAGGGGGGAAAAAAAAAAAAACAACACACTTATTTTTGCTGACTAAGTCCAACTTTGGCATAGGAGGATCTGCAAACTGATCTGAAGTTTATTAAGGAAGGAAACTAGGAGATAATAATTCCAATTGTTATCGGAAAGGGTCCCAGAGATAACAGTGGGGTCAGAAATCAGAGAAAGAAGTGCTGCAAGACGTGGCTGGCTGCAATAGCAGGGCACCAGGCTGGGTGACCGGGGGTCCTGAAGCAGAAGTGCTGCTGAGTTTGGCAGTCAAAACAGGTCCAATCAGTTTGTTTATGAAGGATACGGTATGAGAGCCTGAACATTTCAATGCTTCTTTTAAGTGCAGATATAAAAATTTGTAACTTACAATAAGTCCTTTAACTAGGATAATGAATAAGGTAAATTGATAAATAATTTTAATAAACACCTTATGTCCTACCGTTTATTGGACTGAATTAGGAAATTAATAGGACTTTCCCACTACTTTTATTAGACCTTAATTTTAAGTACAGTCAGTGAAGCTGAACAGTCCTACAGCCTGAGACTTACAAACAAATCAAACCTTATTTAGTCGTTTGAAGGTAATGTCACACTAAATAGCCAGTTAGCATGTTATTTTTATTTTTTTTTACTATAAAACATGCAAATATATCATCAAACCATACTTCTGTCTCAGTAATATTTAGAAACACGACACAGAGTGTTTCTCTTACAAATTAAGTTTCATAAAAGCAGTCTCACATCTGCAGAATGTTTTTTCAGAACCCTCCCTCTGTTTCAAGACAAAATGTGCACTCAGCTTGGGAATATGTTCATAGCGAATCTTCATTTACCTCCCTAAGAAGCATTTCTGTATTCTTTTAGGTTTCAATTTTTTTAAGATAGTTACTTCATGATTTTCTGGGCTCCTGTTTGTGTGGCTGTAGCTGGCTGGTGGCTACGGTGCTGCTGAGTTCTGCAGTTTACCTCAGTTGTGTTGTTGTTTATGATGAGTGCAGTCTGAGTCCCTTTTTTCCCACCTTTTCCCCCATTTCCATGAACTGTTTCTCTAACTGGATGTTTGTGCCCGTGATGCTCATGAGAATCCCATGGTATGAGATCTGCTGGGTGCCGTCAGTGTGCCATGGTGGGTGCAGGTGACCCACATGTGCTGGCCATCAAGCTGGGAATTACATATTTAAGCATATAAATATGGAAGAATTAAATTCCATTTAACTCTTCAGTTCTGTTCAGTTCAGGGTTTCTCTTTATAAAACCACGTAGCGTTATTAAGCACCAATCTGCTGAGTAAAATAAGCAGGTGTGCTTTGTGTGTAAGCAAGGGCTTGTAGCCTAAAACGTTGCTTCAGATGCTTTGTGAGTCAGGCCGTTCATGATTGCGGTGACGAGATTATTCATGGTAGGCTCCTCGATGTGACAATGGCCCTTTGTTTTAAGTCTGCATTGCATATGTATTACACTTCCGATTTGCAGATTGCTCCTCTGCTAGGAAACAGCATTGCAGCAGGGAACAAAAAGTGAAGGTCAGTGCTGCTAAATTCAGGATGTTACTCAGTGCTGGAAATAATTGGGAAGGTTCATAGTTGAATTAAAAGCTTTAATCATGACTTTCATTGAGATGATACTGCTTCCTATTGTTCCTGAGATTGTTTTTTGTTTTGTTTTTAGCATTTTGTTTGTGTGCAGGGTTTTTTTCCTTACTCTCTCTGCTGATTAGAACAGGGTAAATCTGGGTAAATCCTGCTAAGAGCATTTCATTATTCATGACCATCCAGGAGTCGTTTTCTCTTGGTAGTGGTGGTCCTTTATGTGCACATAATTTTGCTTAAGGATGGAAGGAAAAGAAAGCAGCATTTTTTTATGATTTGGATTCAATTTCAACATTTACTTCTAACTTTTTTTTTTTTTAATAAACTAATACTTGTTTCCATGAAATAAATGCTCTCAAGTCCCTATGTTTCGAGGTGGTTATCTCCTGCTGGAATGTGGTTATTCTTTGCAGCACAACCATGACTGGTTTGTTTCAAGCTCTGGTAATGCTTTCTATGTCCATGCAGTTAGGATTTGTCCCCTGTACAAACCGTCAGTCCAGATGCAAGCACAGCAAGGTGAGCCCCAGACCTTTCCCTTGAGGGGAGCCCCCCATCTGATCTTTCTGCCTTGCAGGCAGAACCTGACGGGGCATCCATTCCTCCTGGGCACAAGCTGGCACACAATTTTGTGGCAGCTCTCCTGGCTGCCCAGTGAGGAGACCAGGTTGTCCATCAGGTTGGTGACGATGTCTCGATGCAATGCTCCCCTTTCCCTGGGGAGTAAGCACCACTTGCTGCAGCAGAAGGCTGAAATAATCATGTTTCTTGTGGAGGGCATCAGCAGCTTGTAAGGAAAACACAGAGCAAACTCCGTTCCTGAAAAGCACGTCTGCAGCTGAAACCGTCCTTTTGTTTTTAGTTCTTTGTTGCCAGATTTTACCCTTGGAACTTGGAGGTTTCCGTATGTTTTTGTTTGAAACCATTCTGTTCCGTGTAAGGTGAACAAGGCTCAAAATAAACTCTGCAGACATTGCAGGAGCTCTGTACTATTATTTTTTTCTCCAATTAAATACTACTTAATATATTCCAAAGGAAAAGATTGTTTAGGTTATCTGGTTTTAACTATGAATTTTCAGCCCAAATACAAATCTGATTTCCAGGTCATTTTGTTCCAAGTTAGCTTAATATTCATGCACTCACTTTCAGTGATAAAAGAAAGAAGCAGCTAATTGTTTGACAGGAAGAATAAAGTGTTTGACTTCTGGATTTTGTGAGGCGTTATGACATTTCTTTTGAATGTGCAGCATCCAAATTATGCATCAGTAAAGTAATACTATGTTATGCTATCTGCACTTGTACAAGCAATTTCATAATCTTAGTAAAAATATACAGTGATCTGAAAGCTGCTTGCTTGTATATATTTTAGTTCTGTATTACACTTCACAAATTCCCATCTATAGTTATTACATTTTTTGCATCCTGTAATAAGTGATAGACCACTGTTACTCTTGACATCAAATATAAAAATTGTGTTTTGTTCTGTTTTTTTAATGTGCATACTGTGAGATTTGGTGATCTCCAAAAGCATTCAGATTGCAGCTCACAAAAATGCTTCCACTGTCATCACAGAGATAATCAAATTGAGTATACTGAAACAGAAATAAACTTTGAGAATCATTCACTTAAAAATGAGATTAAATTGGAATGGGACTTTTTAATATAGTTTGCCCTAAAAAGTTATGAGGTTAGTGGTTATGGATTACTTTCTTTTCACATCTAGGTCAGGGCTACTTAAATTGCAGACTTTCATCTAGATTTGGACCATGAGTGTTTTTGACCTGGCTATGACTATGTGAAGCTTCTCAGATGTTGTTAGAAACATGGTACTTCATGCTGATTTCCTAGTATCTTGGGGAGCAAATTCACCATGTTGATTTGTCAAGGTTGTGCATGGCTCCTGGATGGCCACGAAAAGGTAGATTCAGTGCACTACAACTAGCTGAACAGGCTTTAGTGAATGAACTGAGTAATGCAGGTTAATATAGTGCTATTTTGTTACTTAGCACAAAAGATTCATTTATGAATGAAAGGAAAAATATGTATATATTAAACTACAGGATTCTGTTCTTAGTGTACTCCTTGATATGGCATTTTTTCTAAAAAGAAAAAAAAATGCAGTTTTTCAGGAGAAATAATTTCTATGAAGACATTTCAAACCTTTGCTGTTGTGATCAGAAGTTAGTTACCTAGTTTAATAGGTGCGATCTCTGTGCTATGCTTGAAGAAGCTGTAAGAATTCAGTGTTGTTGATGAGCATTATCAATGCCACAAAATGTGTTGGGAGTTGGCAGTACAGATTTTTGACCCTTTGCGTTCTGTTTGTAAAAGTGCAAAATGAGTAATAATTATATTGTTACTCTGATGATACGTGTAAGCTGTAAGTGTAGAGCTAGGAAATGATCTCCTTGGAGTTGCTGAGTATCAAGTTTCAGTTGTCTTATTTCTTCTTGTCTTTTGAGAAGTCCAGATAATTCTATTGTATTTGTAATTGCAATTTTACAGCAAATACCAGATGTTAACTCTTTTCAGCAGGACCACTAACACAGTTACTGCATGTTCACAGCAGGAGCAGAAATGTTGAAAATAAAATCCTCCCATTTCCAGTTTCCACAAAACTCTTAAGGAGGATGGTCACATGAAAATACTCTCTTAAAATTGTTTGACAGTGCCATTCAAAAATGAAATTGTTTGTTATTCTGCTTGTTAGCTCAAGCACGACCAGATAATAATAATCCTTAAACATGTGGTTATTAGTTGTTGATTTTATTAGTAACGCTACTATTTCGTTCTTTCACTGCAGCTCTCCAAAGCAGTCTATGTATTTTGTATTTCTCTTTCACTGACATAAAGTGCTTTTTCTTTTTTAATTTCCATACAGAAAAGTATACAAAACTTAAACACAGAGCTTTAATAGGGAAGAATAAGAAGGAAAATAAGATAAACTAGCCCTAAAAGTAAAGGACAAAATGAAGTCTAAAATTTAAGTAAACCTCTTGACTGAACTTTGAAATATTTATCTAGACAAGTGTGGTAACTCTTTCCTCTGTGAGCACTTTAAAAAAGAAATCTCAATTTGCCTAAGGCTGAAGCATATCACTACTAGAGATAAGTTGTTATCTGTAGAACATTCAATAACTGACAGGTAACAATCATCATCTTATTCTATGTGGTAGTTAGTTTATTTGTATCAAAATCTGTTTCTTAACATATTCATGAAAGATAGACTTTTTTCTTAATGTGGAATGTAAAAAAATAAATAAAGGCACAAAACCACTACCACTAAAATCCCTTTTGTATACTTGTAAAAGAACTTCCTTGGTTCACAACTATAAGCATGCTTTTAGCAGTACCCAAACATTTATTCTTCCCTTTCTCTCTTTTTTTGTTAAAGTCCTGCAATAACTATACCTCAAGAGCGTCTTCTCTTCCTTCCTGTTTTCCCCTGTATACGGGGTTATATCTTCTGTACACAGAGACATCAAAATACTCATCTATTGATGTTTGTTCTTAACACCTCTGGAAATCAGTCTTGCCCTGAGATAGAATTTGTCCATTATTCCACTTAGCACTAGATAAAATAAATCTTCTTGCTTAGTTGGAATGGAAATGTATTTCCACACTCGTGAACCTCATGAACTTCTGCAGAGGAGTGCAATTGCTTAGTCTTCAATTTTGTTGACGCTTTCTGGATGCCTAGCATCATTGCTTTCCATTACCATAAGACTTTGCAATGCTTGTGGTAAAGGCCTTTACACCACACAATAACAACTCTACACTTCCCTATATACCCCTATCTGGACAACTGGCTTTGAACAAGTGATGGTACTGTACTTCTGTACCATACTCATGAAATATTAAAAGAAAACTATAAACATGAAGAGAAGCTGTTCCAACTAGTTTTGCCAGGAGACAATATTACTAAGTTTTCTGTATGTATAAATACTTCTTAATCAACTGGAAATTTCATAAGGAGTTTTTGATGTAGTGTGAGAGCTTGGCTGTAGAGCTGGAGTAGCTGACCTCCAGAACTGAAGACCTTGAAATCCATCAAGTGGATTATCTTTTTGAAATTTTAGTCTTGATTTGTTTTACTAGTCTGTTGTACTTGAACTGATACTGGCCAGTCAATTTACTGCAGCACTAAAGAGTGCACAAGTAAAGACAGGTATCTTGGTAGGCAGAGTTACGAAAACCTTTTGGAAATGTCTGTTCATCTAGTGGTGCAGTGTGTGTGGAATACCCCAGAGGTTACTTTCTTTAAATATTCCCATTAGACTCCTAACAAAGGAGTACTTTTGACTGGTTGCTGTCTTGTGTTTTGGAGTATAACTGATGTCTTGGGTCAGCTGCCGATACACCGATGTGCAGTAATACTTGAAATGTCACTGAATGTGTCCCATTTGGGCTCTGGACGTGGTTGTATAAGAGTATCTCCTGTGGGAGGTAATCCCTGAAGAGATTGCTGTGAAGGTGTAAGCAGGGAGCAGAGTGAAGTCATTCTGTCAATTAAACTCATATTAGTATCTTGGTGTTTTGTTGTTGTTAATGGTGGTTTTTTTTTTCAACCTTGTGTGTTTGACTTTTTCCAACATTATAAGATTAAATATTCCTTGAAAAGGGTACCAGATAGGCAGAAAATGTATCAGTCAATAAGAAATTGCCTTGGTATTCCTCTTGTCTTTCAAATGATCGAAACTTAATATTTTCCCTTAGCCTTTTTAATGTGAGGATTAGCAGATGTTAAAATGTCCTTTATTTTGGTTGATGGTCTCTTCGTTATAAAACTGAAGACTTCTTAGGGAGGTTCAGAGCAGTTTTCAATGCCTTTCCTCTTGGATGAAAGCCAGAGGATTCCAGCATTGTCGTTCTGGCACAGTAGGTCTGTTTTATAAAAACAGGTGTCTACGTGTGTGTAATAAATCTAGCTGTGCTGATAAATCTGAACAGATAATTTAAAAGTGTGTATTACAGTGAGCAAGACTGATAATTTACCATGTCAAAAAAATAAAATATAAGAGTCATTTATGCAATCTATGTAATGTACAGTAATTCTGTAACATAATGGATCCTCTGTGTAAGATACTTCAATATTTCTGTTCAAGATGTTTTTGATTAGTTGTTTGTGTATTTTCTTTTATCCCTCTCTGTCTTTCAGTTGAAATCTGAAAACCTCATTCTCTTCTTGCTCACAGTGGTATCAAATAGCCAGGTTAGCCAGCTACAGTTCATGACAACAGGTGTAAAATTAATGAGGAAACAGAGAACTGAATCATGCAGATTAAAAATATATGTAGTAAACTAAAATTATCAGCAGGGTTACATTATCAAAGAGTCATTTTTCCAAGTGATGTTCCAGTCTACTCTTAGAAATCAAGAAAGCTTTTTAATCCTTCCCATGTCACTTACATCAGACTGTTGCTAATTAAATTACTAAGATTCATCAGAGTCTCGGGTATTCTAGAAATCTCTGAGAAACGGACTGGCCATTTTAGTGCAACGTGTTTCATCATTATCATTGTGACTTGTTAAATACATTTTCTTAGAAATTTTTGGGATCTCAATTCTTATATCAGCTTAATGTTCTATAGGATTGGCATAATTATTGTCCTGCCTTCCTCCTGAGCAGGATACCCAGCCAGAGCTAAGGGCAGCCTAGGTAAATTAATCACTTTTTTCACTTACTTTCAGCCTGCTTTGATCACCCCGAGTTTAGGAGCATGAATTCCACGCAATCTGTCAGAGATGCCAGATGGAAGTGAGGGGTTGTTCAGTGCATTGTCTGAAATGTATGAATTCTCTTCAAACAGGGAAAACCGTTTCAAGTATAGCACCTTTTTTATGTGTCCTGGAACAACAGTAGTCATAGAATCTAGTTCTCATAGCTGTCTATCGTAGGGAGCCTGCAGGCATAAATTTAAACTTCTAAAGAGCAGTAGTATCTATAGGTAAGAGACTTGATGCACGTGCAAAATACTGTGAGAATAATATGTGCATTACACTTGGATTCAACTGTAACTACATTTTGTGACCAAGAGGTGGAATGAAAAATGATTTACAGTGTTGTAATTGCCGTTGCTTTTTCATGCGTTTTGGATTTGGAGCTCTTTTATTATATATTGCAAATCTCTCCCAGGTGAAAGTAATAAAGATGGCAGGAATAAAACCATGATGATGATGACCATGCTTATAGAGTTGTGTGATAATCCAGTCTAAATCAAATGATGATGTTCAATAAACAAACACCTACTGCAAAGAAAAAAAGCACTGGGACGTCTACACTACCCACTCTGTAATACTGCATTTCCCTCAATTGCCATATGTGTAATTTGAAAATAATTGCACCTAAATCAGCAAAACTATATCACAGCTCTAGAAAAGACAGGAATTAACTCATGCTAGGTGGTTACTGGAGACCTGCAAAAAATGCCACTACACACTGTGGAAGCACAGCATATTGTAGTCTCACCATATCTGGCATAAATAGTTAAGAAACTGAAATGAACAGAAAACATATATAGCAGTGAGCTGATCAGGAGGAGCAGTGTGAATCAGGTTCTTGCATTGTGAGCTGTTGTTGCCAGTTTTTACATTTTTTTATGTGGGAGAGTTCTGAGAGCAGACCCCAGTTTGAAATAAAGGCTAGCATAGGGGTTGTCTTTGATGGGTCCATTCTTTATAACCAGTAACAAATGTATATTTAGACAAGCAGGTACTTGTCATAGCTTTTATACTTGTTTTCTTGCATGGAGTGATTTAAACTTTTATATAAAATGTGAAAAACAACATACAAGTTTTTTTACATGTTCCTGTTTCTTGTGAAATATAAAACTTCTTTTTTATAGAAAGATATAAACCTCTTGTAACATTTTTCTTGCAGAATTAAGGTTAAGCCCTATAGTCACTACCAAGTCAATGTGTAGAATAATAAATTAAAAAAATCCCACAAGCCTTCTGTTTACCATTTCTATGGTCCAAAAATTCTGAGTTTTAACCATCCTGTTCAGCCCATGTATTATGTGCCCAGCATTTCCGCTGCTGAAGAACATTGATTTGTTGTGCAAAAGTTGATAATACTAATTAATTTACCTGAGCTGCTTTCCTGAGTTTCTGCAGTTAGCATGACAGGGCTGTTGACTGGGATGGGTAACCCAGATTCTGGAGGCAGACTCCTGAATTTGTTGAGGTAAATCTCAACAGTGTGCACAGGGCCTTTCTGAACATGCATGCAGTATGCCATGGATATTACACTTGTTGCATCTTGGACTTTATTGGAATAAAAATGTGGAGGCTTTACTCTTACAGATGGAAAATGAGTGGAATGGACAATTGGACCAGAATTGAATTAATTGTTCCAACACCAGCTTTCAAGTGAAGTTGGATTGAAATCACCTTGCTTGTGATTTAGAATTGAAGGACATTTTTAGACACCAAAACTAAACAGAAACAGAAGATCAAAAGTTACCATCTGGTTCATGGAGAACAATCCTATGCTTTTGGCAACATACAGTGTATGCATTCTCTGTAGTACTCTGATCAATGTTAAAAAGTAGTTTGTAACCATATATTAATGTGTTACATACATACAACCTCTAGGCTGCGGGTGCAGGCCATGCGTTGAAACACTGGCACAGAAAGCAAATATGACAGGCTGGATTCAGGCAGGAACAAAGCAAGTTTTTCTGAAGATAATTCCAATTTTCAGAAAGAATTGCACTGGGTTGACCAGGTCTTGTCACTGCAAACTAGATGCACTATTACCACAACTTTTCACAGCAGCCTTGCCTTATGATTTTTTTGTTGCTGTTTTTTTTAATAATGATGCAAGCTTTATTTTATTTTATTTTTTTTTGTACCAGGAGGAAAAGAAGCTAATTAAGTCCTTTACAAATACATGTAGAATATGCCATAAATAAAATCTTGTATGAGTGCTACTTAAGGTTATAGTATGCATCTATCAGCCTCAGAAGAAAATTCCAATTATAATCCCAGCATGATGAGTGGTTTGTTATGTGTGTAGCGTGGATAGCATGATAGTTTACCTTCTGTTGATATACTGGTAATTTACTGAATAGTGGCATGAAATACTGATTTTTTTTATGGCTTTCTAAAGGCATACTATAGTTGTAATGCTCCATGTTCTCCAGACTGAAGTGGTTTGGATGGCTTCTGTGTTTTATCAGGGTCTAGTTCTATGTTAAATGTGTTTTACCTTACAGATTTATCAGCTTTTTGTAACAATTTCTGAGTTGTCTGAAATACTCTGCCATCCCAAATCATTCAGTCTGTGTTACAGTCCCACAGACACCACGTCCTGACAGCTGCCTGTCCTGTGTGATCATCTGTGCTTTCATTCTCTTACAGAAAGTGTAATTAGAGAACAATGATTTAGCTTTTGGGTTGACATAATCTTCAAACTTACTGCCATATTATTCTCTTTTTATCTGCTGCTGTCATCTTATCCAAGTATTATACATACCTCTTCTTTCTCTCCAGTTCACCTGCCAGCTCTCTGAGGTGGAATATCATGACCGTTAGCAATATAAAAACTTCTTGTCTAGGAGAGGAAAGTTATGTCTCGTAGTCAACCTAGTGTGGGAATTCAGAGAGGCAGAATGTAATTAATTATCGAGCTTGAATTTTGGCCAAGGCAGTATTAGACTAGGAGTTATGGTTTATGAATTTCATTCATCCCAGTGATGATAGGAGGAGCAGGAGGGAGACATGAGAGTGGAATTTTGTGTTAGCATGAAGAGTTTGGACTTGTACTGTGGCAGTATATTTTGGTTGTTACCACCCTGAGCTGTGCTGCTTTATGTGTCTGTGGCAGGAGGGTGGGGGTAAAAAACGATAGCCCAGCTTCAAACCAAATTATTTTCAGGATAAAAGTTGTTAATTATACATAAATCAACCTCACAAAAACAACCAGAGCATGAAAGAGCTACAGTGCATGCCCTCTGCCTTTCACAGGCCGTTTCCAATTCACTTGGTGCTTTGTGTTGTTTTTCTGAGGCAATTCTTTTCACTTTATGTGCATCAACACACATTTTGTCATAATTTGTTGATGGCAACTTTTGGGCCAGATCTGGCAAGTCTTTAGTAGACCATTTAGCAACTGGATCAAATGTGAACGAAGTAGTTGTGGTATAAGTGATTTTATATTTCTGATTCCCCTGTTGTTTCTAGAGCTAATTTTTGTAGGGAAGAAACAGATGTCAGTGACAAGTATTAAGACTGAATGCAGACAGAATTGAAGGGGAGGAGAAGCTGTGTATCAACCGGGCCACACTTGTGCCACGTTTCTGGGAGCTTAGGCAGGCACCACCAGTGGGAATAGTTTTACGCACCGGTGAAAGGAGACTGAGGAGCAGAAGATGTGTCTTAGACAAATCCATTTCTTCAGGTGCTGCAGAAATTAAGTTATTGTCATGTTCCTTTCACCACCAAAATATTCCAAATGTGATCTGTTACTTTACATTAAACTACATTTACATGTAGGGAAGTGATGTAGGAAGGTTATTCAGGGTCCTAACTTTTCTAAATCTCTCGTTTTTATGCATTTGTCTTCTGAGATGCATGGTATGTGAAGTCTCAATATGCTTCTGTTCTTAAACACTAAGAAAAATAATTCAGAGAGAATTAGATCTGTTTTTCTTCCGTCTCTAAGGAAATGCTTGTGTTCTGAAAAGGTTGTAGCAGCACCGCGCTGTGTAATGGTTCTGCTGTCCTTGTGAAACGAGATGTACTTTGTCCTTTTAAAATTAGAACTACTTAAGAGATGCCGCAATTATTGTGAAATTGCAAATCATCCTTCTCCTGAGAGGAGGTGATTTTCTTTGCTGAAGGAAAGTTGGAATTAATAAGTGCATAATCGATGAAAATAGTCATAATGTCATAATGGGCATTGAAGTTTGTATCTGCAGGAATAAATGATAATGGACAGGGCAGGAACAATAGGAGGGTCAAACTTCACATCCATCATTCTCTTTCTTCTGTCTTTAGGCTGAATTGTTGTATAACCAGGTAGTTGTGTAAGGTGTGTTTCACTGCTTAAAAGAGAAGAAATAAATGATATAGAAAGTGAACTGAAGATTGGAGAGGAAAAAGACAAAGAACAAAGAAAAGATTATAATCAGTAGTTAATGTTTTAAATTAGTATATTTCTATGTCTAAGTATAATTTCTGGGTAGTACCTTGAGCCTACAGTCACAGGAAGTCTTCTGCCCTTCTGCTCATGTCATTAGTGTAGTTACATGAGCCATGCCTACTCCATATTGAGCAACCAATGCAAGAAAGGTAAAGGATTGGCCAACCCTTGCTATTTTGTTCTGGCTGTTGCTCGAAAATCACTGCAGGAATCAGCGGAAACTTTCAGGCTCCTCCTGTGTTGAGGCTGAGCACTCATCCCCCAAGGAGGACAGCAGCTGAGGACCTCTGCGGGGTGGCTGGAGGTGTCCCAGCACTGACTGCGGTGGGCTCCAGCAGGGTTTGAGCTGCATGGGTGTGCAGTGGTTTAACAGGGCACAGGGATTTTGACTATGCTAACCAAACTGATTCTAGTTCCTGCTGCTTGCATGCCCTACAGCTTTCCCACCACTGGTTGCACAACCATCTCGTGTCCCCTTCATGTGTGCAAGGATGGTCAGAGGTACCCTCAACTCATCACCTCTCACCAAAGTTGCCAAGGTTTGAGGTAACACCAGGTTTTTAGCTGGCTTTAACTGGCCTGCCAAAGGTGCTTTATTTTCCCTGTTTAAAACAAGGAGGATGTTGGGATTCTTGAAGGAGAGGCTACCAGATATTATTTTCTCATTGTAAAACAATGTCTTTTTTCCTGGCTTTTATCTTGGAAATCAGCAAACGGTTTTGGCTGATGTCAGAAACAAAATAGCCTGAGGCAGACATCCAACATGGAAAGTTTCAGCCCAAACAATTAGTCTGGCAAAATTATAAGCAAGTGAAAATTGGATCTTATGGGAAGCATTGGATAATCCTTGGTAACAGGCTGTTACAGTTGCCACCTATGTGTATTGAATTTGCAGGAAAACCTTCTTTTGAACATATGTGCAAATAGCACACACCCGAATCATAGAATCATTAAGGTTGGAAAAGACCTCCAACATCATCTGGTCCAACCAGCCCTCTACCAACAATGTCACCCACTAAACCATGTCCCTAAGCACCACGTCCAAACTTTCCTTAAACCAGGGATGGTGACTCCACCAGCTCCCTGGGCAACTCATCCCAGTGCCTGACCGCTCTTTCTGAGAAGAAATGTCTCATTTCCAACTTGAACCTCGCCTCGTGCATCTTGAGGCCATTCTCTCTTGTCTTGTCGATAGTTATCTGTGAGAAGAGGCCAACTCCCAGCTCCCCATGCCTTCCTTTCAGGTAGTTGCAGAGAGCAATAAGGTCTCCCCTGAGTCTCTTCTCCAGAGTGAACAACCCCATCTCCCTCAGTTGCTCCTCACAGGACTTGTGCTCCAGACCCTTCCCCAGCTTTGTAGCCCTTCTCTGGCTTCAGACTCTTCATCAGATACTTTGACTCAGTCTGTTAGGTGTGGCATTCTTCTGAATTGCATATCACTTAATTAAATAATCCTCTTTAGTGCACAAGAATCGCTCTGTCTTAATATGGCTGCAGCTAATTGCATGTTGTTAAACCTGTTAATTGGTTATCAATTATTTGCCTAGTTTCAGTTTTAGAACAGCAAACTGAGGACCAAGTGCTTAGTGTCATTTATAACCGTTACTATGAGACATATTAGAATAATTATAACATGTAAATCCTCAAAAAAAGTACAAAATCTAAAATCCTCAAAAATGTACAGTGAATTTATCTTATAAAAGGTCAGTAATTGAAATGCTGTTGTGACATAGAAAGCTGCATTGCAATTAACTCAGGAAAACAATAACTTAGCAGAAAGCCTTCAGTCTTCATTCTTCTAATACATAATTTTGGCTATTTTCATATTGCGTTGTTCTCAGCAAGAGGCAGACGAAGGCTTTGGCTGAATATTCCCTACCCCTAGCTAAAAGATTCTGTTGTTTTCATTACGTTTCCCTCACATAATCATTCACTGTTGATTTCAAAAAGCCTTTAATACTTTTTCTTTTTGAGTGCGTGTCCTAAACAGTAAGCTGACCCAAAACAAAATGTGATTTATTGCCTTACGACCTTAGACCCAACTTTTCTTTCTGGAAAGCAGCATATGAACCTGGGTGTTAACTGCAACTTGAGCACAGATAATTCTCCTCCTGAGTATGCTGCTCCGGCTGTAGCCTGGGACGTATACCCGTTTATGGGGACAGTCATTTCATAGTGTTATCAGCAGAGCTGTATACTTTTGGGTTGCCTGACTGAACCCAGAAAATCAATGTCCAACATTAAACAATTGGATTCGAGACTTGATTTCAGGAATCTCTGCTACTTAGTTCTCTGGTAGATGCTTGTCATTTAGGGCATACAAGAGGGAAAGAATTAAAAAAAAATAAAAAAAATAAGCAGAGCATGTGGAAATTCATTGTCTGTGCATGGCACATGTGACCAAATCCTGCTGGAAACCCTTTGTAAGAGAAGTGATGTGCAGTTAAAATGGTAATTTGCTGTCTGTGTAACTTCTGTAGGGAGAGGAAAGGTGGGTTGCTGGATCTTCAGATGGTTGCAGTGAGAATGGTGGTGACTTTTCTGGTTTTACTCACCATCCTGGCACAGGATCATGGCTTGGCCCAGCTTTTCCTCCTCCACCAGCCTTTCAGAGTGTGCAGAGCCCAGGATCATTTTGCTCAAGCCCAACGGCACCATGCCTTGCAGTCAGTCCTAGCGTGATGGGAAGTGATGTGAGAAGGAATGAGAAGGAGGCAGTGGTGGGGCAAGGAGAGAAGGAGTACAGCCATATTGCAGTGTTTTGTGGAACAAAGGATCACACAGCAGGGGAGAAGCTGACTCTCGTGCACTGAGGTCTGCACCACACGTGCTGATCATGGTCAGTGACCTCCCCATGTGCAGGTCTGCATATTGCAAGTGGTTAAGGCTTGCCAGCAAAGAACTGACTCTGGAAGAAAGTGAAGGTTGACTGTTTTTGGCAGAGTATCCCCACTCCTTGCAGAGCCACTTGGAGACTTGCAAAGACCATGAATTTTGCAGTCTTTTCCATTGTGGGGCTTCAAAGATGGATGGCAGATGGAGTAAGTTTCCTTGGTTATTCAGTTCTGCAGCTAAACCTGCTTTCCATTTGTGCCTGTGTGAGCTCATTCATTTGCATTCTAGTACTGCACTCTTACTTTCTTCTTTTCCCCTTGATTATCTTATTGTGGACCGCCCCCCCAGTGTCATACCTCTAAGTCCGTGTAGACATGGGGTGGTGATACCTGTTCAACGTAAAGCTGGTGGAAGTGTCAGCAGTCCCATGGAAGGGGCCATGAGGGACTAAGTCCGAGATGTCACTTGTCACTGGAGGGTGAAGGCTGTGTCCCGGCAGGTGCTCTCAGCCCAATGCGGGGCCATCTAGACACGTTAGCCTAACGAGGACTTCATACCTAGCTCAGCTCTTCCATGTAGGGCAAGGCATGCTGGCAATGGACCAGGACTTCCCAGCAGTATCATCCAGCCCTGCCCAGGATGTGTTAGGGCCTCGTAAATGTCTTAGCCTGTTCTTAACATAGTTCTGGGTGGCAGTGGTTGGTATTTTCATTTGGAATGGCTGATTCTTAGGTTCCTTCAATAGTTTTGCTTCTAGCATTCCTTGCTACAGTTTATTACATATATTACATATTTAAAACTTCCCTGTGGTCCCCACTGTTCTGCAGCAAACTGTACACCCCAATAGATGGGGTCTGCACTTTCCCATAAATTCTTTGCCCCATCTGTTTTCAGATTAAGTGATGGTGGAGGAAGAGGGAGGGTGCAGGGAAAGAATAGTATAATAAAACTCTTATGTTGCATCACTTATAATTCTCAAAGAATGTTCATAAAAATTGATGTTGCTTTTCTTCAGGCTGCTGGGGGGCACAAATCTTTAGTCAATTAAACCCTTATTTGGGGATTATTATTTTTTTTTCCAGCAAGACTTTTTAAATGTCTTTATGCTGTTACTTGTGTCTGGTGTCATTTTACTAGCTAAAATAATCAGACAGCTTTTGCATATTTGTAGGTATATATTAGATAAGCAAGTAATAATAGGAAACATGAAAATATTGTTCAAATTAGGAATTAAAAGTTAATGTAATCTGAATGTGAACCACCTGAGCTGGAATTGTCTGACTAGTTTAGGTCATACAATGGGAAAAATAATGAAAAGGAAATGTAAGTATATTTGAAATACTTTCCAGATACAATATTCAGTGATACTGGGTAAAGTGTAATATTATCTAAAACTCAGTATTGCTTTTTTTGATCATCTCTTACATTATTGTAGGGTCAATCAACATAAAATAAGATCTGTGAGCCTCCATTTTCTGGCTGTAAAATTTTATCCTGGTAATTTGTTTTTGAGCAGGTGAATGTGGCTGTTCTTACTGTAGTCCTAATTTTCATTTTGAATAGAGATACTGATCTGGCAAACTGTACTTGGTTTGTTTTTTTAAAAAATAACAAAGACGAAACAGACTGGTAGGATATCTATAGGCCATATAGGAACAAATGTATCTAAAGATACTAGATCCTTTTCATAACAGGTCATCCCTTTTACTCAGTGTAGATTGTGCTACTGCTTTTTTTTCCCTCCTTTTCAGTTCCGTTGAGGGCTGGTATCCTGAGAAGACCTCCATTCCTTGCACTTTGTGTCTGACCTCCCAACAGCAGTACTTGTTTACCTAGAGAGATAATTGTTTTCTGGAGAGCATCCAGCTGATAACTTACTTTTTCATTAGACCCCTTTTTCCTATTAGTTATCTCCTGTTAGTCGATCTGTGTCATTTGATAAAACTAATTAGGTAATAAAAGACTGTTTCTGAACTCCTCCCTTTAATTTTGGCATGGTGAAATGTACTTCTTGGCACCTTACTCTTTCCTCATAAAGACAGCCTTCAGTTGACAAACAATTTTAATCCGAAAGAAAACAAACCAGTTCACTCATCCTCTCTTGATATATCCCTTTGCCAGAACAAAATAGTTCCTAACAAATTATTTGTACCGAAGATAGTGACATAACCCTGGCTCTGTTTTAGAGTTTTGCAAATGTTTGCAGAGCATCTCAGGAGGCCAGACTAAAAATACTCAATGAAACCATTCAGCATTCTACTAAGAGTGTTTTGTTTCCTAGGACTTTCCTCCCTTCAGAAAGTGCCCCCCCCCACAGCTGCATAGCGTTTATTAGAAGATGATACAGCTATAAGGTAGAAGCATCACATTTTATAGTTTATATGAAAAATTAGTCTAATGTTTATGTGTCCTTTTTGGAAAAAGGAAACGTGTTTTGTTAAAAAGCAATTTGAGTGAAAGGGAAGTGTATTTATGGCTTCAAGTTGAAATACACCATCCGAAGAGGAAGAACCTCATCAGGTTACCTTTTTTTTTCAATTTGAAGGTTTGAGGTGTCATGGTAGGCAGCATTTCAAGGACAGATAGCAAGGAATTGCCATTTCTACATGGTCAATGATCTCTATTAGATCCTAGCATAGTAGAAATTGCCTGAGGATGCTGGTGGATTTTTTTCTGTGGTTGCTGCATGTGTGCACCCCAGGAAGAGGGGTCTCAAAGCTTGTGGAATATGGAAGTATCCTTGTTCACCTCAGATTCTTAGCTGAAGCTAACCCCACATGCTCTGCTGAGAAATTGAGATCTGCAAGAATCACTGTGGTGCTCCAGAAGTTGGAAATATATATTGGATCTACAAGGGTCCTAACACCCAGCCCAGCTGAAACTGGAGGGAAAACATTGTCCAGGTTCAAAATGTTTTAGAATGAGCAAATTAGTTCAAGTAGGGATTTCCAAAAGCTGGTATCTAGCCTGGCTGATGCTACACGTGACCTCCCATTGGGTCCAGAGCAGCCAACAGAGGCCAGGGAGGATACCTGAGGTCATGTGTGGACAACTGAGTTGAACTCTTACCTAGTCTGGGTATCTATCTCAGCATAATCTCAGTTTGAAAAAAAAAAAAAAATATATATATATATATGCAAGCCAGTGAGATTAGACTAATAGAAGGATCTTTTCAGAACCTAGCCTGTGTTTTACACTGAGATATGCCCTGTCTCTTAGAAAAGTGACTTCTGCCTGTTTATTATCTAGTGCTAAATGCAACCAGCATTTTGGTCAGGTCTGAATAAATGTTTTGATATTAGTTGCATTTTTCCTGTGCACTAGATTTACTTCCATGTCAGAAATGTGAACCGTGGGGATGTTCGGAATCCTTTTTGCTAGCAGAGATTTGGAGTACTACATCTTCTGGGGCTCTTGCTTCCCTGAATAGCAGCATATGAAATTTTAAAATCAGTGGTATGATAAACTCAGATAGTATCAGGGTATGTGTGTAAGTGAATCATATGATAAATAAATTATGGGCGATAGTGAGAGGCAGTTATAGCAATAAGAAGTGACTGATTTCAAATGAAAGAAAAAATGAGGTTTGTACTTTTGTTTGTCCTAATTGGATTTGTAAAAAGTTTTGACTTACTTTCTGCTTCTGAACATTTTTTTGTATCCTCCCTATATGCATTTATATCCAACTCTGACTCAGGGGCATTTAGCTAAGATGCCTGAAATGGCTCTTATGCTCTGGCACTGCTGCTTTTCCTATCAGGAACACCCCTGAGCTGTTGAAATTTATGAATACCATAGTAATGTAAGCTAAAATTTTTGGTCTTTTTGATGAGTTCACCTTGTATACTTAAGCAGATTTGATTCTGCATTTCTAGTATTAAACACAGAAACTTCCAAAGGAAGTGCCAAATACCACTGCTGGGGAATTCTAGTCATGGACTGGCCTGCTGCTGTGTCAAATCTGATAACTACCTTTTTTTACTCAGAAGCAACTCTGGAAACCTAAATGACCAAGCCTGTTTGCCTTGCATGCTTTCATTTAATATACTGTCCATTTTCACTTCAGGTTTCTCAGCCCTTGTGGATAAAATTCAGTGCCACAGGAAGACCCTAGAAAAGCTCTGCATGACTTGCTCCAGTGCCGAGCGGTGCATCGGTGACTTACATCAAGAATGGTGTCGCTTGTCTTACTGTAGGCAAATTCTCCAGGATTGTAGATTTGCTAAGAGGTAGTGCTGAGGGTCTCTGTTCCCAGGCAGCTCTGCAGTGCTCAGCAGAGTGACACCCATTCCTGGGAGGGGTCAGCACTGTCTGCCTGCCCTGTGGTGGGTCAGGGTGCCAGAGATGCTCCTGCCAGCAGGGGTGCAGTCTCTTGCTGGCCTGACACCAAAGCAAGGGCACAGACAGGGAACAGAGAAGGCTCCAGCATGGTTTTGAATAGAGCTGCTACTGGTTTCTCTGCCTTGACTAACGGTTGAGCCTAAAAAAGTCTGCATCTGTTGAGATCATGGCAAGGGACTGAAACTGCCTGGTGTTTACAGCTGCCGTCCTGCCCTGAGCAGTGCAGCAGTAAGTGAGGAGGTGCCGTGGAGCAGGAGCGCTGCTGTGGGCATCCTGGCAGGAGCTGGCGTAGCACTTCTGCTGCTTTTTGTCTGGACAGGGCAAGAGCACTCCCCTGCCCGTTGCTAGTCCATGCTGGCAGAGGGTACCAGGGACAGGACGAGCAAACCTCTTCATCCCCAGCCAGCTCACAAACAGAGGCAATGCGCTTTGATACAGCGCGTCCCTTGCAACACATATTAAAACTCAGCTGTTAATACACCGTGGATTAAACCACTAATGTCCCTATTTTCACTCCAGTCTTTTATATCACAGACACAATACAGGATGAAGAGTGCAGAGCTGGAGGTGTTACTGGTGAACAAGGAGAGCTGTGTCCTGGTTAGCAAGTAACCTCACAGCTTCTCATGGATTCATGAGGGGTCCTTACACAGTGTGCATGTAGTTGCAGTGACTTCTGCAGGATTTCTTCTACTGTAAGGATTCCTTTTTTTGCCATTAGATTTGTTTAAGGTTCAACTAAATTGTGCCTTGGTAAGGCAATTATTGTGATTTTTTCTGAATGTTCAAATCACAGAAATACCTAAACCTATTAGAAGGTTTTAAGGAGAAGAAATAACTCTATTTCACTGTTGTGTTAATGTGAGCTTTGTTGGCAATTCAATAGCGAATAGCATTTTGCAGTGCTTTTGTCTGATACTAAAAAAATACAGTCTTTTCAGACATATGCCAAAGTTACATGGAATACAAGTAAAAGCTAAAATTCAGCATATCTCTTGCAAAGAAAGATGAAAACTGGAAGGAAAATATACTAAATCAAGGTGCAAGTGAGATGTGACAGTGGCTTTCTTTGCGAAATTTAAGGCAGACAGGGAAACATGATAAAAGCTAAATAATAGCTAGTAGTAGTAAAGAGTATTTGTCTTCAAAGGGCTATAAAGATTTTTATGAATTCCAAAAGATCCATCAGAGGGATGGACGACGGGTTAGTTTACAGATACTGCAGCTGAAGCAAAGAAATAACTGTCCATAGCAGAGCCCAAATGAGATATGACTGAGGTATTCCAGGTCTCCAGCCTTGTTCTCCAGCTCTTTGACTGTCACACCAGACTGACACCAAAACGTCTGGAAGGTCTGCAAGTTCTTTCTGTTTTTTAACTTGTTTAGCAACATCAGTTCTTCGTAACAAACATCGTTTGTACCGCAGATGCATAAAAGTGGATTTAGCATGTCTGCTTCCAAATACATTATATTTTTAGGAACTGTAGAATTTTCCCCTGTTCTTAACCATTTCCTGTGGTTTTATTCTGGACTGTGATGCATGAAGAAGGTTATTTGTGTGATGTAGGTATGAGAATAGAAATTGTACATCCTGAGTTTACAGATAACCGCTCAGGATGATGATCAGTCCTTTAAGCATGATAAGAACAGGTGAATTTCCCCGTCTGCAATAGGATATTTGCCTTGTTAGAAGCATGTAGGAGGCATGAGATTTGAAAAGCAGTGTAGGATCCATGTAGTAAAAGTGATGTTAAATCAGTGAGAACAGAGTGATGGCATCCACCTGTGGTAAGCAGCGAGCGAATTAAGCTAAATGGAAACAAGACAGGCTGGAATGGCTGTTAAGACATGGAGGTAATTGAGAACAATTAAGTCTGTGTAGACAAGATCTACATAGGCTATTTGGACTGAATGGTATTATATGAGTAAAGGGTGCAGGATTAGACCCATTGTTTATAGGTTTACCTTGTGCTTTAAACTGTGTGGATGAATGGTGTTACACAAATGTTAGTCATAATTATTATTTAATTATGACCACATGTTTACTTTGAACATAGTCCTGTACTTAATACGTAAGGAAGCCAGGATAATGCTGCAGCTTCGGTGTGTGAGCTCCTGTTTGCCAAGGAGCGTTTCGCTCATGGCTTTTCCTTTTGAATGATGAAAAAGACTTCCCAGACTATGAAGCTGCACTGGTTGTGGTATGTAATGGGCTTTAATAAAAATACCATCAACTAGAACATTTTGAAACAGACGTATCTGAGATAGCATTAATTTTAATTACTTAGCATTTTATTAAATGTGCTGGTTGTATATCATTTCAAGATATCTCAGATGCCAGTATTTCATTCTGGTTACATTGAGAGTGCAGAAAGCAAGTCTCATGGTATGATTCATAAGATGAGCAGTGCTACAGAATTTCTATAATTCATGTGTTGCTACTTGCATTTGCATTTAAATCTTTAAAATGTTATAAAATTTCAGATTCTTTAAACATTAATCTTTTTTTTTTTTTCTAACAAGAATGAAGTTATTCCTTCTTTAACCCCATTTTGAGGTTTTCCTTTTCTCAGATCTTCCATTTCAAATGCTGAGGAAGGCTTGAGATAAGTTTGTGGGTGGCTAAAGATATAAGTAGGGAAAAGAGCTTACTATTTTTTTAATCTTTTTTTTTTTTTTGAGGATCCTGATAAGAAGTATAATTTGGAGGGGTATATAATATGTCCTTGGTTACAAGAGATAGGATGCGGTTCTATCCTTGTTACTAAGTTAATGCTTCTTATAATGGAGAATTTTAGCCTTTACTTTAGGCTACTTCTAGTGCTTTGATCTGAGATATCTCACTCTGTGCCTGGCTTTTTACAATGATCATGGGTGCTACTGAGAGGGAAAAAGACCTGTTTGAGCAGAGGCACAGTAAATGGACTCACAGAAGGGACAGCTTGGTTGATTCAAGAAATACTGGTCTTTCCTTTAATCTGGTAAAAGGAATCTTCCCATTCCTGACTCTGTTCCCAAATCCTGTACAGTGACTGCAGCCCATGTTTTTCTCATGGTTTAAGGCACTACTTCATACCCTGTGTGCCAGGTAACCTCCCCTGACGTGCTTGCCCCTCAGTACACCAGCTTGTGAACCAGTGCATAGAAGATGACCTGTGAGTCTTCTGGCAATGTCCAACTTGAGCTGACTTAACACTTACCATGTTCACCAAAAACACATACGTCTTCTGTGTCTCAAGCTTTCTGTGCTTTGTTAGCCAGCATGGATTCTGAGATGTCCTGAATGCCTGTTTACTTTGTGTGGAGATGGCATTTCCAATAACTTAAAAAATAAAATAAAATAAAACAATCATTTAGAGTAAGCGTGCCTCTTCTAATGGGAAAGGGGAAGACATAATGCATAATGGCTCCAGTAGGAAAGAAGAAACTTCAAATAAACTGAACGCCTAATACTTTTTTTTCTTTTTTTTTTTTTTTTTTTTTTTTTGAACCTTCACACAGAAAGACAATCTGTTCAAGGTAACAGTTACTACTTGAAAACAAAGAATTTTATTAGAGGTAATCTGTGTTTTATTTGAAAAGATTTCTGCAAGGAAATTTGGTTTTGAGAAACTATCTCACTCCTTCTGTTTATTATTTTGGTGCAGAAATGAAGGTAAAAATAATTTGTGAATGCAGTTTCCCTGCAAGGGCTTGAGTTTCTGCCCAAGGCTGAAGCGTTCCTTTGCCTTCCTCTGTGTTTTTCCAGCTCTGCCATAGGATTGACTGTCTGAATATTGTAGTGTCAACAGCTCCCTATGTTTTCACTTGATACAGTTGAGCAAAAGTTTTGACATTCAGCTGAAATGTTTGAGGAGCCATTACCAGCATAATTCTGCTTCTTAAGTAAATCTCATCTCGGTGCTTGAAATCTAAATGGATTAATATTTTTAATGTCTTGTTTACAATGCTGCCTATGAAAGCCTGTATTTGTCTACTTGCCAGCCTTCCTTCTTGGCCAGGAACCGCTCTGGCTTGAATCTCCACGCTGGGCTCCCATCCATTTTCCTTGAGTCTCTCTGGTTCCCTCCCTTTTCCTCAGGGGTTCTCTGGAAGATTGTCAGAAGGGCTTTCATTTCTTGAGCAAGTCAGCTTTTCTGAATATTTCTGTCCCAGCCCTGAATTTCAGAGTTTGCCAACCAACCACAGACGATTCGCCCTGGTGTCGTTACAAAAAACACCTCTTTTCTCAGGTTTTGATGAAAACAAGCCTAAAAACAAACCAGTGTTAGTGTAGCCAGTGGACAGAAAAATTGGTTAAGAAAAAAGAGGCCTGCACTACATGCGCGTGTTGACAAGGTGCTTAGCAGGAGTAAAGGTGAGCCGGTAGATAAATCATACCGTTGATTATATACATTATAACATGCTACAGTGTTTTGCAAGCAGAGCCATGCTAGCTGGCAATGCCAAAAAAAAAAAAAAAATGTAAATTGTGACCACTAGGTGCTGTTGCTGTATCAGCAGATTTTCAGGGGTAGATCAAGCAGTGCCATGAGAAGAGTAGCTCTGGTGGCCTGGGAGGGACGGTGGCTTGGATGGATTTGCTGAGTGTCTTCAAGAGTAGGCAGGCTCTTAGAGGATCATCGGGAGGCTGGCTGAGCACAATGGAAGGCAAAGTGCTAGAGCAGCAAGCAAGTAAGTTATTAGAGAGTATAAAACAAGGGGGGTATGATCTCAGACTACATTACAGTGAAATTATGCAGCTGTAGGTATGGTGAACCCTCACTTCTGAGCAGGCCAGCAAACCCTCACTAGTGGTTATTTTGATATGCGATACCCTGATGCTAATCTAAGAAGTCGAATGCAAAACCAAAGAAACCCCAGCAACAATAACAACCCTCAGCCGAGTGCGGAGCACTTGGCAGCCTCGGCTGCCTTCTCAGACACACAGAGCGAGCATGAGCAGTGATGGGATGCGAGGTCCGTGCGCTGGGACGGCTGGAGCTTCATGCAGTCCCCACAACTGGATGTGTGTGAGAGGAAGAGGAGGCATCTCCGCATCGCAGCGCTGAGACCTGTAATCAAACACTCCCTCCCCAGAGAGACAGAAACTTCGGACGAGGGACAGCCTGACCCCAGGAGCGAGTGAGTGAGCGTGCGGTTGTGCCTGCAGGATGCTGGTTTCTCAAGGGACTCCAATTTCTGATCCTTAACCTGCCACTGCATTTTCGAAGCGGGATATTACTCAAACTGAGATGGATTAACAAAGCAAAGTGATCTTGAAAAACTTCCATTCCAGATAGAGCATCTTGCAGATACAGATATCCTTCATGTTTTTTTGGCTAGTGTGCCCGGCACTTAAAAATTGTAATAGCACTAAAGAGGTAGATATAGCAGGGATAAGGGAAAAGGAAAACTAGATGTAATAGTTGAAACAGCCAGCTGTTTGACTTCCCTCTATACATTATTGATCATTCTCCCTGCTTTTCAGAAATTATTTCAAGTGAGGGATTCTCAATATTTAAAGGGGAAAAAAAAAAAAAAGCCTCCTCGCCTTTTTCAGACATCAGGATTGCAAGATGAATGTGCAAACACAAGTGTGTGAGTCAGGAAACATGCCAGCGGAGGTGGCTGCGTGAGCGCGTCTGTAGGTAAACAGAAATAAAGTTAATTGGCAGTTTTCTTGTATAGCACGGGTAGCCGGAGCCCTGCGCTGTGGAAGAAATTTTCTTTTCCCATTATCCTTCAACGTTCTCTTGGCGGGATTGTCTCAAGGGAAGTGAGTGAGTCAGAAAATATGCCAAGTTCATGTCACGGCTGTTTCGGCATTTCTTTCTCTCACTGGCCTCCAGGAGCTTTATTGGCAAGTGTTTTTAAAGGAAATGTTGGCACAGGAAGGCCTTATTGTTTATGTCATGAAAGTCTCTTGGCGTCTTCTGCCTTGTTATTTTCTGCCTTAAATGGGGAAATTAGGAGTGGGGGGGACTGAGAAAGGAAAAGACCAGAGAAAAAGAGTATCAGCTTCCAGGCTGTAGAGGGTTGCTACCAAACCCGTGCTCCCTACGTGCGGATGTATCGTGGTGAGTCCTCTCTCTGCTTTTTCTCTCTTGCTGCTCTGCAGGCTGCGCTGCAGCCAATGGATCTGTTCCTAAATGTGCGCTTCCTCTTTGTGCTTTTCAAGATGTGGCATTCAGGAAGCTTTTTGAAAGGCAGAAGGCGGCAGAGATCTGTTGGACTCCCCTCTGCCAGAGCAAGAGCCGGCCAGGCAGAGAAGGGCAGACGTGGTGCCCAGCCTGGGTCACGTCGCTGCCACCTTCTCAATGGGCTGTCGGGGACAGTCTGTCAGAGGCTTTCAGTTCCGTCAGGGGCTTGCACGTAAAACACGGTGCGATTTATGGGGCTGGCGGGGGGATGTAACTTCTGTGGAACAGATGCAGTGGGTATGGACAGGAACAATAGCGAGATGCTGACATGGTCAGAAATGCTGCTTGGGGAACGTTCAGGCAGAAGGCAAGATCATTCATTTAAATGTAGACACATTCTTAACCAGGAAAAAAAAATAATGAAACCAAACCACCTAATTCATATGCACTTAGGCAATTTTGGCACAACATAAAAGCATACCAAAAAAAAAAAAAAGTGTCCAGGGCAGTAATAAAAGTTACTGTAACCTATTGCCCTCAAATTAGGTGAGAGTTGTAAAGGATGCTAAAAGGGAATTAAATATTAACATTTCAAAGAATGTAACAAAACTTGATATTTTGTGACTTGGAAAGTGAAAAGTTAACTCCCTGCCTGTGATATGTCCTGGCAGAAAGACTAAACTAGGTTCGGTTTTATCTGTGATATTTGCCCCTCTGATATTTATGTGTGGAGCTGAGACTTAGAATGAGAAGTTCTTTCAGGTTAACGCAGCAAAGATAAGCTGTGTTAAACAAAAAAATAATCCCATTTCTTCTGGTTTTGTTACCACCAGCAAAAAATAAATACAAATAAAGCAAATGCCTATTTCTGTAAGCTAAATATAGATAAACTGACATCTAAACCACTTTTCTTTGTACCCAGTTAAACTAAGGATTGTCTGCTATGGGATTTAATACCTATTTCAAGACTGATGCAGTTTTTGTGATGCCTCTTCAAACACTAAGTATTTGTTGGTACATAATACATCTTTTTATTGTGGCATCTCACTCACATTTTGGTGATGCTTTTTTGGAATGCTCTTTTTCAAAGAAACGAGAGTTGATTAATCTTGGCTCTTAAAACCTACATTGTTTCATTTTTCAACTCTTTCATGTGTTTTTGTTTTCCGTCTTACCTATTTATGGGTTTATGCAAAATTCTGTAGTATATAATAGTTTAATCTGTGAAAGCCCCCCCTTCCTCCCCCATCCAATTTTGTGCTTGGATTTGTTTTGACCTTGCCTTTATTTTCTGTTAAAACACATCTAAAATTAAAGAAGGCTATTTTAGGGTAAAAGTATTTTTTTGTAGCATGCATTTCTAGACCTGAATATTCTTAGAGCTTACTATTATTTTTTTTTCAGATTTGGGATCTTGGTCAGACAGTTAGAGGAAAAATAACAGACTGCCAGCATTAGAATACAGGGAACTGGAACCTGGATTTTGCTTGGAAAACATCTCTAGAAAGAGTAGCTATGGCTCTTACTGCCTTGCTTTCAAGTATTTTTAGCAAGATTGATCTATAGGAATTATTTTGTAAAATTCTAACCCTAGAAAACGGTAGGGAAAAAAAATCACCCTTGTAGTAAGTACTAGCTGATCTGTATATAATTTATTTGGATGAACATGAAACTGTAACAATATAGTCACTTTTAAAAGGAAATTCAAGTTGTTTATAGTATGCTACAACTGAACTATTTTCAGCATGTTGCAAGTATTGTCTAGACTGACAAGCTTTTTTCTGTTTTTCTCTGTGTATGCATATATCGTATCTTATGAATATATTTGAATAGTCATATCCATCTCAAAAGATAAAGTCAGTAATAGTTGTTGGAATATCGCTGTGGATTTTCCTTCTGTAAGGAATCATGCATTTCTCTGTTTTAGCTGATAGAAACCTTTGTGCTGTGTTTCTTGCATCTCATGTCATAACATGAGAAAAACCAAACCATAAAACAGGGTGTGAGTAACTGTACTTTGGCCTTTGTCTGCTATCCTCTTTACCAGCCAGCCAAAATTCTTTAGACATTACAGTAAAAAAGCAGTGTTAAATCATCAGCCTATACCTACAGCTCCAGTGTCGAATGCAGCGTGGCAATATTGCTTTATTCCTTTATTTTTATTATCTCTGGTAACAGAACTGGGTAGGAGCACTAGGATGAAATTCCAAATGGAAAAATTACAATTCTGAATGAAAAATTCAATTCAAAATCTCTTGGTTAAGATAAGCCTGTGTTAGACCCAGGGGGCAGTTCCCCGATGCCCACTATGTTCTGGGCAAACAGCTCCATAGTGGTTGCTGAAGCCAGCAGATAGGGTGTGCTCCCCAAGAGCCAAGGACCCTGAACTCCTCAGTTGTGCCTGGATAGCCGGGGGTCTACCACTGTCAGGTTTTCAGACTTTGGTGTCCATGTCAATCTGAGTTAAAGCTGTCCGGCAGGCAGTAGGAACAAGGCAGAGAGGGAAGGTGATGGTGGGGCAGCTCACAGCCACTCTGATAAGCCTCCTTTCCTTAAGGCATTGCATTTTCCTTCTCTGCCCTGTGAAGGTTTGAAGTCATCCATGAGCTTGGAAGCCTTCATTTTGGGCTACTCTTATAGTGCAAAGCTCATTGACTTCCTTTGCAATGAATTTCAAGAAAGCTTCCTTCACCACATTGAGGGCTTTCTCCTCTCTCCCTGTCCTACATCTGTTTTTATTGCACTGGAGAAAGAAGTAAAGAAAAAATGGATACGGGAAATAATACTCTTATAAAAAAATACAAAAAAAAAAAAATCATAACCATTTCTTCTCTGGCAGCCAGAAAACGCTGTCACGTGTGCATAAAGAGCTGACCTGTATGATGAGTGTTACTGAACCACAGCTACAGGTCAGTGCTGTGAAGTGCAATGAATGGGAACAGCGAGTCAATTACAAGCTGGGATTGTGTTTTCCATCATGCAGGCAAAATGGCATGGCTTAACAGGGAGAAGTCACAATTTTCAAGTTCTCCAAGGGAATAAGTGATTTGGGGGAAAAAATGTGATCCAGTTATCTACTTGGATCTCCAGAACTTATTTCAATGGGCTTCTTTAAGGCTCATAAAGAAGTAAAGCTGCCGTGCGATGAAAGGGAAACTCCTGCCCTGAATTAATAACAGGTTAAAAGTTAGGAAGCAAAGGGGAGTAAATGGTCAAGTTTTACAATGGAGGGAAGTCACCAATGGAGTCCTGTAGGCATCTGTCCAAGAGTTTGGGTGGTTTGATATATGGAAAAGGGGGGCTAAACTGAACTAATAATGCCTGCTGACAGTGCTAGAGTCAAATGAGAAGAGTTGCAGAGGGAACTCACAGTGTGACTGAGCAATAAAACAGCAGAGGTAATTCAGTGAGAGAAAATGTTAAGATTTTTACATGGAGAAGTTATGGTCATGGTGGAGTAGCTAGCAGTCAGGCAGAAGGTGCTAGTTTTTAATAAATAGTAAGAACTGAGTGTCCATGAGAAGTCAAAAACAAGCATTGGGAATTTTTGGGAAGGAACTAGAGGAAAATGCCACGCTCTCCATGTTTCACTCTATATGTGACTGAATTCAAGGGATGGGATCGTTGTCTTCTGACCTACGGGATTTTTGTGCCTGTAATGTTAGAGCACATAACAGCTCTAAAAAGAATGCCCTTTGGGAAAGGGGTTTTGCAGAACATGGTATTTTCCATCAATAGATTGATTAATCATGCTCTAGTATGATCTAGAACCCCTGTAATACTGAAGGGTGGATGAATGTAGACTCTGAATTTATTCTTTTCTATTTTTCCAATGTTAATGCTTATCAGTCTGTTATGTTTTGATGGGAGTATCTAGCAGTTAATGTTGTTGTTAACAACATTAACAAGGGAAAAATATGAAAAAACATATCTGAAAAAATAAAACCAGTGTAGCCGTATCTGTATGAAATCTCATGCTGGAAAGAATTACAAATGTGAATAGCTTTATGCAGAACAGAAGCCCTGCTTAGTAAATATGGATAGTTTGGCTGGGGAAAGTTATACGTACTTTGCTGTAGCATGTGTGTCTTCCATTATGTTTTATGCCAGGATGTGGTAGTCTCAAAGGACTTCTTGAATGGGTGGATTCAGACGTATGTGCACACAAGCATTATACCGATCAAATTGTGTATTTATTCCTTTAACTGAGCAGTATAACCCAGCAGAACTTGTGACTGTAGGTATTAAGCACAGACACGTAAAACTAACTACTATGCCAAAGATACTTGCAGGTACAGCAGCTGTTACATATTCTGTATATGTCTCCATTGTTCTAGCTTCAAACTTGCATGGTAAGTGTGGTAAGCATGCTGCACTTAATGATTTCCCCTTTTCCCTCCCCATCCAGCTGAAGATTTTAAGTGTTTAATGGAAGAAAAATACTGTAATCATGAGTTTATGAAGTCACTGCGTCTTTGGATCATTTCATTTACAATTTTATGTTTTATATGATGTTTAAAATACCCTATTTCTAACAACAAAATTGAAAAATTCTTTGTGTTACCCACAAAAGGCTACACATTATACTGACTGAACTGGTCTTCAGAATCCTGTAGTTGCATTTAAATAGCTTAAAAGATTACTGTATGCCTGATACAAAAGAGGATAGGTTATGATAATGTTGTTTTAATGTTCATTTAATATATAGAGAAGCAGTAAGTAATTTTACAAATTGCATTTGCTCAAATTGAAATAGAATAAGACTGTAGTTGAAGAAAAGCAGAATGAACTGTGATAATCAATGTAATGTTTTTCATGGCAAAAGTGGTGCAAGGACTGCAACTGTATAAATAGGTTGTGCGTGATGAAAGAAAATGTTATTTCTGCATTACTTAATTTCTCATTTTTCTCTGACATTTTGAATCAAGCCTTAGTCTGTAGAACAAATTTGAAATATCAGAGGTAAAACAAAAAGATAAACTTTGTCTTCAGTATCTAGTTTCATTAACTTGATTGGGCGTTACTCGGAGCAGATCCATTTTTAGCATATTACATTTGCACAGTGACCTTTAAAATGCTGTGAATGAAAACTGGTGCTGTGATGTCTTGATTATTCCCATAAAGTAACATTTAGGACTTCACTTAGATACATTCTTATGTGAAAAATAATGACATCTAATCTGTTACAATAATAAAAATGGGACACTTGTCTTCCAGGTAGTTGAAAAAATGGTCCAAAGCTAGGTCTTATTTTTCTGAAATACTGACATTCTTTGTCACTAAACACTAAACTGTCTGAAAGTTTAACCATCGTACACAGTATAGGTCTAGACACCACGTCTAAAACGGGGGAATGCATAAGTTCAAGGAGTACAACCAGAAATTAATTTGGAAAAATATCAGATAAAAACTTGAGGCAGAGTAGCTACTCCAGATGTACTACGTAACTGGGCACTTTTATTCTTCTTTCAGAGTGATCTCAGCATAGTTTAATTTGAACTGAAGAAAGCAGACTTACTCCAAAGGAAAGCATCCAGAATAGTTGATGCGTAGAACGCATTAAGTAATGACTGAAAGACTTACACATCACGATGTTGTCCCGCTGAGGTCCCAGCTGGAATACCTGGTGAGCAAAAGGAGAGTCTAGATGGGAGTAACAAGAAATATTAAAGGCTTAGCAAGCTGGAGTTCTGAGCGACAAGTTAGTAAAGCACAGCTGCTTAGTTTTGCAGAAGGATGATTGGGAAGGCTTGATACCATTTCTATAGAAATGCCTAAAGGATAGCTGTGAAGGAGAGGGGAAGCCAGCACTGTTTGTGGATGTGGCAGGACACACACCAAGAGCTGAATTTGCAATAGGAGAGCTCTATGTTGGGGAAAGACGCTCTAACTAAAGAAAGAGATGAGCAATGGAAGAGGTTGTTTTATGGTAGGTGTGGTGTTTGAAGCTAGCATAAATGGCACTGGATTTATGAGAGACGTGTTCCAAGTAGCAAATCTCTTCTAGTCCCACGTGGTGAGGTGTACCCCTTGTCATATGCAATACATTTACAGTAGTCACAACAGGTAACCTGTAGTATATCAGAATTTATATAAAACCCTATAAGATGAAAACCTTTTTAAACTTTTCTGCCCTTTGCGACATCATTGTGCCCCAAAACCACTTCTTTCAAATCCTGCTCATGAATCTCAAATCTACATGCATGGTGGTACCCATCCTGCTGGTGTGTCGGATGGGCAGACAATGTAAGTCTGCTGCTGGGTTGGAGATGATGTCTGCATTGAGAGGGTGAACTTCAGACTTGTTGAAACAGCCAGACTCCACTGAAAGCCCTGATTAAGTTCTTAAAGCAAAGCCTAAAGGTTTTTCATTGCTGTACACTAATGGGGGAAAATACATGCAAATTGTACAATCTCAGAGAGACTATTCAGTGTTTAACTTTCTGCTATGTTTCTTGGAAAGAGAATACAAGCTTTCTGTCCTTCACACTTGAATGTTCATTCTGAATGGCATTTGCTGTACAGCCTACTGTGGCACCTTACTTAATTAGCACTTGCTGCTTTTCCTTCCTAAAGAGAATTGTGATAGTGGCAGACTTTATGTCTTGGCTACCAGAGGGATGGGAAGGCTCCTGTAACTTTTATAGCCGATCAGCTGAGACAGTCTGGTTGCCCATGGTTCCTAATGAGCAGCACATGACACAGTGCAGAGAATTGGCAAGATTAATGAACCCAGTATTCCTTAACAGCATGCTGACTTGTAATGGCAATATAGAGAAGGACTACGTTAGCACATTCTCAGTAGTGTGGCATTGTACTGAAATTAAAATCCATTGCAAGCACCTATAGAAATATGTAAAAATCTAAGGTTTGTATTTGCATATCGGAATTCATGGTGGATTCACCATTGCTAGAAGACAGAAACCCTAGAGGGGGACAGAGCTTGACCCTGTCTTGGGAAAGTATTCCCATTTGGGAAAGCGGACTAGAATGTGCTTCCCAACAGAAGTGTTCCCAGTTCTCTTGGCAGCATCCAAGGATACTCTTTTTCTTAGTTAGGGTCCTTGACAGTACTTCTGTGACATCTTTAAGCCATCCTGTTATTTCTCTTAACCAAAAAATATTATTGTGTAAAAACCCTGAATTAGTGCTAATTCTGATGTTTTCTGATCAGTGGATTCCTCTTAAATCTTCCTCCTTATTGGTGACATTTGTTTTCTATGTGCCATTCTTTGGAAAGCTGATGACATTTGCTATGGTTTCTGATTAAGAATGTGCTAATGCCAGATCTTCATTTGAAGTTTGGGATTTGGCAATACAAACAGCTGTAAAAAAGTATAATCTTTAAATGCTGAGGACAGAGGGAGTCTCATTTGAGCTGAATCACATATTATAACTATTCAAGTCATACTTTGGCAACTAAAGTGCTTTAAAACACCCACTGCTTTCTTTATATTTCCTGACTCTTACGGAAGACCAGAAAGATAAAATTTTAGGAGTTGGTATGAAGGACGAATGAAAGAGGACTTACAAACTGAAATAAGCTTTATTTCTTTAATGGAGAAACCAGTGCCTATGGAGCACAAAATGCTCAGTACAGTGCAGGAGTCCTTTGTAGGCAAATGCTTGAAGGCTTTGCTTTCTGATGCCTGTTTTTCAGAGTCTGAAGGTTAGTTTACGGCACTTACACGTGGACCCAGTCCAACTGCCCGTAGTAAGAAATCCACTTCTTCACTGGGAAGAAGTGGAGCCAAGTCGAACCCTACGGCTAGTGAATTTGGCTGGACATCACACCATCTGCATGTCAGGATTCACATCCACATACATTTTGGGGTTGGACCCGATGATCTCTTGAGGGCCCTTCCAATCCCTACAATTCTGTGATTCATTGATCCACAACCTTGATTATGGGGCCAGCCAAATCAGATCAGTGCCCATCTCCCAAATCCAGAAGTATATTCCCTGTGCAGCGGGCTGGGGGGCAGCACTGAGACTCTTCCTATTCCAGTCCCTCGTCTTTTTTCTGATGGGAACTCTGGCTTTGCACCTCCTTGGTAGGCAGGTAGCATTGTCCATGGCAGGGTCCCTTGAGATCCCAGCTGAAACTGTTCTTTTTATACAAAATATTTAAATATTCCCTAACCCCGCAGCTAGAAAAATGTCAGTCTCTGCTGGGAGAAGTCTGTGAAGCATGGTACACACATCAACCTAGACTTGTTTTACATGGATTTAAAAAACAGAACAAAACAAAATATCCATAACCTGTAAAAGAACACAGAGAGAAACAAATAATCCCTAGCACTGAGTGAGGGATTATTTGGTGAATACGTAAAAGCATTGATTTCTTCAAGGGGTGAAGTACGTGGTATTAAAAAAAAATTTTAAGTGTATTGCAGAAATCAGCTATCCAATTCCAGAACAGCTGAGACTTGTCATTGATATGTGCTCAAATCCTTGTAAAATTTCAGATGAAGGCCTTTGAGTGCATTTGAGTTGCGAGACGGTGTGCTAGTAAGGGTTATGGAATTGCAAATGAGCGCCGCACTCCATCTTCTCCTGGGTGGTGTAGGCAGCTTTCTGCTCCAGGCTGCTGCCTACCTTGCCTGCTGTCTTAAGCTCTCACTGCTTTTCCGTGAAAGAATATAAACAGTGGGTAGAAGTTCTCTCGAGTTAAATGGGAACAGGATCAGGCTGTGATTCAGGATCAGACTGCTTGTCAGTTTTTACTTTTTGCAGAGTTGGAGTGTTTCAGTTGCAAATCTCATCTTTTGATGGGCAGTCACCCATATATTCAATGTGTTGGGTTTTTTGAAATGAAATCAGTGCAACATTTTTTTTTTTTGTCTGATTTCTTTGATTTAAAAATCTCTTGGGAATTCAGTAGTTTTTAATGAGAAACAAAAGTTGTTAGACCTGCATGTTGAAAGTTTTCTCCCCTATACAACAATTAAAAAAAAAAAATGCATGCAGGTTGTTTTACTTTATTTAGCTTGTAACTGTGATTTTTTGACACTGCATGTAGGTTGTTCTTCCAACAACCAACTTCCAAACTATTGTCTATTTCAATAATGCACAAATACCAGCAAATGGAGCTTTTTCTGTAGCGGTTCAGAATTTCACTTCTATTGAAAAGTGGACTATGTGTAAAATATTCATCATGAGTGCATGTTTAAAAAAGAATCTATTGTATTGTTAAATATTCTAGTAGGCTGCTAACCAAAATAAAAAAAAAAAATGCTGGCAATTGTGAATATCCAGTATCCAAGATTCCTCTTAGGAGTGGCTGGATTCTCCAGTGCTCCACTGCTTTGTGCGACTCTTTGATCTGTAGCATTCAGTACTGCTTTCCTCTGTTGTAAATGCAAATGTGAGATAAATGCAGGAGGTGCTATTCAGTCACGGTGTCGGAGGAAAGGGAATTGTTTTTCATAAACACTCTGCAGTGAGTAAGAGATGATCTGCTTAGCGAAGTTTCTGGGTTTACATCCACTGTGGATGAATTGGTGCGGAGCCAGTCAGATTTCTTTCGGCAAGCTGGTCTCTGGATTTTATTAAGGCTTCCCCTTACTGAAAAAGTCCATTTTTCTTCTTGTAGGATGCCCCTTTTATTTTGGAGGATACTGACACTTGTAGACAAATTATTTTTCATCTCTGGTATCTCACTTCATCTTTGAAGCAAAAATTCAGAAGTCTAGCTGGCAATCAAGCAGCGTATCTGTCTGCTGTAAATCTAAGCCTTGGTTATTTCACTGATCAGCATCAGTGGTCTATGTTCTGAGCTGGGGAGCTTTGGTTTTGTGTATCTCTGAGGATAATATGTTATGTACTCCTTTAATTTGTGCAGTATGTAAAGACAGTAATACTTGCAAGGAAAATTGTGTCTGCATGAAACTAACTGGAAAGTGATCTAAAGGTTATTTTTAAAAAGTGCTAGTGGAAAAACAGAATCTGAAAGGAAACAGCTTTTTTTCACCAACTCTCTATTGCCACAAAAATATAATGCTACAATATAAGAATGCAATAATTTCACATAGCTTTTTTTTGTGTGTGTGTGTGAAGAAATATGCGCAATTCAATTTCATTACCCATTCTGCTGCTTATTTAATTTGAAGGCGCTAACTCCTTTGTGACTAGGCGAGCAGTGAAGTGACTTCTGATGATTTTGCAAGCATGCATATGTTGTGTAGAGGCACAGAAAAATAATCATCCCCTTCTAGCTGGTGATATTATCTTGGCAACGTCCCTAATATGTATGAAGCTATGCCAATGTAAAAGTGCCACCGGCTCCATCAGTTTAGCCGCAGCCATTTGGGGAGATGACACAAGGGTGGTGGGAGAGTGTTTCCTTTGGCTGGTGAGGTCAGGAAGAGGCTGATGCTGTCAGCATTGGCATGGGCACCACCACTGCAGCATACCCAGTTTGTGTTTCAGACACCATACATATCATGTCACATCTGTAGTTGCTCCAGCCTGCCCAGCTGGCTAGTGTCTTCACAAGGGGCAGGGGCAGCATTGCTCTGCCTGCCCAGCATCTTCCCTGGGGTGGATGTTGGAGGTAGGGGTGGGTTGGGATCCACATCTGTTTCCAGCATCAGAAAGAAAAGAAACCTTACGTATGGCAATGGGACTGAGAGAGCGGTGGCTGGAGCATCGTTGGCTGCCACGTGATTTGCGGCTGAGGGCAGCAGCTCGCTTGAAAACCAGAGGCCTGAGCCAATTTGGCAAGGTGTCAAAAAGGAGCTGGGCCATGGCGCTCGGCAGGCAGGCAGCCTTGTCCCTAGAGGTAATGTCCCTAAATGAGGTAGTCCTGTGGACAAATATTTTGGGCCTGACTTTGAAAAAGCCACGTCGCTGCTAGTTTTGCTGCTTCCAAAGGATACATTACCCAACAAAGGACCAACCTCTTTGAACCTGGTGAAAGAAGTACAGCAAGTAAAAGCGAGGCAAAGGAATAAACTCAGACTGGCAGAGGAAAAGGCTTTCCTTTGTAAAATATGAAGGCCTGGCTACTCGCCCAGATAGACTGCATAAAGTAAGGTAAAAGTTGTATAAAGGTTGCAGGAATGGCAGTCCCAGTAGACTTTATTGAGTCTGCTCAATAAAACTGAGTGCACATGAAGAAGTAAGTATGGAATTTGGCACGAGGAGCTACTCTTTGTGTCCTAATCCATGCTAGAGGAACGTGGTACAAAATAGCTGACGTCAATAGAAAGACTCCCTCTGCTTCTGTAGGCTGTAGAACAGACCCTTATCTTTTCTCTATTATCTTAATGCTGGCAGGATGACTAATACTGACAGATATCCTGGTGCTGACAGTGACAGCTTAAATCTGTCCTGGAGAATTGAACAGAGTATTTCTTTCTACATCTCTGTAGGGTTTTCATGAGTTGTAGCCCATAACTACAACAAGCGGGAGGATGAATAAAACTGAAATGAAGAAATAGACCTAAAATGTAGTCAACGGATGTATGAGTGAAAAAAAGAGGACTGGAAGAGAGACACGTATTTTGGCTATAGCTGTTGACCACAATAGCTGAGAAATAAGGCCCTGTGTGGTTGTGAATTCCTGCAAATTGATGGATTATAGTGATGTCAGTTTGTTCAGGAGAGAATGTATTTCTGTATTACTAAAATATTTTCAATGATCCAGTGCTGTCAACTTAAAGCACTCAAGAACTGTATGTCGGGTCATTACTGGGAACTCTGCTTTTTCATTCTGAATTTTTAAGACTTGTTTCTTTTTATTGTCTGTGTGTGAGCAAGGACAGCACTTCAATATGTTCCATGAACAATAAAGCTGTAGTTCTTGTGCCTGTTCAGAAAATCCTAATGGTATAAAAATTTCACTTAGCACAGATGCACAAAGATGTTTTCAAGGAGAGGGGAGAGAAAGAAAGAAAGAAAGAAAGAAAGAAAGAAAGAAAGAAAGAAAGAAAGAAAGAAAGAAAGAAAGAAAGAAAGAAAGAAAAGAACTTGTAAGAGATACTAAGAAGGTTTGTGAAATGGAGTAGGGCATAATCAAAGAAAATCCTAATTCTAAGTCATTATAAAGAACTTGATGAAGTTACTGAAGAATCTTAATAAAGATACAAGTAAAATAATCTTAGAAGCTAATACATTTTTTGTTTACCTTTAAAATTGAACTGCTTTATCATTCAGTCCAAAGTCTGAATGACAGCTAGTTGATGGCAGAACAGGAAAATAAATCTGTGAATCCTGTTCTTATAAATTTTTCCCATAAAAAGCACAGTTGGTTGCAGTTACTTTCCAAAGATTAAAGGGACAAGAAGTTTTCTCTCGTTCTGTTAATACCTTTGGGGGCTTTCTAATTAATCTATTTATCTGCTTCTCATTCTAAAGATACCTGGCTTTGATTCCCACAAAAGAACAACTCAGAAACTACATGCTCTTTTTTATTTTTTATTTATTCTCCAAAGAAATTTCACTATGATCTTTTGCAATTGCCACATCCTGTATCTTGGCACAGAATAGTACCTCTGCTTATGGTTTGCATCATTAAATATCAGATTGGCTGCTCATTGTGTTTATAGGATACAACAAGAAATAGCCTGCTAAATCTGGCTGGTTAGTAAAACTGGTGTTCATTCAAACACTGTGCTACCATGTTTCCACATCATAAAGAGAACAAAATCTCATAAAACTAATAAGCTGTAAAATAGAATTAAAGTCAGTGGCAAAAGATATGCCCAAATGTAGTAAATAAATTATAGACTTCAGAAAAGTTATTCTTAAAAACAATCCCCAAAACAAAGTAGACCAGAAATGCAATCTGTGAAACTGCTTTGAAGTTTGTTTTGTTTTTTTAACAAAGGAGGGGGGAATAGCATGCCAAGTACACACAATATTAATAATAGCAATCCTGATGGCTTATCTGTAGATCTCAGTGGCGTACTCTTGGAACTTAGGTGAGTGTTATCATCTCCACCTTTGGATGAGGAAGCTGGGTTACTGTAAGAATAAATTTTCAACACAGAACACAAAGCAGTGCTGACTCCAATTCCCACTCCAATTCCCAGCTTTAATTATTTTTCTCTGAGCTTCATTTGTTTCTCTTCATTATACAGAACTTGTTCTTTCAGCACAAGGTAATTTGGATAGCATTGAATGTAGATTAGATCCATATATTAATACTTATGAAACTGATTAATTCTAAAATTGTTCTGATAGATTAGCTCCTTCCCATCACTGGACGGGAGGCTGCCTACATCCTTAATTTAGCTTGGTGTGTCATTTTTTTAATATTTTATTGCTCAGTACACTGCAGAAAGGAAAAGGATGTCCCTGGTGCTTTTTTGGCATGGTTCCAGATATTCTATGTAATTCCCATCAGGCGTATCACTTGTGGGATCAAGAATTTCCACTGTCCTTTTCAATATCCACGTGATGCTGCTGAGATAAATCAGGGGAAGCCTGTTATCAGCAGTGCAGAGATGACATCCCGTTCTGCATCTCCTTCTGAGACAAGAGGCATAAAAGCTGTCCCTGAGTGCCTGGCTAAAATCAAACTGCGTGTTAGTTAAATAGAGATGACACTAAATGCAGGAATGAAATCCACTGAAAAAGTACCAATTTCCATCATGTCTTGTGCAATACATTTATATAGAGCTTTAGAACAGAAAACTCTAAAATATTTTAATGTGTCCAATATGCTGCACTGCTGGGTGCACACCCCATCTTATTGCTCCTTGCTCCAGGGCCTTCATTCCAGGTCAGACTCAGTGTCTTCCTGCTAACCTTTGAAAGTCACTTGTGTTTGGTATTTTAAAAGAGAGCTCTCTCTGAATGATGATCACCACTGGTAGCAGCTATGTTCGTCGAGGATTTATTCTTCCAGTGACAGGTACATACGAGCAGTAGACAAACACTGAGTAACTGCGGCTGTGGCTTTGGCCTTTGGTATTGGGACGGGGCAGAAAGGTCTGATTTCCTTCAGAGACACACCGTGCATCTTTCCTGCTACACATCCGTACAAACACAGCAAGGAACTGGAACAGAAGAAGAGAAGAGATGAGGGTAACGTGGAAAGGAGGAGAAAAAGGCTTGAAGGAAGGGGAGAGAAAGGAACTGTGGTTTGAAAGAAAAGTGTAGTCCACCCTGCTAACTCAGGAAAGCGGAGAAACTCAGACTGACACCCTAGTGAGACCTCAATCACGAAGCCATCACGAAGTACTAGGGCAGTGTAACATTGAGAGTTTAATAAGCTTAATGAAGGGGGTGGATAAGATTTCCCTCATATAGTTTTTGGTGTGTTCTCTGGGAAGTGTCTGCTCATACATTACTGCTTTGATAAATATATACCCGAGGTACCAATACATTACCTCTGATAGGGGATGAATGCAGGCAGTGGTGAAGCTGAAAAGATTTGAGGGTACCAAGCCAATGGCTGGCAGACCAGAAGAACTGAAAATGTCCACCTCAAACCTCAAGCATAATAAGGGGCGAAGAGTAAGGCTTTACAACTGAATTGCTCCCTCCTCATTCTTTCCCTGCTACTCTCCTGGAGGCTTGGGCCTGTTTTGGGGTTGTGTCCAGTGTGAGACTGTCTTAGCGCACTGACGCACAGGCTGCCCTCAGAGCTGTCCACTTCCTAAGTCATTATCTTCCGGTAATTTGGTTTTCTCTATCAGTCCGAGCTTCTAGCATGCCTGCTCAGATCCCCATCATTTCAAGATGGGTCATATAATGCAAAGCATATTCAGAATACAGCTATCAGGAACATCTGAGTCATAATTTAATTCCATGGCTGCATCTTTGCCCCTATTCCTCTCTCCTAATCAAATGTAAGCTTTCTGATGTCATCATTCAGCTCTGCACAAGTTTAACTATTTATTGAGCTTTTGATGGCTTCTTGCTGACAGGCTGTGATGTCCTTGAAGGCTATCCAAAGGCTCCTCATTATGAGTTTTAAAGTCACCACTTTGCCTTCCTGTTTCATGACAAGGTGAGACCCCCAGGTGTGCTACCCATGGAGGTAACCCATAGTTATGTTTAGGTAACTTAGCAAAGGTGTGGACTTGTTCTTGCTGGGAACACGTTCTCACTTCCAAGGTATCAGTACTAGATTCTTAATTTTATGTAGTATTAAAAGGAAGACTGACCTTGCCAATTCATATTGCCATTCTCTAAAACATATACCACGCACTCTTTAGTTCCTTTCTTCTTATGTGAGGACCTAAATACTGAAAAAGTTATAATTAATTGTGTTTTCCTTTTTATCCCTCAAGAAACAAAATAGTGCCCAATGCGATGTACGTATACAAGGAGTAAAAAAAAATGCCCCCTGATATTTGCAGTAGACTTTTCTCCATCGCAAATGTGCCATTGGACGTTAAATCAACTAAGGAAAGCAGCTTAACTCGTCTTTATCTTAAGCAACTTCAGCAGTTTTTCAGAGAGCCACCTGTAACTGTGTTTCAGCAGCTCCACATTCATGACCCCATGCAACCATACCAAGAGCTAAATAGATCCTACTTACTAGCAATTAAAGTGATTTAATTTAAAATACAATGACAGATGCATAATGGGTTAATTACAAAATAAGTAATTAGCAAATAGGATGGAAAAGGTTAAAAGGTTGTGGACTTTTGTTCTTTGCTTGGGAGAGATAGCGAAATCATCAGCGATTGAACTTTTTCTTTTAATTTCTGGGACTGATTCTGCTATTGTTAGCTGCAAATGAGGCAGCAAACAAGAAGATAGGCTTAAAAAATCACTGTTTTATCAGACATACTGAAAGGCCATTGTTAACACTGGGGCTGTGTGGTTTGTTTCCAGTCTGCACCCAAAAGTAGGCTTGTATCCATAACGCCTCTACGTTGTGCTAAGATATATGCCTTTTCAGAGATGAAGAGATGAAGTAGCAATAGTAGTAGTAGTCCTCTCTGCTATGTGTACTGGGCCCCAATGAGATCAGGAAAAGCAGTTTGAAGAGTGGCTGAGATTAGAGCACCCCTCTTAGGAAAACTCTGCCTAAATTAAATGAGTGAATTATTTAGTTGGAAATATGCCATAATGTGTTTGTTCTCAGAAAGTGAGGCTAAAAAGGGATAGGACTTTGAACAGGGTAACTTCTGACCTGTGAAAATCCTCAGCTGAAATCCAGTTAACTTCATGCAATGCTGCACCCTGCTAGAGAGGGTGAAAGCAATTTTCTGTTAAAATCAGCAAAATAAGAGCTTTTACTTCATTTTCGCAAGTATCATTCTTTCTCTCCATGACTCCCATCTGCCCAAAACCATAAGCAAATGGGCATTTAGATAGTTTTAATACATTCATATTTTATGACCACCAGCTTATTGCCAGGTAACTTGAAACTCTTTATTTATCTATAATAATTATAAAATATATTTATGTATGTATAAAACATGTGTTTTGTATTTTGAAATTTCAGAGGGAATGTTTGCAGAAAGGTTTCTCCAACTTGAGCCTAATTGTTACTGAAGTCATTGAATTTTTCTTTTGAAAAATAAGCTTTTGGGTAAACCTCAGAAATAGCAATATGGGCTTCTCCATTTCAAAATATCAATTAAAACCAGGCAGGAATACTTTTTAAATATAGCTGCCCTCTAACCTAATTACATGTCCACCAGTAACCATTAGCATAATTTAACTGAATTTCCCATAAGTCACATTCTTCCATCATCCCATGTTGTCTTTTGAACATGGTCATCATGTGCTCGCTTTCCTGTCACTTGGCCAAGCCATAGTTAACTCTGAACTGATATATGTCAGTCCAGTCCCATAATCATTTAACTGTACTTGTCTGTCCTTCCTCTTCTGTAATGGATGCTTCTTTGTATCTCCTCTTTTCCCTTGTGCTGCCCTACTGCTTGACATAAGGCCTGCACGTTCACATCCAGAAAGGTGCTGTCCTCTTTGGGTGCATAACATTCTTCCAACTTCTTTTTAACACACTTTTCTTTTGAGCTGCTTCTTCAGTGATAGATGAACACTCCGGGACCACCCATTTGACTTGAGAAACTGGGAAACAGTCTGAGCAAATTTTTAGCCCATCTTTATCCCCCTACAACTGATTAGGGATATGCATTTCAAAAAAGATCTGACTTCTTGTTTGCATCCGTTACCTTAATTTTGTTGAAAACAAGCTTCTTTATATTTTTTCCCCAGTTATAATTGAATTTAAGCTATGCATTTCAGGTCTGGAATCTGTGCTGAACATTTCAGAATTTGATGGTTTTGCAATTTGGCTATCAGTTTTTAGGACGAATAGATTCAGGTTTGGAAACTCATCAAGTCACGCAACATGCAAAACTCATGAGCCTAAATCCATAGCTGTAACCGCATCTCTTGTTTTCTTTTCCAAGGGTTTCTGCAAACTTCTCTATATTTGCAGCCTGTAACTCAAGGACTGCAATATAGGCAATGATTTTTCATTATTAAGAATTTCTTTTTGAAACCAAGTGGGGAACCTCTAAAGCTCTGGTTAAGAAAAAGCAGAAAGCCTAAAGCTGCATTAATTCTACTGTTCATATCTGAACCCCTGAAAATAGCTCAGACAAATGCCAGTACCAATCTTTAGGGTAATGCTTATCTCCATCCAGGAGAGTGACATTTCTAGTTTGGAATATATTTGTTTCTGCTTCACTGATTTGTTTTGTTTTGTTTTTGTTTTAGGCACTGCACGTATATGATGCATTGACAAATTTTGTTTTTGTTAGCAAGATTCATACATGTACCTCCTCTCCTGACATTTAGAAATCATCTTTCTTAATTCATATTAAATTGAGAATGGAAAATCACCAGTTTCAATAGAAGTCTTTGAAATTTAGTATCTTTGGTCTTATCTTCAGTTAATCAGTTGTAGAGATTTACTGGGTAACTCAAGACAACCATCTAATACATGCTTCACAATGAGTAATAGGAGAAATTAGCATCAAAGATAAACTGTCCCTTGTTGAAATTTCAGTGAGAACTAATGTTTCCTGAGTTGACAGAACAAAACAGAAAAACAAGAAAAGTTTTACGTCAAAGCTGTTGTCTGAATGAAACTCCCATACACAGGACAATGAACATATAAGGCATGAAGTGTCTCAAAGGCTCTTCAAAAAATACAGGAATAATCACTTAAATATGAGGCTTTTTATGCAATCCCTTTTACTTTTCTGTCCTCATTAGCCCTGCAAGATCCTTGCTCAACTGGATATTTAAGCAAGTATGTAGAGGTCTTTCTGAATTAAGGCTAAATCTCCAACGATAAACATCTCCCAGTGTACAGTTACAGATCAGCTACTCTTTTGTAAATCTGTAATAGCTTTCACTGCAACGCGTCATGTTAAAAAAGTCCCACAGAGGGAATATTTGGCATTAATTCTCCAAATATCCTATTTACTTTTTTTAAGCTTCAATATGATAGGCACCGAGGTATGAAGTTTTCATCACCCCCACTGCAAACAACAGCAAAAGCGAGTGGAGGGGGTTTGTGCTGTCTGTAATTCCTCTGTGCTGTAGGAGGACGTTCATGCAGCTTGCAAGACTCCTTGATCAGTGGCAACCTCATAGGAGACGCAGCTCCTGTGAAAGGAGCTAAATTTTAAGAGGTGGTTTGTGAAAGCAAAACAGTGGTTATCAAAGCAGTGGCTAAGCAGAGCTGCCTCTGGTTCTGTGCTCCTCTTATGCCCTCCTGTGTACACATTCAGTAGGCCAAAGTGAAGTGCTAGGTACTTCTGTGCTTGCTGACATTTCTGCAATGGCTCGAAGTAAAGCAAAGAGGAAGCAATGTTGCACTGCTCTGACACAGTATTGAGCTGAACATAAGCAGGTATCTTAGGGTGCATGCATCGTAGGGCCAGTCAACAGCTCCATGCTATGATGATCAATTATAAGTGCTTGGGGATATTTTGTGAGTGAGATAACATTTTGTTTCTAGAAATGGCAGCTGAAAGAGAGATGACTAACTCAGTTTTCTGCTTGATGGTGGTTTAAAGGTAAGGTTGCAGTCTTCCCCTGCGTATTTTTCATCATTCTTATGTGCCTGCGTTTCTGGTGTGGTCAGACTACTGGAGAACTGACTGAAATGCTAAATACTAACCCTGTTGCGCAGCCTTTTCTTTAATGGCCAAAATAAAACCAATTATTATATTTTCCATTAGTTTATAAAAGGATACATTGCCCGGGATATAATAAAACATATTTTATGTTTCTGGTGGAAACATAAAAATGACTTTTATCTTGCTGCAGTGCAGTGCAGCATTTTGTGCTGCTGTTGGGACACCTCCATTTGCTGCAGGTGATGTTCAGCACAATGGCTTTGTTATTCAGCCTGTCCTGCAAACAGTATGCCAGAACTGAAGTCTCACTGGTGTAGGACTACAAGAGTAATTATTTCATCTATCTGCATTAACGTTGTTCACCCTGCAGTTCTGCTTGTTGAAACCCAAGTGCTTTCAAAAACCTGTAAAGCAGTGAGGCTACAATTATAACTTATCAGACTCATTGTCTGCATATAATAATTTTCTGGCCTTTATGCTGTAAAATAGCTGCCGAAGCCTGCACACTGTTGAGCACATATCATATTGTGGTCAGATCCTGACTGATGCAGAGTTTTTATAATCTTGGCTTTCTAGTGCTCAGCAATTTTTAGAGTGCTTAAGAAGCAAGTTAAAATAGGAAATTCTTAGCTGAAAGGTAAAAAATCAGTAACAGCTCTGGGTGAGAAAGAAAAATAAGATTACATGGAACTACCGAATGATCATATCAGAAAACTTAGTAACTCCTTGCCTTTTTGATAAAGCCTTTGAGGATAGACTGCAAATGTTTATATGGATAATGCACTTAATTTTTGATTTTGTACTTTATTGCACTTTTTAAAATATCCTTGTGTCTTGAACTAGGCTAGCAATAAAAAGCATGAATAAAAGTCTGCTTCTGAACTTGTGTCTACAAGCCAGTTCTGATGGATACATTTCATTAAATTCATCTCTAAGACTATAGATTTTTATTCTTTTATATGATGCACAGTTGTTTGGTATATTTTACAAATGAAAAGATACTGCTTGCTCATACAGGTATTATGTACCATACTGAATATGTATCAGTACAAAATTCTGCTCCAAAAATATGAATTTTGCTTTCATGCTGAAAACAAATTGAAAAGTTCAGTTTGTCACCAATACAGCCTATAGACTACCTTGTCATTTTTCCTGAGGTTGTTAGTTCAGATTTTTCACTAAAAATTAAGTTGAAGCAAGAGCAGCTTTCATGGAGGGAGTTTGCAGAACAAAAAGTACAGATGACACATCCAGTAATTCAGCACCACAAAGCCAAGATAGTCCCCAAGAAAAACAAGAGAGCCATAACTCATTCCAGGGCAGAGTAGGAGGGGATGGCATCCCAGCGCACTCAGTCTGATGGCGCTGGAGCTTTCCTCCATGCTTCCTGAGCATGTTACAAAACTGCTTCTTGGAAAAGGTGTGTGAGAGAAAATGCTGAAAAGGCAAAGGCTGGGGTCAGCATGGAGGTGACTGGGCTCAGGGCAGGGCTTATTCAAGTGGATTTTCTGCTCAGAGGTACAAGAGCACATCCCCATGAAGGCTATGACCATATGACTCATAAAGGTCAGGATCCTAAATCCCAAACTGTTGACTGGTTACTGTCTTTGACTATTACTCGTGTTATTACTTACATATCTGAGATTTAGCAAGAATTTTGTTCTCTCCCTGCTGGCTGGCTTTCAGATGATTTTTCCCTTAAGTAAGGCATGTACTGTGTGATCAGCCTGATGCCCTCAAATGCCGTACTAGTGTCACCTCATGCATTCATGAGCTGACTTCTAAAAAAAAAAATCAAGAGATGAACATAACAGAATTAAAGACCTACATTTGTTTTTCTCTCTATTTTTTTTTGAACATCTGGGGGAGATCCACCTGCCTGTAATTTGATTTCAGCTAAGGCCTCCAGGTGCACCTTCAGATTCAAGAGTCAATCAAAGATGTTTTCAGAAAAACATGAATGTCCAACGAGAAGGGATTAGAATTTGCTTATTCAGCACTTTTTTTCTCTCTCTCTCTAGTTGTCACTATTTGTTATTCTGTTTGCTGTATTCTTAGTCTCTGCTTCCCTCACCATCACCCATTTCCTCATAGTCTTCTAGCCATAATATGTAAATGCACCCTGTGTTCTCCTATGTAATGTCTGGAAAAAAAACATGTGGAGAGGAAGTCTGAGGCTTGCCAAGAAGTGCATGGTTCATATTGTGGACAGGAGTCAGGATTCAAACCAGAGAATTGCCATGCCACTGGCCTAGCAGAGAGCGGTAGCCTCTATCGACAGCTGAAGCAAAGGGGCAGGGATGAAAAGATCCTCAAGCCAGAGCAGCACAACTCTTTTGTGTACTCTTAGGTTAATGCAATGCATTTGTATGAAGGAGGAGACACCTGGTGAGAGTGGGAGAACACTTAACCACAGTGATTAATGTTAATTGGTTAATCACCTTTCATTATGGGAGAAGAAAGTAAGCACAATAATTGGCAATACGACTTGACATCTTTGCTGAATTGAAGGCCAAAGGCTGAGAATGAATTTCAAATATGACCTTTTCAGGCCAGGGGAAGATTAAGATCTCAAAGATGGGTCTTTTGGTTATGATCTGTGACAAAATAGGAACATTCTTTTCTTAGTACAGGGCTGTACGTCGGAAGCACAACTCGGTCAAGAATGGAATGATTGTTTTGCTACTACTATTTGAGGTATCCAGTGTGAATGTGAGGACTGCCTTGTTAAATAAGAAGAAAACTGGGGCTGAACTCCAGTGATGGAGAGGGAGCACACTGCCCAGCTGCTGCTGTCCGGCAGGGAGATCACGCGGGATGCTGAGACAAGCTCAGGACTTAGTCCTGCATGCTCAGGGCTTGTGACTCAGAGCCATGAGACCTTGGCTAGCTTGTTGTGGGCAAACAAGTGCTCAACACATAAAAGATAATCTAATGTACACTGCTCATTGTGGTGTTTATCAAAGCTTAAACACAAAAATTCTGTCACTTCTGGCAAGAGAGAAACTTAATCTGCAAAGTCTGTGAAGACTCCCAGAAATGATTGGCCTGATGTGATAGAGGCCTCGCCAGTGACTCATCTGACTCCTTCCCAGTCCTGTCTGGTCACAGACTTTTTAGTTGTAGACTCTGAAAAAGAATTTGATTTCTACCACCACCACCCACATCTATGCCTTCAAGGGGAAACTGCTATAATTAATGTAGATACTGCCTACTCTTCTTGCTCGGGTAAAGTAGTGCACCATGCTGGGCACTCAGAAGACAGTCCAAGTTCTGGATACAAAAATGGATAAATAGTTTACAGAATAATAGGCAAATACATTAAATAATAGTCAATGTTTCTACCGATCTGCCACCTTCCTTTAAAGGAAAAATAGGAAATTACTTCTGGCATATGAAGTGCGGGATAAAAGCATACTTTTGAAAGCATTTCCAATACATTTGCAAAGTTTATTAAAATCACTGTCAGGTACAAAGCAGATATTACAAGTGGGCTCTTTCACTATATTTACTTTGGCAGTTGCTGAATTGACCTAGTGGAGATCTGCTTGCTCAGGGTGCTGCTAGATACACACAGTACCACCACAACCAGTTCCACTAAATTCATTTTCTAGACACAGATGGGAGGAGAAAAAGAGGATCTACGCTCTCTGTTTCGAGCCGTGGGACACAGGAAGACTGTGCCAAAGCCAGATATGTTGGTATAATGCTTTAAACAAAAGACTATATTTTCCTACAGTTATTTCATAATTAGTTTTTTTACACAAGTGACAACTGCCTTCATGCCAAATCCTGGTCTCATCAGGAAAAATGGCAAAACTCCCAGGATGGCTAGAATTTTTCTCTTCATACAAAATTCATTGAGGAACTTTACATTTCTCATTTTTTTCCCTCCCATTTTTAATAGATTGGCACAAAAACAATAATTTTACAATTAGTAACTAATTATTTACAGGAGGGGCAGAATTTTTCTTTAAAACAGTCAATTGTTTACTTCAAGAGCGCTTGTGTGTCACTGAGTCACCAAACCACAATTAAATTCTGGGAAATGGCTTATTGTTGAGGTTCTTGGGGTCCCATGACATGGTGGGGTGGGTCAGATTCTGGTTATAGTTGGGGGCCTGATCTAAATTTGTATCCTCTTTACTCTTTTGATTGACAGACTGTAAAGGATTATGAAGTTCCACAAGATGTCAGTAGCAAAAGAAAAATCTTGTTGCCTCTGGTTGTGTTGTTTGTACATGGCAAATATCAAGCAGAGTATTTGCTTTTCCCCTAAGAGTTTAAGGAGATGCTGTCTTTTCTGAGACGAGCCCAGACAGAGACTTGAGTAGTTTGCTTGGAAGGAAAGACAAGGCGATAAAAATACATTATAGCGTGTATGCTGGAAGATATTTTAGCAGTTTCTGCTGTAAAACTTTCAGTAGGTTTTACTTTTCACTTGCGTTACAAATAGAGTAAACAATAAGGTTTGTATGTTGTGGGGTTTTTTTACTTCTTTTTTTTTTTTTTTTTTTTTTTTTTTTTTTTTTTTAAAGGCGTGAAGCAATGCTGAATGTTGGAGTAGCAATTAATTTAGCCTAAAGATTTACCAGAACTGCCTGGTTAATGTCACGAGGCATAAAGTGATGGAAGAGATGGGGAATAAATCACGGGGAAGATAACAGAGCTGTTAAATCAGAAGGTCGAGATTTGCATGGGAAGGGAAAAAATAAAAAATAAATTAAAAAACGGAGAGAGGAGGGGCTGCTCAGTGAGGGTTTCGGAGCAGGGGGCGAAGCCGGAGCCCCCGCCGGCCCGGAGGGGTCCCCTGCTCCCGCGGGGCCGCCAGAGGGAGCCGCCGCGCCGCGCCTCGCGGCCGGGCCGGCTCCGGAGGGGCCGGGGGTGGCTGTGGGGGCCCGCGGTGGGAGGGCAGGCGGGCAGGGCTCTCCCCGGCTCCTGGCCCCGCAGGGCCGGGTAGCCGGCCGCCGGCTGTCCCCTGGGGCGAGGAGAGGGGCGAGGAGCGCCCGGGGTGTGAGGGGAAGGGGCCGCGCCTTGAGCCCCTGAAGGCGTGGAGGGCGCCCCGCCGCCATTTCATGGGGCTGCTCCCGGCGCTGCCTCAGGTGCCCGGGGCGCGGCCGAGCGCCCTCCCGGCGGGGCTCGCTGTTGTGCTCCCGCCGGGCTGCAGGGGGTCGATGAGCTGAGGTGAAACTGCCAGGCTGCGTCCCAGATACATTAATTATATGGTACATGCGGTCGCTGGCGCTCACCTGCTTTCTAATTCTGGTTTTCGTAGTTTGTGCCGAAGTAGAGCAGATGCGCCCGATGTCCTTTCGCCCAGCTGTTGGGGGAAGATATTTATTTCAAGGACGAGGAAGGGAAACGCTCCTGGTGTGAAGAGACAGTGGCTGAGAGGAAATATGGACTGGGCTGTGGTGCTGAATGTACAGGGAGAAATAAAGAACTGAAAGAAGACAGTCTGTTAAAATGTTCAGGGCAATCAAAGAGATTCTTCCTACCCTATAAAATGTCAGTTCCATGCTAACGTGAAAAGATACACGTTTCCTCATGTTTGTGATCAAAAGAGGATGACTTGTTTTAAAATGCCATCAGCAGGGTCAGCTGTAGGCGCAGAATTTCTTGTTTAAAAATTCTAATTAGCTTTTGGCTCTGTACTGGAGCAGTACCTGGAGGGTTGTGTTTGCTGGGGTGGGATTTGTCTGTCCTAAAACCACAGAGAGAGCTGGGATCATCAAACTGGATTCTGTATTTTGGGCTGAGATGCCCAAATGAGGGCAAGCTGCCTGTGAAACCTCTCTGAAAAACGGTACAGCTACTGTAAATAACACCTACTGCTGAATGAAGCTGCTGCAACTGGTATCAGTGGTTTTCAGTGCACACAATACATGTATGGACACAAGAAAGAGGACAATCTAAATATTAAATCCACAAATTTAGGACAGCAAATCTAGGTCCTCACAGCTACAGTTATCTCTAATAAAATAGAAGATGCCATTGTTCAAAAGCTAAGCTAAAAGTTCAAAAAGTGAAGTACATATAAGTTATCTTTCTACCAAATGAGTAAAATGACTACTGGGTGTCTCAAAACTTTGTAAAAGTTAATAGGCTTTCAAATGATTGTAGAAGAATCAGTGTAACTGTAGGCAGAGAATTTCTAATTCCTTTGAATCCCCTGTTGTTACTGAAGCTGAAAATAATCCGCTTGTATCATTAAAAACTGTAAGAGAAAAGAATTTGTTCCTGAAGTTCCATATTAAAGGAACTTCTAAAAAAAAAAATAGGGAAAAGTGTTCCACAGAGTGGGCAGAAGCACTTTTTTTCTGCAGCTGTCAGCTTTTTGACCTTGTTCTCAAAGCCCCGTTACCCTCAGCTCCTCCAGTCCACCAGGTTTTGGACCCTGGGCTTGGATTCATTGCTTCATGCAGTTTAGCAAGGTGCATTAAATTTAATATGGCTGTGATAAGCCAGTAAACATGAACCCCATGGTACTCAAGATCCAAAATGTTCCATCCTGTTTAAATGTTACTGGTGTTCTACAGATTTGCATTTATGGATGTATTACATGTGGGATTTTTTCCTTTTCTTGGCAGGTGACATTGGTGACAGAAGAAGAACAAGAATGATTACATATCTATAACTCCCAGCAGTATGTCAGGTAATCATATTCCATAAGAGGCATCTATGCAATAATTTTTGCTTTGCTGGAGTGGTTATTATTCAATATTGACTGCAAAATAGTGCCTTCACAAGTTCTGAACACGTTGCTGGAAATTTAAGTCTTTCCTCTACCCAGAGCATAGAGATTGGGACACAGTAATCTTCTCCAACAACTTTTCCCTGAAGCTCTCATCCTATTTGGTTTTCCTTCAGAAAGCAAGTTAAATTTTGTTGTATGCACACATTTGAACTTCAACTTTTCTGCTGAAGCTGCTAGTACAGTGGCAGTTTCTGCTGAGTAGGTTGGTTTGTGTTATTTTGTAATGTGGCTGTATCTTCTGGGGTTCAACGTGAGACAGTCAAATTCATTTTACGTAGATTACAAAGTACTCTTTAGATAATAATTGACCAGGTCTGCAGGTGGACTGAAGATCCAGACTGAAATGGCCATTAACCATTTTAGGTCTCCTTCACCACCTTATCCCTGTCAGTTGTAAAGTATTTGAAGGCTATACATGAATTAGCTTTGTCAAAAAATACATATATTATAAGCCAAGAACAGGATGTCTACAAAAAAGCAGTTACGACACGGAAATCGTATAGAGAGGTTCAGACTTCCAGAACATGTTTTAGTATTCATATAAGAAAAGAAAATGTTCTGCTGATACTGTTTTTGTCAATGGTGTTTATCTCTTGAAATATGCATAAAGGGGACCTTTTAAAAGCCTGCTTGTAAAATGCAGCATGTTCTACGTAGAGAAAATCGTAACAAACAAGACTGAATTCCTGGTGTTTTGCTTAAGGAACAGTTTATTTTTACTGGCTGAGCAGATGAAATATCCTTTCCGTTCCCATTCTTTTTTTATCGACCAGCAAATGATAAAAGCTGTATTAAACAACAGGGTTGGTCTTTTAAGCTTTGAGTCCTTAGATATGAGATGGAGAGTAAAATTTATGGGGAAAAACAAAATATTAGTAAATACATAATAAAATGAATTATTTGGGGAAAAAAATGCAAAGAGGTGATATTTGACTTCTGTTTTTATGGCTTCTTTACTGTTGTTTGAAGCAGAAGTTAGGTGCAAATAAATATAAGATGGAGGCAGATGACATTGAGGCTTTTGGTGGAATAAAGTTACCCGAACCTTGATAGGTGTGCCAGGCTCTGGATTAGTATCACACCATGTGAGGGTTGGGAGGAAATTGCTATCCTCATTGCCAGGGCCCACTGCAGGGTTTTTAACATCGCTGTGCAGTCAGTCTAGGCGTGATAATTTCATTTAGGAAACAATTATTTCTGGAGGAATTTGCAGCATTGACATGTAACAGTCTCTCCAGATCTCTCATGTGCTTTCGTCTCATTTTATAACTGTTTTTTGACCTTTTAGTACAGGGCATAATTTTGCTATGGCTTTGGAGGGAATGATTAGTAGCTTGTACTGTGTGATGGCAGGAGATGGGGATGGAAATGCAGTGCACCTACTCTATCTTCACTTACCTGTTGGGGATGTAGCTTCCTGTGGAGTGGGGTTTTATGGTGAATTCCCGCTAGCATGTTAACCAGACCTGTCCTCTGGACTTTACCCGAGCAGTGAAGCTCTGTTAAGCTCACTGAAATACAGACACTAACTGAAAGAGTCTACATTTTTGGCATTGCATTAGAAAGAAGTGGGCAGATCAAATATGTGCAAAGAAAATAATCACAGTGTGAAAAAAATAAAGGTTCATTGGAGAAGATGGCTGTTGGTACAGCTGCAGATGTCCAGCACTTTTCATTACGAGCAGTTTATATTTTCTGTTTCTCATTATACGAATGAAATTTCCTACATGAGTGTGAATATGAAAAGAAGCACGGTTGAAATAAAAAATCTTTCAAACTATAAAAACTGCATAAATACTACAATCCAGAGCCAGACAGGGCTCCTTCCCTAATGAATGAGAATGAAAGCTTAGATTCCGTTACTGAGTTACTGGAATAAGAGAGCAGAATTGCATCCAAAACCAAACCAGTTGCCTAAAATAATAGGCTGTAGTATTCTGATTTTTGACACATAATTGCTCTGCCCATGCTCCATTTTTTATTGCAGTAAGAATTTTTCTCTTGGTAGGCACTGCCCAAAAGCCTCCATTTTCTTGTGCAATCTACAGAACTTTTTCTGGCTGAAGATTGTGTAATTTGGCCCTTGGTAGTAAAGCTAGCCTCTACTACATTTTGCAGTTGCCATAGGAAAAATATTTTGTGTATTTTGACATCTCAGCTTTTGACGTCTCATGTATCAGTGGCACATCTCTGTATTTGTGTGTACTTAGAGCTTTAAAGAAAGAGAGAGTTCAAGTTTTCCACAATTGTTTGGGGAACTTCAAAGTTATGGAAAACATAGAAGGATTTCAGAAGTGTAGAAGCCCCTACTTTTCAAGTGCATGAAATGAAAAATAAAAAGCAAAAGGAATGCACAAGGTGTATTTTTTCATGCAGAGAGATAACCTGAAAAATAAATACTGAGTTAATGAAGTCCAAATTATGCATGCTTTTTCTTAGAATGTAACCAAAACAGAGTTCACATAGAAATGCAGGTGGAGTTAATGAGCACCTAATATTGTGTACCCAATCACATTATAAGCTGACAAGTGAAAAGTGCAACCTACAGGTTTTGTAAACATTGCGCCTGTCAGTATAAAGTTGCCTAACAGTTTTATACACGTAACACCTAATCCTTATGATGGCCAAACACTGAGATAAAACTATCATTCTGTAGGCAAAGAGCTGGACGTAATACATGTCTTGCAGTTTGGGCACTAAGTCCAAGATGGACACAGTCAGTTCTCATAATCATGGAATATCCCAAGTTGGAAGGGATCCATAAGGATCATCGAGTGCAACTCCTGGCACCACACAGGTCTACCCAAAATTTTAGACCATGTGACTAAGCGCATAGTACAGTCGCTTTTTAACAGGCTTGGTGCAGTGACTAGTTCCCTGGGGAGCCTGTTCCAGTGTGCGACCACCCTGCTCTCGGTGAAGAACCTCTTGCTGACGTCCAGCCTAAACCTTCCCTGCCTCAGCTTAACACCGTTCCCGTGGGTCCTATCACTGGTGATTACGGAGAATAGGTCAGCACCTGCCTCTGCACTCCCCCGCGCGAGGAAGTTGTACGCTGCAATGAGGTCCCCCCTCAGGCTCCCCTTCCCCAGGCTGAAGAGGCCCAGTGACCTCAGCCGTTCCTCATACGGCTTCCCCTCTAGGCCCTTCACCGTCTTCGTCGCCCTCCTCTCGACACTCTCGAGCAGTTTAATGTCCTTCTTGTACTGTGGTGCCCAGAACTTCATGCAGTACTCGAAGTGAGGCCGCTCCAGCGCAGAGTAGAGCGGGACAATCACTTCCCTCGACCGACCAGCAATGCCGTGCTTGATGCACCCCAGGGTATGGTTGGCCCTCCTGGCTGCCAGGGCACACTGCTGGCTCATGTTCAACTTGCTGTCAGCCACCGGCCCCGGATCCCTCTCTGCGGGGCTGCTCTCCAGCATCTCGTCACCCAGTCTATATGTACAGCAAGGGTTGCCCCATCCCAGGTGCAGGACCCGGCACTTGCTCTTGTTAAACTTGATGCCCAGCTCTCCAATCTGTCCAGGTCTCTCTGCAAGGCCTTTCCACCCTCAACAGAGTCCACAACTCCTCCAAGTTCGGTGTCATTGGCAAATTTGCTCAGAACACCTTCTAGTCCTACATCCAAATCAGTTATAAAGACATTGAAGAGGACTGGCCCTAAAATGGAGCCTTGAGGGACCCCACTAGTGACCATGCGCCAGCCTGATGTGGCGCCATTTACCACAAGCCCTTGAGCCCTGCCTGTCAGCCACTTGCTCACCCACCGTATGATGTGTTTGTTACGTTGTATGCTGGACATTTTGTCCAGTAGGATCCTATGGGAAACCGTGTCAAAAGCTTTGCTGAAATCCAAAAAGACCACATCAGCTGGTTTCCCTTGATCGACTAAATGGGTGATCTTATAAAAGGAAATCAAATTCGTTAAACTGGAGCTTGAGGTATCCCTGAAATAAAACATTTGTCAAATGAGTTGTCACACATACAAACGTAAGAAAGCAAATCTGAAAGTTTAGCTTTCTTGTTTTGAAACCTGATTTCTTTGAATGTTCATAGTCTTTTGTGAGAAATGCTGTAGCAAATCTGATGCTTTTAAAGAACATCAGTAATGCATTTGGAGAATGAAAAGTTGTTTTATTTTGTTTTTTAATGGAAGTAACTGGAAAATGCCTGCCTGAATAGTAGCACTCCCATAGTTCATCGGCAGCTTTACAGTTGACACCAGTAATTACTGTCGACTGAGTAACACATGGAAAATAGATGTGAGTATTTAAAAATCAGTCCTGTTTCAGCATTAACTACAATTCTTTCTGCCATATATTTATACAATAAAATAGAAAATTTTAAAAGTTAGTAATATTTTCTCTTTCGGAAGATGCAGTAGTTTCAGATAACTACGCGGTATAGTTCATAACAAAGTTCTTGCTGTCTAAACACTCCAGTGAAGCTTCTGGCTTTGGTATCATTATTTACTTCCAGTAATCTAACTCTGGAGGCAGCTTTCTGTGCATTTTCTCCCAAGATGCAGGGCAAGCCCCAAGACAGATCTCTCTCTTACTTCATTTACTGGAGTGAGAACTAAAGAGGGAATTCAAGAACGTGGTCTAAAAATCAGAAAACAGTATTTGTATAATACAGTAACTCAGTTTCATTTCCCCTTCATGGTAGATACAGATGGAATGCAGGGAGCACAGCAGTGAAGTCAGCAGCAGCTCTTTCACTTACTTCAGTAAGGCCAGGATTTACCTCTGATTTTACTTGAAGTGTGTTTGGTTTCATAATTGACCCAGACATTGATCTTCTGCTCTCAAACATTCACATTGTTCTATTTGGTAATGACTGTAAAGTTAGATCAAGATAGGAATTATGATAAAATAAAGTGCTTACATTAGGGAATATCATATAAATGTCATAAATGCATGTTCTCAATGAGTGGAATGTAATATGCAGCATTTCTTGTAACAGGTCCCTCATTTGGAGAAGAAAATTAACCAGCTTTTATGCAAACAAATCCATCTGAAAGCCAGTATCTGATGTTGTATGTAGTTTCCAAGAACTGGGAGAATAGGGTAGGAAAGACACCCCCTTTTCTTCATGAGTCTTTTCACTGAATGCTAATTAGCCTGTAAACTTGCTGTTAATTCAGAGGGACGGTAGTTTATTGTGTAACATTAGTTGAGAAATTATTTCTTCTCAACTTCTATAATCATTTTCCTAGGATAATTTAATTTCACAGAAGTGACTGTCTGACACTTCTTTTTTTCCACCAGACCGTGATAAAATCCGACTTACTCAAGTGTATTATTTCTTTTAGTAATGGACTTTTTAGAAGGACAGTAAATACTTTAATATAAGGTTTTGTTATGCCAGGATTCAGCAGCTTTGTAATGAGCTTTTGGGGATTTTCAAAAGGTTAACAAGATTTATATTGTGGGATGTTTTTGCATGAAGCTATGAATCATTCCATGACGGCTCTTATTACTTAGGAGCATATTTTTGAATATGCAGTTAAAAATATCACACTTAGTAAGTTCTAGGTTACAGACATTCTGGCTTAATTTTACCTTTTTTTTTTTTTTTTTTTTTCTTTTTCATTTTAATCATTAATATTTTAAGTGCTTTTAAAAAGTACTATATAAATACAAAAGTTTCAAAAGGCAAGTAGTCTATAACATTTTGCAATGTTTCATGCAATTCTCTAATGTGTTAGGGTTTTCTTTCCCATCACGGGGAAAAAAGGCTCTTGAAAGAGGTTTTTTGTTGTTGTTGTTTTGTGTGTGTGGTTTGAGTTGGTTGGTTTTGTTGTTTTGGGAAAATGTGAAGATCTTACCTCTGTGTGTTTCTAAAGGTGTTTAAGTTTCATACTCACAGCTCATGGATACCTGCTGTATTTCCCAGGTTAGATACACTTATTTTTCAAAAAATACAGGTCTGGTTAAATTTCACAATGAACAGAGAAAACAAACATGTATTTATTTTAGCTTTGCAACATCTGCTAGCCATTTTCTTAAGTATGTTTTTTTTTTTTTTTTTTGTGGTAGCGATGATATTTTCTCCCTTTCCATGTTTTCAATAATTCACCAGTATACTTAGTCCATTTCTATAATAATTTTATTTAAACCAGAGGTGTTTCTTTTTTTGTTAACTCATCTTTCTGAATTTATTTCTGATGGGATCAGAAGATGAAGTGTTTGAAATTTAGACTGCATAACACTGTCTGTGTTACACTGCTACCTGCAGTTAGAGGGAGTACATAGAGTCAGTATAAAATATACTTGTTAACTTTGCAGAAAAAAAAAAAAAAGCTGAAATAGTTAATCATAAAAAGAAAAAGCTTCGTGTTTTGTTTTGTTTTTCTAAGTCTCCTCCACTAGCCTATAAACCAGAACACTTTCCTTTGCTGTGCTTGCTACCGGAGCAACAGACTGGCATTTTATGTTCTTCATAAGCCTGACCCCAGACTGCTGCTCAGTTCTTTTGCTTACATGTCAGACGAGTGAGCTCACGCTACTTGTCCTCCATACGTAGCTTTGTATGTAGAGAGGACTTGTTGGTTTTTGTGCCAAATGTAAAGCTGCTGCTGAACCATGGGGGAGCTACTACCCAATCAGACGTTCACTGGTTATTTCCACATAAACAAAATACCTTTTACAGTCTCTAAATGCATTTCTGATTTTGTTCTTTAAAAACATCGGATTTGCTATGGTGTTTATCATAATGGAAGACAAGCATTTAAGGAAATGTTTAAAGAAATCATGTTTCAAAACAGAAAGACCAAACTTACAGATTTGCTCTGTGTATATGATCACTTCTCTGAAAACTATTTATTTTAGGTCTGTCCCGAGCTTCAGTTTATTTCGCATTTTAAAAAATTCTCAGGTTCCAGTTTCCCTTTCTTGCAGAAGACATCTTTGATTGCATTATTTAGACAAACTTTGGAGGTTTTGCTGTTTTTGTTTTTATTAGTTTTTGTTGTTTTGTTTCTTCATTTGTTTTTGGTTTTGCTATGTATTTATCAAGACTGCTGGTTGTAGTATCTCTGTTTTCACCTGACAATTGCTCAAACCCTGGTCCGTGAACTGGAGGTCTTATTTCAAGATGTAGAGCCTCTTCCAGCAATTCTAAAAGTAAAAATGGCATGAATTAGTTCTTCATCATGAAAAAAAAAAAAAACCTAAGAGCATCCATTATATGCATATGTCCTCAGGATTTGCTGTTAATGAACAGCATCCGTTCATCAGTAGGCAGGGGTGGAAGGTTCAGTGTGGGATTGAGGAAGGACCATACAAATTGATTTTTGAGGGCTTGTGGCCAAAGCAGTATTAAGAATCAAGATTTTCAAAAACTGTGGTGCTGCTTTGAAGGGCAGCTTAGTCTCCCAAATGGTTCCACTGTGATGTACACATTTTAAAAGATGTATTTTATGGTATTTTATTCTTAATCTGTAAGCAGTGTTTTGCCTTCTCGCTTTTGTTTTGGTAAACTCTGAGGCAATAAGAGAACTACCAAGCATAACATGAAGAGAGTGATAATCCGTTAATTTTCCCATACGGATACAAGGAGTGGTCTGCAGGATGAATCCTGGAGAGGATCACTGTCTGTTTTGACATCAAATTAATCTTGGTTGAAAACCAACGGAGGCAGTTCTGCGTACAAAAAAACGGCAGGTGCTGGAACTCCTTGCCAAGACGTGAATGCAAGAAGTGTACACCAGAGGAGGCTGGACTGGACTTCGGAGAGATCCCTTGGGTATTGCTACGGTGCAGATAGGCTATGGGGACTGGGGCAATCCCTTGGGCTGACAGTAGCTGGAATTTGGGAGACTATTGGTGAGAGCTCTCATGTACGCCTGCTTTGCTCTTACTCTTCACTTGTGGCTGCTGTTGGAGAACAGAAACCCGGCGAGCCCTGTGGTGTGAGCAGTGCTGGCATGCTCAGGTACTCCTCGCTCTCAGGAAAGCTGCCTCCCTCGTGTTGTGCAGAGCTACCAGGGGCTGATGCATTTAACATCTATGTGACTGTCCTGCTTAATGCCGCTTTTCCAATGCCATTTTTTTTCCAGTTCCAATAAGCAGGTATCTTACTGCTTTTTCCTGTATACCTTTGGCCACTCGTTTCCTTCAGTATTTTTATTGTATCTGTAGCTGTCAGAAGGTTTCATATTCAAGTACAGATCTCCTGTTCATTTTTCTAGAGGGAGGGTTTCAAATATCTTTACATACCAAACCCCTGCACCATTTACTTCTTTCTGCTCAGAACCTGCCTGTGGTTAGTTTACAGATGAGCTACCACATTCTTCTGGATATTCTTTTTCCTCTAATTTTTTCTTATGTTTAGACATTTGAGCATAACATCACGCCCAGGTTCTTGATAAGTTTGTGTCCAGTATTACTTTAATAGTTATTAGAAAATCAGTGTGGTTTTAAAAGGCGACTACACTGCTTCACACTGAAGGGCTCATTATGATACCTGTCAGCAAGAACAAGGATAAAGCTATTGCACTTCACATTGCAAGTTTCTTAATGTTTCTTTTTTTACACGCTAAGAACACTTTACAACGTTTACTGTAATACCTGCACACTGTTCTTTCATAACAGTTTCATCTTTGTCCAAAAGATTCTTTGAAAATATTGAAATATACTTCATATTCAAAACCGTATTGTAAAGTGTTCTAGTATTTGGTATTTCATATTAGTATGCAGTATTTAAACATTTTATGATATTGCCACTGCTAAAGGGAGTAAAGAGTGTAACAGTCCTGGATTAAATAATCCTGACCCTGTTTATTTCCTCCAGGACAGACATACACACAAACATTTCTGAAACCCTGGAAACCCCCAGTGGTTTCAGTAGACATCACTGGTTCCATCTTCTGATTAGAGTCCTTTGTCTCTCCTTGTACACATTTTTCTTATAATAAGTGTTATTCTTACATTTTAAAACAAAGGATAAAAATCACATGTTCCCAAATATTTTATTTAGCATATAGTATGGAAGCATGTTTTGCATATTCATAAATAAGAATCTGGCCGACCTGTATTAGTTGTGCTCCATCCTTCCCCTTATTAAAGGATTCCTTGAACCTACTTTAAAATTCAGGAAACTCCATTGTGAATTGTTTCAGTGTCTGATAAGGAAGAATAGGAAGAAAATATGTGTCATCTGGGAGAAAGGGAAAAGGAGGGGAATGGGAAAGAGGAGAGAAGAGGAGCAAAACAAAGGAATGAAAAGAAAATGCTGGGAACTGACAGAAACGTAATGAGAAGAAATGAAACCTTAGCCTTGTCTGGCACAGATAGTTTTTTTATCATTCCCAGCACAAACACACATGAAAACTTCATGCGCCTTCAGTTTTAGTTACGTTGTATACTTTAAAATGCTTTCACAAAACACAAATCTGGTTTTAATTTTGCTTGGAGGAGGGGTGTCCTTTAATTGTAGGTTTTTTTTGTTTGTTTGTTTGTTTGTTTTTTGTTTTTGTGGGTTTTTTTGTTTGTTTGTTTGTTTGTTTGTTTTGTTTTTTCCTTTTTATTAAGTCATTAGGTGAAAATCATTCAGAGCTATTGGACTGAGTCCATGCAAAGCTAGGCAGCTTGATCGACCCATTATGCACCCCTCAGTCCTAATCCTGATTACATTTGCCTTAGTTGATCTCTCTGAAGCCAACCCACTTAGATGTCCTTAGATGCTTGTATACTTCAGTGTTTAAAAAAAAAAAAAAAAAAAAAAAAAACTAAACATGCTGTCGCACTTGCTGCTCAGTTCTCATTAAACTTCAAGTATGAGAAGAGACAAACGTTTATATAAGAAACAGTTCAGTCAATCGTTTGTTTTCCAATCAGGTACGGCAGTGACAATGCAGAGACTTCTTCACCTACTGCAATTATTTTAATGAGCCACAAGTTGAAATTTTTACAGGGTGTGAGCAGTTTTGGAATGTAAAATAACTTTTTGTTGTGAGAGGAAATGCCTTTGTAACTGTGAAAAAAAATAAAATAGCAAGCCTGTAACATCCCAGAACTGTTGATTTGTCTTTTGCCTTGAAACCAACTGATGTCCTGTTGCCGAGGGTGAAAAAGAAATGTTTGTGCTCTCCCAAAACGTGTGAGCAGTGTGGGCTGCGAGGAGCGGGGACGGTGTGGACACACAACAGCTTTCGCCACCAGCGGATGTAGCTGTCAGCTGGAGCTCCTGCTGCATAAAGCCGTAGCAATAACAGTGGTAATGCAAATGCCAGCCTTGGGAATAACAGAGATGATCCCAAGCTTAAAAAAAAGGGTGTAACTTTTAGGGTTCCTCAGGGAGGATTTAACGCAGCACCCACACCCATGGGGTTGGTTTGGTGAGTCCATGGAACAAGCATTCTTTCTGTCCTGTGCTGTGTGCCCTGAGTTTTTCTCAGGGTGTAAGTTCAGGGTAGGTACACAGCAAATTCCAGAAAAAAAAAAAAAAAATGCTATCGTCCTGGCTGCCTGGCTACCAGCTCCTGTCTTTCTGGAAGAAATAAGCTATGACTCCCTTCTCTTGAGATGTACTATAGAAGGGAGAGGGGTTTTGTATCTCTTCTGTACCACTGCAGACACTAACAAAGAAGTAGAAAAAAACACACATAATTATTTGAGATGAAAACAAAGTAATTGTTCCACTGTTTTTATATCTTTTATATATTGACATTAAGATAAAAACTGCCTAGCCGAGAACAGGCCAGCCTTTACATTCACTAATTAGGTGTTTTTAGCTTGACCCACAGTAAATAATTCCAGAGGAATTCTTCTTGCCTGTACTTTTAGTTTAGCTCAATGAGCCCTTCACGTGCTAAAAATCTGCTGCTTCTATAAAACAAACTTATCTTTAGAGACACTGGTGGAAACCTGAGAAAGCTTTTTGGACTGTTGACTGCTCAGGTGCCAGTTACTGCTCTGATATGCTGCTTTTCTATCTCTGAAGTTACTTGCTAATTCCTTCACTTAGGTTGACAAGAAGAGTGCTCGTCCCTTCGAATTAGTCCCTCTTCGCTCTGAAATAAGGCCTGTGGTTTTAGTCGTGATTCATCCCAGTAGGCTGTACTGCTTTCTGCCGTGATTATTGCCATTCTAACAGTAGCTAGAGGCAGAGAGAGAGATGTTTCTCGTACAATTAGGGATCTCATACGAAATTACATTATCATCCTTTATAAAGGGTTTTGGTTTGACAAAATCAAGAGCAGATGTAGCAGATTTAAACTGCATTCTGATGGGGGAAAAAAAAAAAAAAAAACTTTAGACAAAACCAAGCAAGATATGCGGAAAGAAACGTAGTAGAATAAATAAGGTAGTCCTGTAGTGAAACTGTAGTTTAACTTTTTAATAAGCTGAGTGGTAATTCTTAGGTTATGCTTATCTGTTGCACCACAGAAGTGGTGGAAAAGACAAAATCTGAGATCCCTCAGTGCTAGCTCCTTACTGCTTATGTAAAACATTCCTGGTGACTGAAGAGAATTTGGGAAATAAAACAGAGGCTTGTAAAATTAAATAGACTAGCCAACATAGGAGACAAAATAGACACATTTCAGAGGGAACTAAAGGGTGTTTGCAAACACAGTAATCAGAAAATCTTTTAATTTTGTGGGTTTTTTTTTAAGTTAAGGAGGGCTTTAGGGTTCTTTGGTATAGTTAAAAATTTGTAAGCCTTGTGACATTCTCTTTGAACCCTTAGGGAAGGAAAGCTTTACTGTTGTGGTGAGTGTGTGTCTTCTAATTAAAATCAAAGGTAGCACAAAGCCTCATAATACGAGCTAGAAGACAGCAAAGATGGCCTTTAATAACAAAGGTAAAGTGCGGAAAAGGATGTGGGAATTTTTCCCTAACGAGATTGAACAGCCTTGATTATGAATTGCTGATCTTGTTTCCAGTACTAATGCAAGAAATGAGTAATGGATATAACTGATTTTTTTTTTTTTTTTAACAAGGCAGAGGATTATATGGGATCAGTGGTCTTTTCAAGAAACTGACAAAGCATAGAAATATCTATTTACGAGTGAATGATAGTACTGTCATATATGTATATATGTCATATATGTATATATGTATATATGTCATATATGTATATATATGTCATATATGTATATATATGTCATATAATATATATATTGCACACTCTTCCAGACTTAAAAAAAAAAATGTTTTATTCATGCAGGGAGATAACTAGAATGTGATGGAGAACAAGAAGGAGGAGAGTAGCCTTGTGCTGAAGGATACATCATCTGAGGTTACCCAGCGCCTGGTGGCAGGGTGGGTTACAGTGCATGGTTCTGTCCTTGCCAAGAAGAGTGAGGTGGCTGAGTTAGGTTCACATCTTAAGGGAAGTTCTGTGCAGCTCCCAGAGGGTCTTACTGGAACAATCCAATATTTCCCTCCAAGTCTGAGCTTTTTATGAAGTCTAGAAGACATAAAAATGATACAACCATGAAAAAAAAATATTCTGTTTAAATTTTTTTTAGATGCCTAATACTTTTCAGTGTTACTTTCACTATTCTATTTTAAATCTGGTTATCCTCCTACAAGTGATATTCTCTTCCCATATTGCCTGCATTTAGAGTCAGCCCTTAATTTTACTAAGAAAAAGAAGTTTGAAAAGAAGTTTGATCAGATCTGCAGAGCCAGGAATAAGTAGGTAAGGTCAAATTCTGTAGTGATCCGAACTGGTCCTATGCACCGAAGTCTGTGATGCCAGATAGTATCTCAGACACATTCATGCTGTGGTTGTCCAACCCAGGTACAGTGGGTGGAAGGAATGGACACTAAACTTAAAATATCAGGTGAGCTTACACTCCCAGCAGGAGGAAGAAAAAAAAAAAAAGAAGGATGAATTTACATTTAAATTAATGAAGATACTGAGGAAAGCTCATAAATATATAAGCAGGGATTAACACAGGATACCAGTATTTAATAATAACCATAATTAAATCTTGTGAATTATGTCCTATATTAGCAATGTTCCCCTTAATAGAGCTCTTAAGATAAAACGTTCAGAAATACCAATAATATGTTAGATCTGGTAATTGATATCCAAAGTTATTTTTAAACATTTTTCTCAGGAAATAACTGACTTAGCATGCATTTACTTGCTAATATAAATCTGAATAACTTTACAAAGTGAAAAGTATGTGAAATTAACTCTTTGGTCCATTAAAATAACACAATCCTACTATGATTAAAACCACAGTAGATAGCAGTCATCAAAAGACTGGAATTTGCTATTTTCTATATGCAAGTTAGAAAACTAATTTTGTAGTTGAATTTTGATGCATATAATATAAAATAAACTATTTCCTTAAATGTAGAATGCAACCTCTGAGGTGTCATTTCCATAGCATTTGGTTTTACTACCAAAAATAGAAAATGGGCTATATTTAGCTTTATAGATAAATCCACTAGTGCTATCTCTGTTTCTCTTATACAGAGGAATAAATCAATTTACCAAAGTATTGGGACTAACCAGATCAAATCGTGCTGCTTTAGTGCTGTTTCTTACCAACCCTGGACCCACTTGCCAGAACTCCTGGGGTAAAGTCGGTGCCTGATGCTCGGCTGTGACCACAGCCAGGGAAAGGCAGTAGGTAGCAAAAGCGGAACTGCTAAGCATGCCCACATAAGAGTGTCACCCTTAGGTAACAGAGTGTCCCTCAGGTCAGCCTACGATAAGAGCAAAGTCAAACAAGGCTGAATCCTTGATGTTTTGTGTTTTAAGTATCTGAAAATTGTTCACGACCAGCCTCGACCTACAAGACCTCAAATGATCATATGAGCAAGGCAATAAATTGGTGGTAACTTGCCCGGGGGCCCGTGTCCTAGTTGCGAAGTTGTGAAAGTTACATCTAGTGTTAGCCTGGCCACGTAGAGCTGCCTACTTGTTTAGGCTTCACAGATGGGAACATTTTATATTTAATTGTACCGAAGGGGAACTATGGTGGCTGAATGGGCATGGCTGAAGGGCTCGGCATCGTACCAGTGCAGGCAAGTGGAGCTGCATGGGAATACCGCGGTACCAGGAGAGATGGGGAAACACTTGATTTCCAAAACTCCACACCTGAGCAGGATTCTGGCAATGCCAACAGTTTGTAGCCCTGCAGTATTTGCCAAGCATCCAGAAAGTGGCCTCTTGTCATGGGACAGATCGATTCACCTTCCAGACAGAAACCAGAAATGGAACATTGTGGGCATAGCGGAAAATCATTTCTGTAGGAAAAGACACTCCAAAAACGATGATATCCAGAGGAATGGACAGCAGCTTTTACAATGTCGATACGCTTCAGCTTGGACTAGCACAATTTTACAGCCAGGCCATACAAAAGCAAACTTTCAAGTCCTGTCAAGTTCCCAGGAGTATCAAAAAGAAGAAAAAAGGTGTAAAGGTAATTGGTATTCCTATGCAGAGCACAGCAAACTGTATTAAAAGGGGGAAAAAAAAAAAAAAGGCCATTACGTCTTTGTTTATGGTCAGGGATTTGGCCATTGGTAAAAGCATTATTATGTGGAGGATGTTTTCTTGTTACTTTTTTCACTTAATTGAATTTAATTTTATTTTGCAGCACAGATAATTGTGATTTTTATTATTTCTCTCTATATATGATTTAGTAGCTTTGTGAAGAGCCCTGATGACAATGTGATGAGTACTTACTGGGGTTTTATGTGTGATATCTAACGTAAAATCATTTCCATTCCTATAGCCCTTTAAATATTTATTTCTTTCTCTCTGTTTATGGTCTTGATAAGCTGATCAAAAATCTTTTTTTGAACCTGAACTTTTTGAATAGTGCATTTACTTGATACATCAAAAATGCAAAGACAAAGTAAAGCACTCATTTGCTGTCCTCATGGTTTTCATCTCTTACCTGTGACTATTTTCTTTGCCTTTTCTTCTTTCTTATTATTAACTGTCCCCCAAAGCTTGAGTAAGTTGACATTAAGAACTCAAATAAATGGAACTCTTTGTCATAAACATTATTGGCCTCACTAGACAGAAGAATTGACCATTTTCTTTCAGATAGCATTTTTTTTGTTCATATCAGAGCAGCGTTGAAGGAGTTTATTTTAAGAACCACAGTCGTTTAGCTATTAGCACAAATTTAGTGCTTAAATTATTTTAATTCCTTTTTAAACTGGGATAAATTGTTTTTTTGTTGTTCTTCACCTAAGAAATAATTCCTGTATATGCGGGAGAATGAGGGAGAGAAGGACAGACAGACTACAGGTTGTTTTCTTTTATTTAAATCTTGTGTCACTCCAGGAAGAAAGATTACAGTGTCAGGAAGGATATCACCTCATGAAAAAGTTAAACTGGTCTAAGTACCTGATTTCTTCAGATTTAGTTGCTCTTTACCTCAGAATGCCTCCTTGCTAACAGATGTCAGGTGTTGATCGCTTTAACGTCTTACTCGGGGCTGTCAGGAGGCTGCCAAACCCAGACAGTCCCACCTCAGAGTCTGCTAATTCTGTTCTGTCGAGCTACATTAGCTACCTTTCTGCTCTATTTTTGAATAAACGCAATTTTTTACCTTAAAGCGTTCATGTGGAGTTGTGAGTGGAAATGAGTTGGAAAAGGCACACGTTTTAAGTGTTGGCAGTTACTTTCTAAAGAGATAAGCTGCCTAATTAAGTGATGTCTACTAACGGGGCCTTCCAATTATGAGATATGGGCAGACTTAACAAATTGGGTTGTCTGGGTCACAGGAACTATAATTACGCTTAGCAATATTTATTCAGAGACGGTCTTAAAAGTTGTCAAACACTATTCAAGAACTTTGTTAGCCAGTTTGTTGGCAAATGTCTCAAGGAGCAAACTTTTGTCTGAAATGACAGTCTGCTGCCTTCGTTGATCATGAAAACTGCAAGGAAATCCCATTCCATTCCATTCCATTCATAGTAGAAGAAAAAGCAAGAACAAACCCTGGATGATTCTTGGTCACGAACAATCAAGCTCTGTGAACAATCCAGCTCTGTGAACCAAATATATTCAAGATGTCAAATATTTTAAGGGAGAACTGGATTTGTAGTGAAACTGAACATTTAAATACAAGCTATGACATTCTTTGTTATCCAAACAGACTAATGAGCCTGAAGAATTTCAATAAAAGGCACATCACACTGGCATTTTATGAGTCACATACAAATTCAGTGGCATGTCATAACCAAGGTACTGCAGGTTTTGCAAGCAAGGCAGTTTTAGAGAAGGAACTAACTGACACATGCTGAGAAAAGAGACGTATGATTGTGTAAATAAGCTCTACTTTGGGTTCAAACAAGAGGCAGCTAGTTTGAAATCTGTTGCAAACCCAAATATTTTATGATGGAAAGCTGTATGTCTTTTCCCCTCAACTGTACAATGTGATATTACAAATATAGTGTAGGCAAAATGACAATTTTAGTGTCTTTGTTTCCATTGAGACAACTCTATGAACTGTCAGTAAGTTCACAGCAATAAAATTCTACATACTTCACGAGTTAGTCAGAAATAGAGCTTTCAAAATAAAATATTATAGACATATTTACATTCTGTTCTTCTGAGTACTCAGGATTGGATTCTGATGTTTGAGTTTTTCTTAGTTTCTAACACTATCCACAAGGGTCGGAACTGAAGCGATAAGCAGATATTTAGATTCCTCAAACAATAATTTTGTGCTGTTGTATTTCTGAAACATCATTGTGGGTCTCCTCTGATCATAGGGCATGAAGTGAATGAATAAGGTAGTGCAAATGTACGCATTACAGAGAGGTTGTAATTCCCTTGAGCATGGAGATAGCTGTAGTTGACAATTGATGTTGTGTTGCAAAAGACATTACTACTCCTCAAAAGACATTACTACTCCTCAAAAGTTGTTCTCACTATATTGTCTTCACGGATGTGTTCCATATTACGTGGTACGAGTCCTGAAAGTGCAGGTTTGCATTCATCTTGAAGAGCAATCTAGTAATTTTTATTTTCCCATAACCTTCATTAGAAGTAGCTGAGAGAATGCAGGCAAAGAGAAAAACTGTAAATAGGAAATACAAGTTATTTTGTAACATGTAAAAATGTGTCTTAAAAACAAGGTGCTGATAGTATGAGTGTAGATAGCAGAATTTAGAAGGGTCTAGCTGATCCTTGGCGCCACATATTCAAATGTGCAAAGTTGTTTTTAGACTAAATAGTGTATTTTTTTCAGTCTGTATGCATAAAGTTTAAACACAATGAATGTAAGATCCTTCCGTTTGAGCCTTCAGGAGCTGCACTCTGCCCTGAACAATTTGAAGGCTGTACAATACTTACCACATCCCCTGAATCTTTTGGAAGTGGAGGGTAGCAGCCTTACCTGCAGCCTCAAGGTAGCCAGTACTGTAGTCCAGGGCTGCACAATTTAGAAGCAGTCAGGAAAATGCGACTCTTGTGAGTAACGTGCCACCTGCACAATTGTGAAGGTAGCAAAGGAGTTGCAGCCAGGGTGGGTTACAATGAATGATGCTGGTTTTTAGTGTTTTGGGGATCTTGGCTGTTTTGGAGTGTTGTGTTGGATCGTGCACAGGAATACTGTCTTTAGTTAAAATTTCTGTGGGTTCATTTTGTTATTTTAGTAACCGAGTTAAGTCACAAGAGAAGTGCAGCTTAGTGGGACATTTGATTCTTCATAATTAAAAGGTTTAGTCAGAGAATTTAAAACATCAGTCAGTGAAGATCTGCATGGTCTCCTGGAAGGCAGTCTTCCTGCAGAAACCTCATTTCAGGCATTCTCAGTCGGGCTGCAGTAACGTCGCTGACTGCTCTGCTCTTGTTTCTGATTTACTGCAGAGTGAGTATTTCAATATGTTTGGGGCATTTAGGACTCATATTTAGCAAAAAAAAAATCTACTTCTTTTGTTGTAATGAGCTGACACCTCAGACTGTGAAGGGTTAAAACTTTGGATCTTCTTCTGCCACAATGTCAAAATTTCTGTTATCATTGGCCTGTCTGCCCACAGCTGAGGTTTTATTCCACTAGTGATTAATTTCCATGTGTTAGCGTAAGCAGACAGACACTTGTGAACTAAGAAAATTCCAAATGGGATCCTATGTTGCTGAAAGAAGTGAAAGCTCGGTGTGACATGATTTGAAGACTAATATTCAAATCAGAACACAAGACGAAGAAGAGTTGTAAATATTGTTGTCTCCTCCACTTTCAGACTTTAGATAAAGATCCATCTGTCTTTTTTTCACATGATTTAATTCAAAGTGATACACAAAAGGGGCCTGCAGGATTGGACCCTAAGAGATTCAAATGAAAATATTTTCAGTATATTTCAGTTTTAATAGCGATGTTAAATCTTTGCGGTCTTTTTGAACTGATTTGTTTCCAAGGGAACAGCAATCTGCAGTGCTATAAACCTCTTTATTGTTAGCACATTACAGGTAAGGGAACCTCATTCCGTGGCAGTGTTTATCATTCTTTTTTAGTTCTTTTTTTCTTTTTTCTTTTTTTTTTTTTTGTCAGAAAAGGCTTCTTCTTTTCATCCCTTTTGCTTTTTCTCCTCGTTCTTTGCAGTTTCTTGTAACTTAATTCCCAAGCAATATTACAGTAAATCTGTGAAAAGTAGCACATATGACACATTTTAAAGTATTATTGACGTAGCAATAGAAAACAAATAATGTTTGAGGAATTGATCTCGGAATAGAAAGAAATTCACAGCCTGTGCTGCATCATGATACCATATCCTCAGGTTTCATCCTGGCTGCGATGACTCTGTCTACATATGGTCTCAATTCTGTTTAGTTTTTCAATAACAAACCCAAATCAAAGAGGGAGAAAAACAAGAGAAGAGAAAATTTTGCCTCATCTGGCAGAGCAAATCTACGAGGGAAGGAATTCCCACTGAGAATTTAAAGTTCAGTTCTGAAAAGCTTTTTTTGGGTGGTGCAAAAATGTCTAGGTACTCTGCTCTGCTAACCTGTAAAATGCAGCCTCACCTCTGTGCGAGCTCCGACATAAAGTGCTGCTAGTTTTAAAGGAGATTGTTTCGTGGTAAATGAATGGCCCACGTATTGCACTTGTGGAATGTTTTCTTTCTGGAGAGCGTGGAGAAGTAAGCTTGGCAGGTTGTATGTATTGCATTTGTATGCACCACGGAATTACCAACCAGTCATATACATGGGTACGGGTTTGGGGCTTCAGTGTAAACAACTATTGCAAAGTTCCTTAGGAAACACGGGCATGTTTTTTTAGGAAGTGCTGCACATCCATTCTAGAAAAATCCGGACTTGCCTAATCCACTAATACATGCCTTTTATAACAGACAAAATCCCCGTTTATAAAATCTACATCATGGACTTGAGCTAAAAAAAAAAAAAAAAAAAAAAAACTTAACTGTTAATGTGTGCTTTTTCACACTGTGTTACACAAGTGTAATATGTGAGCCAAAACAAGCAAAAAGCTCTGCCTACTCTACTCAGGCTGTTGTCACAAAGACGCATTTCTGAAAGTTTATTTCATTACCACAAACGTAAAAGATTACCAAAGAAAATAGCAAAACAATTAGCTTATTGATAATATTTAAGTAGCGTTCTTTTTGCCGATTAACTGATATTATTTCTGAAGTTTCCCACCTGTTGAACTCAACAGAAATTACCTCCCCAAATCACTGAAGTTTAAAAAAGCTGCTTTCCCATAACTGCATTAGCAGGCAATAGGGAGGATTGTACGTGTGGGGAAGGCTGGGGAGATTCATGCATGTAATTCTATAAACCAAAATCAATAAGGCTGATGACAGATTAAGTTGCTAAATTTCGTAAAACTAGACTACTGTTTGGGTCATCAATGCAGCGCTATTGGATTTTCTGTGGTTTAATGCTGAAAAACAGGATTATTGATTTTAGGATTTTCAGCGTATGCCCTCTGGGAGTTCTTAAGCAGTCTTTATAATGCTTCACACTTAAGTTGACAACTACAGTGACATAACTGTGTCCTTGCCTTAGTAATCATTTTCTAATCATATTGGGAAAGGCTGGAAACGGTTTATAAAATGATTATTGCAGACAAACAGTGGAACAGGAGGCTTGTTGGGACGTCGCTTCTTTGTCTGGTGCTCATTGCTACCTGTCTGCCATCTTCCCTTGGAATTAACTTACAGTCACAGATTAAGACCTTTGACTGTCATAAATCTGCTTCCCAATATGTTTGACTGGCAGGGGAGTTCACAAGCCATCCCAGTATAAATAGGATTTTAGCACATCAGGTGCCGCTCCAAAGTAAAACGGGCTGTTTTGCAGTCGACTTTGTTGGTGTTGTATATTCAGTGCTCCTTTCCCATTCCATGTGTATGCATGCCTGTGTGTGTGTGTGTGTGTGCGAAAAGTAGAAGCTGAGATAGGGTAACAAAATGAACTACTGTATGCAAGAAATATATGAAGTGCACCCAGCTGCTGGTAGCAATTGCTACATGCAGTCCACTGATTATTGCACATATATCGAAGATAATCAGGGTTACAGCAGTTGTGATGCTCAGGTCCTGCACAGTAACAACATATATATGGAACAGGCCTGGGCGGTGAATCAGCCTTATACCTGTAGTTACCCTGGAAACGTGTTTAAAAGCGAGTACTCTGACATGGACATGGCCCTGAATCAGTACAACCAACCTGAATATTTCACCGAAGAAAAACCTACTTTTTCTCAAGTGCAGTCGCCATCGTACTCTCAGAAGAAAGGTAGGGGCAATTTATTTAAATAACAAAAAAAAAAAAATCTCTGTTTTTGTTTTTGTTTTGCTTTAAACTTACAGTTGCATCAGTTGGCTCAGATACATCTTTGAATGTGAAGGCTGCCTGTTCAAAATTGAAAGCAGCAGTAACATAGGTTGCTAGGTGATCGTAAGGTTTTCTGTGAGCAATGAGGATTTCCAGGCACTTTTTCTTAATCTATAAAAGACATTTTCATATCTGTTGCTTGCTTTCTGCTTTTTGTGGCTATTAAGTTCATTTACTATTCATCGGTGAGCTAGATAAGAAAGTTTCTCTTCTGAAATGCCGTCGTTACATATTCTTCATCTTAAAGCTGTGTTTTCTAGTTTCCTGCAAACAATTTGTGTGAGTCCTCATTGCCAGTATATGTGAACTCTGTTTACTCAGCAACTCAGGCAAAATATTTTGAAAATACATCTGTAAATACGTATGGGAAAAATGATTGCATTTAATAGAGTAACTCTCTTTTAAATGAAAACCATGCAGTTACTGATTACCCAAAGCAGAAAAGACTGAAAATTCAAGCTTCTTTCTGTGCAACAGACTATTCTGAATCCAAAAAGTTGCTATAATCAATATGTTTGTGGGAGAGAATCAGAGTGCAATATCAGCTCCCTTTGGATTGAATCCTTGCTTGTTTTTAGAATTTCTTCTTTCTTCTCTCAAGTAAACAAAGCAGATATTACTTCTCAAAAAGAGCCCAAAATGCCTACAAATGCTTGAAAATCTTTTCAGTGTTACTTGTTCTGAAGTCAGACGAGCAAACTGATGCATACAGAGTATACATTCTCATGTTTCTTTAAAATCACATAATTAAAGAATAAACATACACAGTCTGTTGTATCAACATAATATCCTTTTTCTATTAAGACCAGATTTTCTCTACGCAGTTATCCAAAATACCAATGAATCTGATGGAACTAGCTAGATAAACACCATTTACTATTTTTAAAGTAGCACTGTAGTCAAAAGTAGACTGTTTAATATTACTAACAACATGGAAATCTAAAATATATTACTTTGTGCAGGCAATATTCGTTAGCGCTTGGTGCAATAAATCTATACGTTTGATGGAAAAATGTCTTAATTTTATTCTTTGAACAGCATTGCATTTCATAATTAAGGAGATATTAAAAAAAAAAAACTGTGCTAGCAATCTGTAAGAACATGATTAAACTGTAGAGTAAATGTAGTTGAAAATAAGGAATGTCTTTGTGCTGTGCAACATTTTGAAGGCTTTTTAATGCCATTTACTATTGTGTTTTAGCTGAAGAATTTATAAGTCTACACTTTTTTCATGTCTTGTTTTTGGTAAAAAAAAAATATTACATGGTATCAACTTAATAGAGACTTGCTATTGCAAAGTCAGTGAAGGAATATGTTTTTCAGAATGTTAAAGGATCTTAAATAGTAACTGATATACCTATGTCAGAGTTTTAAATGATTTTTTTCAGTACAGTTTATACGCTGATACAATTTATGCTCTGTTTAAAGTTTTTTACTTGTTTGGTTAAAAGAACTGACTTAACCACTTGTCTGTCCGTGTTTGCTACTACCTTGGTTTCACAAACAATGGCAGTGAATTTGGATGGAAGCTGTCTCTCCGGCAGGCTTTTAATTGATCATTTGTGGAGACAGAGCAGCGTTCTTTGGGACTCCTCAGAGCTGTGCTGCTGTGCTAATCAATCCAAAGTTGCATCCCTTCTGTCGAACCTTTGCAAATGCTGAGTTTGTTAAGCAGACCAGATCTAACCGTGTGGGACATGTGCGTCTTCTCCATCTCTTTTTTGTTTTTTAATTTCCATCTTTTAACCAAGCTATCGTAAAACTAACGAATCTTTTAATCCTGTCCTAAGAACAGAAGGCTCCACACAGGGCATGTGTGCCTGTATTGATCCAGAATTGATTTTGAGGGGAGAAGAGGGAGTTTGTTAGAGAAGCCTTGGTAATAGCCCATTAAAGCAAAATTAAGTCCCTAAGCAGGTGTCCATGAGGAGTCTTCATTGTTGCAGTTGGTGTTTCTGTTAGTCCCCTGAAATTCCTAGTAAGCTCAAAAATATTCTGTCTGTTCAAATCAGGTTGTACTTGAAAGCAGCAGCACATGGAAGCTTTTTTTTTATCAAAACTTTTGCTAGGTTTTAAAAGGTTAAGGTCTCTTCCATCTGGGAAGAAAAAAACATCGGCATTTTATGTTGAAAAGGGTACATGGATATAGGGGAGTTTAGTTACTTCTCTGTCTTAATGTCACTTTAAAAGAATTCGGGAAGTAAATTCAAAAAACAAGAACGAAAGACTCCAACAATGTGTCACTGAAGGGAGAAAGTAAGTACTTTGAAAGTAGAGCTAGTTAGCCTAAATTAAAAGAAAACAGTTAAGCTGCTCCACCTATTACAGTACATTAGAAACTATAATTTCCTGATTATCTGTCACAAATTCAAATGAAAGTCTCGAATTTTAAGGGAAAAAAAGTTGTGCTCTGGAAAATCTGGAGATGGAGGTGTGGTTATAGCTTTGTTGCCCAGGTCTTCTGTGCTGTACTGTACGCTGCTAAAAGATAGCAGCACAACATTTGTACAGGAGCTTGCCTTTCTGTTCAGGAGCTGCTTTTGGACCTTATCCTACCCCAGAAAACAGCCGACAAGATGTACTTTGTTTTTAAAGAAACAAAACTGGGCTGATGTTTGTGAGAACGAGGTACCATACCGGCTTCTGTCCCAGTGAGTTTACACTGGAATATTTTATCCCTCTCACAGTGCCACTCACAGCCCTGCATGATGGATGAACGGCACTTGTTTTGGCGAGCCCATGCCCTGTAAACTTTGCACAGAGGCTGAGAGTCTAGACAAAAACATCCGTGCATCAACTCACACCACCCATACAGTAAGGAGGAGTACCCTGTGACAGGATAGAGGTAGTGCAGTCAGGAAAGTACAAAAGAATTATCTCCATAAAGCTCCGTATCCCCACATTTGGGATGTGTGCAGTATTTTGTCCATTTGGACAACACAAAAGTAGGTCTGCAAAGTTAAAGCTGGTCTGAGGGCTGGATTTCACAGACAAAATTAACAGAAATTAACAACATTAACGGAAGATGCTCAGTGCTGTCTATGAAATTAAGCTTTAACTTCAGGTGCTGTGGAGGCAGACCAGAAATAACTAGAACTGACCCAAAACATACAGATTTGCAGGCTAAAATTCTTGAGTTGTGCTGTAGCAATGCAAGCTACCAAGCTACTCATCCCTGTTTGTTCCCATCTTACCCAGATGTAAGGTTGAGGTCAATGCCATCTTTTTAAGAGCCTCTGTATGCTGAGTGATAGTGGCTATGAAAGTTATTACTGTAACTGTAATTGTCATCAGTATATCCCTTTATATTTTCTCAAGCAGTTTGCATGCAGCTAAGAACACAAACTGTAAAACTGCTGGAGTGTGCTACTGAATCAGTCCAAACGGAGTTCTTAGCAGTGTGAAAACATAAGGGTACTTTTTTAGCAGTGTGAAGGGTACTTTTTGAATAGCCAAGAAAATACAACTTGGAGGTTGTGTCAAAATGTCTTCCTAGCAGTGCAGGGATTATGTGCGCATATAATGAAGTTACAAAAAGATTGAGTATTTTTTATCTTTGGCTCCTGCAGGAGAGCAGCTCCAAGTACGTTAACAATTAGAGTTTAGAAATGGTTAGTTTTGCTCTTGACCACGCATCTAAAGTGGTAGCTGTGATCAGAAAATTGGCATCTCTTTCATTGAATCATTATGCATTTGGAATTATATCAATTTTTTTTTTTTTTTTTTTTAAATAAAAATATCAGTGGAAAAAGTGTTTTCAGCTCCTTTAGTGTAACCCTTGCACAACCAAATGAAGGATGGAAGAGTAAACTAAGTCATACTTTGTTTTTATGCCAGCAGTAAAACCAATATTCATTGAGATTTCTAAATAAATAAGTTACTTGGGATACTAAAGTATAGTCTCTAAAAATATTTTAAAATTTTGGAAGAAAAAAAATTGAGGTCTGACTCTTGAGTATTATCTACAGTAGTGCATTCTGTACCTGTAACTGGTAATGGATGCAAGTATGGTACTGAGCACAGCAGTTTATGTGATAGCACAGTTTGGGCTAGAATATTTTCAAGCACATCTGTGCAAAATGCGCTACTGTTGGTGAGGTTTCTGACTCAACCCAAAGTTTAGAAAAGAGAAAAGAGACTATAAAAAATGTTCCAATTTCTAGCTTTACAGAATCTCTTTCCAAATTTTAGTAATTCCATAACTGAAAGAATGTCAGCAAAAATCAAAATTGTGGACAAGCGAGCCAGCTAGCTACCAAGAAGTGTGAATCTGTTTAACATTCTCTGTGTTTCCAAGCTTGAAAGAGAAGTAAGCAATTTTTCTCAGTGGGAGTGAATTAAAGAAAGTGGGAAACAGGGATCAGTGTATCAGCACCACCTTTCCGATCAATATCGATAATTGTACAAACAGACAAGAATGGAGTATGCTTTATGCTTTTTCTGACTCAGCTCTGTGTTTTGTCCAATAAACATCCTTTAAACTTCTTCTATACAAGTGTACCAAGGACAATATCTGGATGGTTCTTGTAATTTTCTTATGCTTTGCCAGGAGTTACAGCATGACTATGAAATCGGTAGAACAGCAGTAGGAATTTTCTTTTCAGTTCTAACACAGTTCGGGATTCTCAAGGTAGTAATTAATTTCTTCTTTTTCATTTTGGTACTGCAGTGTCTAGTAGGTGAATACTAGCCTATGAATGTGTCTGAACTCGTCATTTTAGTGAGTGGTCTCTAGTCATGCAAGCCATACCAGATGGGAAAAGATTTCAGAGAGTAAATTCAATACACGACTGTGCCATTGTGCAATGGAAATCAAAATACTGAATAATGGTCTTAAACCACAAGTGTTCTTGTGCAGTAGAAAAAATGTCTTTCCTTGCTTGCAGGGAATAAGCCTATGGTGGATCAGGAACAATCAGATAAGGAACATCTGGTATATAGACACAATTTGTTTGTTGGTCTCACATACCCAGTTGGGCAGTCAAGCACAGTCTGGGCCCTAGAATTTTTGAAGGGGTGGTTTACTCCCTGAGCCAATGGTACAGGCACCTTCAGCTGTAAAGTCCATGCAACGATGCTTTAACAAAACTAAAACTTGTGTTTTGCTTTTCTCAAAATGTGCTTTCTATAATGTGTGCCAGGGTACAAAGGAAAAAAAAAAAAGGTTTCATTTTTCAGGGGTTGTTTTCATTTAAATAGTTTTTCTTTGCCTTGTTGCAGGGGGGCAGAAATAGCCACAGACTGTCTCTTCGTGTCCTGCCAATCTGCCCTACCGTGCAGGGTGTGCGTTGAGGTGTCGTTCCCACAAATGGTGATTTGAGAATGTGGACATACAGCATTAACGACACCGGCTGCATGACTGCATAGCCTAGCAGATCCCAGTCTGTCCTTACAGCTGCGGGTTCATTTTCCTACAGAAGGGACTTGTTTCTTGCTGTGCCACTACAAGGAGTGTTGCAATTTAAATGATACCATAGATCACCACCAAGATTGGTTATAGTGGATTATACAACCCACTCCTCTGGGATAGGGGCAGTGGTCCTGCCGAGTACTTAGCCTTGCCAAGCCGGTAAGATTAGGCAGGCTGGCAGGTGGGAGTCTGGAGCAAAGAGTTACCGGAGGCTGCAGGGAAACACCAGGTGTGGCAGGTCGAGGTCATTTATTGGTGTTCTCCATTCATAGAAGAATTGATGTTCTCCATTCATAGCAAAGTAAGTGTTGGAATGACGATGCCAAGTCGTACATGATACAGAAATAGTAATTGTGGGGGTCATACTGGATGTACATGATAGTCCATGAGGATGCTAGACACAGGCCTGAAAGACAAGGGAACAGAACTGGCTGTTACTGCACAGTTCAGTGAGGTGGGTGTTGCTTTTCAATGACTCCATTTAGCTATGCACTTCATAGTCTCTGACCAGGAAATACAGGATGAAATATAAACGCCAGAAATAGGAATCTACCTACCGCTCTCATAAGATTTGTCATCAGACACTCTTCTGTACTTGGAGATCACCTGGGTTAGCATACAGCATTTTCTTCTTCATCATAGTTTTTATGTTTGGTCCAGGCTTACTGAACACACGAGAAGCTGAAGTGCTCGCTGACATGAGAGACAATCAGTCTACCCCTCCTGTTTTCCCTCAGTGCTGCAAGGAGTGGGAGAAATCTGTTGCTCTGCTTCTTCCTCAAACCATCCAACACCAACACACACCTCTGCTGCTGTCCATGACCTCGCAAGGTATCAGCCTTGCACTGTTTGTAGCCTCTTTGCTGGCACCCAGTTTAGAAAAATACTGTTGAATTTCATTCTTGCTGATCCTGTTTCTAACTGTGAGTAGCAACAGAAATGTACTGGAGTTGCTTCTCTGCAATTCTGGGCAAATGAAACTGCATTGAATTTAAACAGAGGTTGGACTGGATATTTGCAGCTACTAGAAATTATTTACAGTGGATGTTACAATTTGCAGGAACTGAATGTAGACCCCTTTCTTCCTCTTGGCATGGTCTGTTTGTCTGAATCATGTATATTTTTAAAACACTGCCAAAGGTCCAATTTTCCTGCTTTCCTGCAGCTTCTGACCCAATGAGCTGTTGGGAAGAGTATTAAAAATAAACAAAAGTGTGGCTATCACTCTCAGATTTTTAATGCAAATTAAAAAAAAAAAAAAAAGGAAAGGAAAGAAAAGAAAATGAATGTGCTTACATATAGGGATTCTGTTTTTCATTTCTGACTAGGACTGCCTGTACATTTCTTTTCTGCCAGATTGAGAACTGCTTCCCAAGTAGGATAAAGTCATGAAACTCCAAGGAGATGGCCACCAGTGATCACATGTGCAGGCTGCTGTATATATTTAAGGAAGCAGTTCAAACACGGTGTCTCCTGCTGCTCCAGTAGAACAAAGCTGCCATTACATGAGCAGTGCTAACCAGATTATATACTTAATGAAATATCAAGGCATTTAATTCAGAAGTATTTCTTGAGGAAGCAAGCCAGTGATACTGAATTTTAGAGGGCATAGCCTATGCTTCAACTAAGTCTACCTCTCATAAATAGCAATATCAAGGAGCCATTAATAGTTACAAGAAATTTAGCAGAAAATGCTGTTTCCCTTCACTGATGCTTCTTCCTCCTGTGTCAGCTCCACGTAATGTATGTGTTGTGTGAGCAGAAGGGGGGCAGGCGGGGGATAATAGCCTCTGCTAATCCTCCACCAGCATAATGTCCGTTAGGAGCCAGGGATGTAAATTAGAATGGAAACCCTGCTGTCTGTCTTCCCTCAAGGTCACAGCACCAGCTCCGAGCCCACCAGCCTTTATCCAAGTCCATAAAGGGGAAATATAACTTAAATGCAAATCTGATGCTTTGCCATACTGAAAACCGATATGATACATCAGTAAGATCTCTGCTCACACCACCAGTCCTCTTTCAGATTACAGTAGGACTATTCATTAATCTAAGGTGCAGACAGGTGGGCATGGCTTCAGAGTGGTGCTGCTTCCCAGCATTACCTAAGAGGTGTATTTGTCTCTCTGTAATGTTCAATTCTCGTAATTACTCAGAATTACACTTTCATTCAAGCTGCCTGTTACTGATCTGACCCTCTGGCACATTGGTCACAGGAGGATGATGGCCATCCCCTCACAAAATCCCCCAACAGCCCTCTGGTGCCATGAGTCCTGGTGCTGGTTGCTCTCCATGCACCTGTGGCCTACCAAGCTCTACCAAGGCAGCAAGCTCAGAGTCAGGTTTAACGTGTTGTGCTGCAGGTGCGTTAGCAAGGGAAGGGATGATGTTACAGCCAGCTCCATCCAAAGGACTCTCTCATAAATTGCACTCATAAATTGCCCTCAGCAAATTTGCAGATGATGCAAAACTGGGAGGATGGCAGATACACCAGATGGGTGTGCTGCCCTTCAGAGGGACCGGGACAGGCTGGAGAACTGGACAGACATGGACACACTGGAGCAAGTCCAGTGAAGGACTGCAGAGACACTAAAGGGACTGGAACATCTGACATAGGAGAGGCTGAGAGAGAGGCAAACTGTTCAGTCTGGGGCAGGGAAGGTTCTCAGGGAACTTCTCCATGTGTAAAAACACCTGGTGGGGGTGAGTGATGAAGACAGAGCCACTCTTCTCAGTGATGCCTACTGATGGGACAAGAGGCAAAGGGCACAATTAGAAATTGTTTCACAATTAGAAATTGTTAGAATTCCATCTAAGAGTATAAAATAACCTTTTATTTTACTGTGATGGTGGTCAGACACTGGCACAGGTTGCCCAGAGAGGCTGTGGAGTCTCCATCCTTGGGAACAGTCAAAACCCAACAGGACGCAGCCCTGAGCCATGATGTCCATACTAGAGCATGGAGGTTGGACTAAGTGATCTCCAGAGGTGCCTTCCAGCCCCAGCCACTCGGTCATTCTGTGAACTATTCACTGTACTTCAGTAATTTTACAGGGTTACATGAATAGCTGCACCACTCTCTCTCCTCAGAATGAATCTGAAGTCTTTGTGTTACATCTGTACAGAGAGGTTTTTCAGAGAGAAAACTTGTATACTGTAACTCCTTTAATTATGAATTATGGCAACACTTACTTTGAAAGGTTTATATTTTACTCCATTTCAAAGTCCTCTTTGGTTTAGAATTACTTTGGTTACCATCAAAACAGTTTTTTTGTTGTTGTTTTGCTTAAATTGAGAATATGTTTGTATTGTCAAAACAAATGGTGTGGGAAAAGAACTGAGCATTGCCAATGTTTTTCATAGTAGTAGTATTTGATTTCACTCATCGGGTGTCTGGCGAACCACTTCAGAAGAGAAAATATTCTCACACATGCACATACACACACACATATTTGGATGCCCACGTATTTTGCCCTAAATTCAAGCTCTATTAAATGCAACTGTGGAACACACCCAGGTAAGTTATGATCGATACAGCTTTTGTGATCTGTTGCTGGTACTTTTGGAGCCACACCTGCAGAGCTGTTTTGAAACAAAGGTACTGTCAGTAAATATTCTTACTAGCAGGCCCCCTGAGTCACTCTGCAACCTGGAACCTCATCTTCAGTACACAAGCATATCAAGGTTTTGTGAAACAGAAGAGAGTAATATAATTTATGTCTTGCTGTTATTTATTTTTTCACATCAAAGCCTTTGAGGTAAAAATAGATATATTTATTTTTCTGAGGTAATATTTCATTCAGGAGAGAGCAATCATGCTCTGACTTGTCCCTCTTGACCAGTAGATGCTGAAACACTGTGTAAGATGGAAAACACTGCAAAAATATATTTAAATACTTCTGTGATATTGTTAGCATGAGTTTTTTATTCAGGAAATGCAGTGAGTTGAGAAGTATGGGGCTAGTAGACAAGATCTGCAGTGAAAGGTACTATGATATTTTTATATCGAATGTATCATATCATTTTATATAGAGTTTACATGCCACGTCCTCTTTTTCTTTACAGGGTATATACCCAGTTACTTAGACAAGGATGAGCTATGTGTAGTATGTGGGGACAAAGCCACCGGATATCATTATCGCTGCATCACTTGTGAAGGTTGCAAGGTAAATGGCACAGTGGGAAGGTGGGAATCAGAAATAGCTCTCCAGCTCCTCCATTTATACAGACTTCCTGAACTGTGCTGTCAAAAAAAAAAAAAAAAAAAAAGCCAAAGATTAGAAGCGAATAAGAACATCCAGTACTGATGATAAGCCATATCTGGCTCTGCTGCTGATCTTCATATGCATAAGGAATATAGTTGATTTTTGCAGTGTTTGGTTCTGCAAAGAAGACAATGAATTTAAATTTTTTTGTTGTTGTTTAACTGTTAGCTTTTTCATTTCCTTTTTTTTTTTAATGCTTCTTTGGCCATGTTCTCAGCCAACGTACATCAGCATCCTCCCAGGAACTTCAGTGAAGCTGTTTATGCAATAGCTGAGATTCTGCCTATGGCCATGATGAATCTGTAGTGATTAACAGTGTTCCAGTGCCTCCCATCATCACTTAAAAGAAATAAAAACAAGAGTGCCTTCCACATGCTCATACAGCAGTAACATCCATCACTTCAGGAAGCATTGACACCCAGTTAAAACAGACGTAAAATTTTTTTTGCTTCTTTAACTTAACAATATTGAAATGTGCTTTCAGTCCTAAATTGCATCTCTAAAGCTACATAAAAAATGAAAAAAAAAAAAGGATTGCTTTGGGCAAGTAAATTAAGAAAAAGAAAAGAAGTAACACAGTCAGTCAGGCACATTTTACATGATTTCACTGCCATAAATTTGCCTGAGTAGCTTGAGATGCTGTAAGAAAACTATTCTTTCCTGTGGGGAAAAAAAAAAAGTTCTTCTAAACAAATGGGACCACACATGTCATGCGTTAGTGTCATGGGACTAAGCCACAAAAGTAATATTCTGTTCATTCCTGAAGTCTGGAATATTTAGATTTGAAATTCTGGGTTTGGATTGGTTTTAGAGCTCCATATCACAGTAACAGTACTGAAATAGTTCCTTCTATTGTACAGCATTGTCCTAAAATACATTTATGAGATGCACAAGGATCTAAATATCCTATGTGTAACAGGTTTGTGGTAATAGTCATAATGGTTTTATACGCATACATACATGTATGTATGAAAAAATATTTATATATGAGAAAAATTGTGGAACCAAACAAGTGATTTTCACCCATTTGCATCCCATATACCAGATGATAACAATTCATAAAATATATGAATATGACTTAATTCAGATACAATGACAAGTAAGTAGTAGTGTGGCTTTATGAAATAGCTTTTGCCCCCAGTTGAACAGCTATATTTCTCACCAAATTTCCTACTGAAGTTTTTGGTACTCTAACTGAAGTGTTTCTTTGTATGTCTACCAGCTATTGTAAACATATAGCATACCAAATCTACTTAGGTTTTCATAAATAATTCTTCTATCTGATGTGCAATTTAAAATAATGCTTATGTGCACAAAGAACCAAGGTAACCATTTGCAACAAGTAATTAATTTGTTTCTCCTCCTTATAGTTAGCTTCCAGACTGTTTTGTTTTGTTGTTCTTCTTGCAAATGTATTCACTGTACAAGATGGCTTGACAGCTATTTTGTGTGAACAATTTCAACTCATGCTTTGGAAGGTCTGCATATACATTTCGAGTTGTATGATTTATCAGCAAAGGTATATATAATTAATTCTCAATAAATTTGACATTTACTAGTCACTTCTACTCAAAATTACTTTCATTTTGTAACAAATTTAATTAGGGCTGACAGACACAAATTTGCTTTGTTGAGTACTTTTGTGAGCATAGGATCTTCACACATGGTTTCTGAAGAGTAAATTGTAAGGTCTTGAAATATAAATAAAACAAATTCAGATGTCCCTGAATTATTTCTCCAAGCTGTACCCACTGCACCTATTTCTGTATAGGTGCATAGTAAAAGAATTTAGGAAAAGAGACGTTTCCTTACAATAAAATGTGCTTTCTTTTATTGTTAAAAAATATATATATTTTATTGTTACACAGATTTGTTTTAAAGATTTGAAATCTACTTGTTCTCTTTATAGCTTAGAAATTCCCTTTTCTGTACTTCACTGTGTGTATGTGTGAAATTTCCAATGACGTAAGGGAGTCTGAATCATCTGTCAGATGAATCAAATGTGGCTGTGTGCATGATCGTAACAGCGTACACCTATTTATGCATGTGCATACATGAACCGAGTACAGGAAATGAAAGTGGCATACGTTTGTGTAAACACTAGCAAGATTACATGTAAGCCTGAAAATGAGTCTGAACACCAAGGCAGAGAAATGGGTGATCTGTGAGGAAATATTTAGATAAATATTGAGAGCAACTTCCTTATCACATATTTTCTAGAGATGATCAAAGAGTTTTCTTTTACTATATATATATATATATATATATATATATATATATATATATATATATATATATATGAGGAATACAAAGAAATGGGAGAATGAAATGTGCTGGTCCTCACACAGCTGGTGAAAAGTTAAAATTATAAAGCTAGAGCTACATTAAGTCCCGTGCAAGGTTTGGAAAACAGAAGTTCAGTGCCATTTCCTGAGATTCATCAGAGATTTTTCTATTTCTTGCTCTAACTAGAGGTTACTCAGTGTGTCCAGAGACATCTGCAGGGAGGAGAGGGGCAGGTTCCGTCTCTAGGAATTTGTCACAGGGTTGAGAGTAAAATCCAAATCCAGTTGGGTAAATGAGAATTTGAGACCTCATCCAAACTCCACGTGAGAACATCTTGCCTTTGACTTCCTGGATTTTGGTTCAACCCAGCAGGTCCCAGTCCTGCAAAGATTTACACACATACTTTATTAAGTCAGTTTAATTACGATTTTAGATTTTTTGTTATGAAGGAGGAAAAAGTTGCACCCTTAGCTCAAGCCAGATGTTGTAAGATAAAATTCTAGTAAGGACAGAGTTCTTCACTGTCTTTGCAGGAGACAGAAGCACAAACTGAAATACTTTTTTCTCTGTGTCTTAATTCAACATCTTTATTAAGGGATAGATACTACACACAGCTGTAAGATTTTACCTGGTGTTACCTAACATGATTAAAAACAGACCTTTTGCCTAGTGAAGTGAAGAGACTATTCATTAGATAAAATCCCTGCTCACTTGGATGTTGCCACTGTTTTCAGTGAAGCCAAAGCCATTTAGAGTGGCTCCAGTCAAACAGGACCAGGGTCTCAGCATGTTCTGTATGTCAGGGTGGTCCCAGTTTGCATTGCTGAATGTAGACAGTTTCAAACAATGCTGACAATTGAAATTAATGTAGAATTTAAATTTTTGCCTTTGCAACTTATCTTGTCCGTATTACCATGGTCATGAGAACTTTAGCTCTTGCTGAAGCCATTGAGAAAACTCTTATTGAAATTAGGTCTATATTGTTCAGAGAGAAGTTGTATCTGATTTCTCTACCTAAGGCCAGAGTCTGTGGTATGTACGAATCAGTGACCCTAGTGGAGGTACATTAGTTTGCGTGAGCTGAGATCTGACCTCATATCTGTACTGCAATTGACTTTATAGATAGGTAGATACAATATATATGGAGAGGGGTAGAGCTCTTGATTGGTGATGCTTGTTTTGAATACAGAGATTTGTGGTAAATACGAATTAATTCCTTTTCTCAGAAATGCAGATAGTTTGAAAATTATGGATCCATTATTTAGAACCAAACTCAAAGACTGGGAGAATTGGGCTTGACTGCAAAATTCTTAGTCTTGCCCTGATTTGGTTGGTTGATTGGTTATTTGGCTTTGATGGAAAGATGGAAGCAAAGCTGTTGATTCTTAACCCTTTAGTAGCATTACTTACACACCAGCCTTCTTACTATTTGCAGAAGCTGTCCTGTAATTAAAAGTATGTATATGTCTCCTAATATCCTTTGAATTGATTGTATAATTTAGAAGGTGGCTCAAAATAAACTCCCATGTTCAAATACAAAAAAAAAAAAAAAAAAAAAAAAAAAAAGAGTATGAAACACAGGACTGGAAGAAGACGTGTAATGGTTATTTGTTTGTCAGGACAGTTGTCCTTATATCTTTATTTATCTCAGATGGCTATATGTTTTAATTTTTAGGCTGGAAGTACCCCATGAAACTCAGAAAATGAATACCACAAACTATAAATCTGTTTTGTTCTCCTCTTTGAGAGTTTAATGGAGTGTTTTATCCTGCATCCTTAGGTGCATTTCTACCAAACCAAGGTGACTCTCAATTTGAAAAAATTACACAGTACTAATGCTTTCCAATGTATTTATTTATTGCACTTAGGGATTTTTTAGAAGAACCATTCAGAAAAACCTCCATCCAACCTATTCCTGTAAATATGAAGGAAAATGTGTGATAGACAAAGTAACAAGAAATCAGTGCCAGGAATGTCGCTTCAAAAAATGTATCTTTGTTGGCATGGCAACAGATTGTAAGTATATTTTTCTCTTTTTCTTCTTTTTCTCTTTTTTTTTTTATGTATTTATTTGCTTAAAGTATGTTGATTGCTGAAGATTGTTAAAGTAAAGTAGAACTGCCAGCATTTTTTGTTTTTAATAATTTGTTCTAGGGAAATATGCTTAGTGCATCAAACCACTTTTAAAGGCTATGGTTTTTTGTTTACGCTTTACCAGACTGCACCTTCTCCTGGCCTTACCAGGCGGAGTAGCAGTAGGAATGTTAACTCTTAGGAGGAGAGGAGGGAGAAATGCATCTGGATGGACACTTTGCTTGAAAAAAACATCTTGTTTAGAAAATTCTGGAGGATGTGAAATTGAATGTCATTGTATGAGTCATCCTGCAGTTGTTTGTTTTATTTTTAGCTCTGAAGAAGTTATCTGCAAAGAATTCGACTCTCATTCTAAAGAACTAGAACATATGGCTGTAAGATTAACCCTTAGGGGTCTTCTTTTCCTGACATTGCACAGGGATTTACACCAATAACTTCAATTAGTGCAAATGGGAGGAACTCACATAAATCCCCCTGTGCATTAATGTTAATGGTTGTTGCCAGCATAATCCTCTGGAAAAAAAAAAAAAAAAATGAAAGAAGGAAAACAGACCCAGTAAACAACATAAGAATATTCCAACATAGTATTTTTCATTGGTAAAGTAATATATAACAATGTTTTCTGTATAGAAAGGAACAGAATAAATGTCACAATTTTAACCAGGTGGAACTCTAGGAGAGGGAGCTGAATAACCAAGTAACTCTGGATCATCAGTTCAAATCCAGCCCAGTCTGACACATCAGACAATGACAAGCATCAACCATTTAGCAGCTGTACAGAAAAAGAAGTTTGTCTGAGTTTGTTTCTGACTAGAAAGTGTCAATACCATAAAGCTGTCTCTGTGGAGAACACATACAGATGTGTCAAAGGAGCTGTCATTGAGAGTGGCAGACAAGCTGGCTATCTCAAACTCAAGAAAGGTTTCTCCCACCTTAGAATTAAAATGTGTGAACAGCACTGTTTAAACAGGGCTTGTGTTACTCCTACTTGCATGCCACCAGTTGTGGATCGGAACGGTCCTCCTTCTTTTAAACAGGGCAGCCTTTTCAATGGCCTGTTCGTTTTTGTATGGGAATTGGGAAGAAGCCTTCTGTGATGGTCAGAGATGTACAGCCCTGTGTCTTGTGCACCTGGCATAGCTGGGACTAGAGGGGATCTAGGGAGCCACAAAATGACTCCATTTGTAAGGCTTGGGGAAAGAATCAAAGGCAGGTTGTTTTTGATCATATCATGCAACAGGTAGTTGATCCTCCTATGAGTAAGACCACTCATCTATGTACTCTCTTAAATCCATTACATTATACTGACTTACAAGAACACATTATGAACAATAGAGTATTGATTTTGCTAGTACTACTTTAAAGAAAATAAAAATGCATCTTTCCCAACGTGGACTACACAAAGTCAGTTACAGGAGTGTTTTGTCTCAGTCCTCAGAAAGCTTTTACATACCAGTTTATTGGTGGAATAAGCCACTAAAGACATTACAGTATACATACATGTAATATTATTAGAAGGATAAGTCATTCATTTTCCAGGCTTCTGCAAAAATGAAGTTTGGAGAGAGAAATAAGAGAACTATGTCATGTGTGGGTCATACTGAAGTACTTCTTTACTGATTAAGCACTCAGTTTGTTATCATCTGCAGATGATGCCAAGCTGAGAGGTATAGTTGGTAGGACAGAAGGGAAGGAAGCCATCCATAAGACCTGGACAGGTTTGAGAAGTGGGCCCACGTGAACTGCATGAGGTTCAACAAGGCCAAATGCAAGGTCCTGCACCTGGGTCAGGGCAATCCCAGACTTGAGGACATATTGGGGGATGAATGAATTGAGCTTTGCAGAGAAGGACTTGGGGGTAATGCTGGATGGAAAATTGGACATGAGCTGGCAGTGCATGCTTGCAGTCCGGAAGGCCAGCCATATCCTGAGAGAAGGCCGAGAGAGCTGGGGTTGTTCAGCCTGGAGAAGGGAAGGCTCCAGCGAAACCTTAGAGCAGCCTTTCAGTACTTAAAGGGAGCTTATAAAAAAGACAGAAAGTGACTTTTTACAGAGGCATGTAGTGTTAGGACAAGGGATAATGGCTTTAAACTGAAAGAAATTTAGGTTAGATATCTGGAAGAAATTCTTTACTGTGACGGTGATGAGGCCCTGGCACAGGCTGCCCAGAGAAGCTGTGGATGCCCCATCCCTGGAAATGTTCAAGGCCAGGCTGGATGGGGCTTTGGGCAGCCTGGTCTGCTTGGCACAAACCATTCTGTGGTTCTATGATCAGTTAAGATGTTTGTAACCAGTAAGGATATCAGGTACAGGAAAGACCAAAGTTCAGGCAACCGTAAGAGCTCCCTGCCATTTTTGTATGCTTTTATCCCTGCTAGTGGTGTTGGATGACAGCAAGCGGTTGGCAAAGAGGAAGCTGATAGAAGAGAATCGAGAGAAGAGACGTCGGGAAGAGCTGCAGAAAACAATTGGGCACAAACCAGAGCCAACAGATGAGGAGTGGGAGCTGATCAAAATTGTCACTGAAGCACACGTGGCCACCAATGCACAAGGAAGCCACTGGAAGCAAAAAAGGAAATTTCTGGTAGGGACTTCAGCCTTTTACGTTGCTCTTGGAGTCAGGTTCCTTTGTTTCTTCTAAAGTTCCTTCCCAGCGTTGCAGCCACTGGTGTATCTGTATTGGCTTAAATGAAAAATTGTTTATTTTTGTAGTCAGTGCTTACTTATTCTTGGCTGAGGTTCAATCTTTGATCAGACCACGTACTTCAAAAGATAAATAGCTTATTACTCAGTTCAGGCTTACCCAGCTGGATATTTCTAATGTGCTATGATAAGAAAAAGTAGAAAAATTGTTTCACTCCTGATTAACAGCGGTATCAGTCTATAATGTACAACATATCTGATTTATGTATTACATCTAGGAACAGTTGTCTTTATTAGGGACTAGCATGCAACATATTTAAAGTGTTGAAGAAAAAATGGCAAGTTTTAAATAGAAACTGATATTTTTAATTAATAAATTGTACTTCTGGTTTCCTTGTTCCAAAGTGAACACATTAATTAAAGTAAATTTGATGAAGAAAAATAAATTTCAATGAAAGTAGGATGATACCTACACTATCATATTGGGTTTGCAAACTACAAGAGGACTGAAGTTTTCAGCCTATACCTAAGGAACAGAAAATAAATGGTGATGCTCAGTCTTAGAAAAGAATTTATTTTTCTAAATCAATTTTTAAAGAAAATCCATGCAGAATACAGAATGCTTAGGCAGCACAAAAGAAAGATTATAGACTGCATGTCAGGAATACACAGGTGTCTTTAACAGCCTGGGTATACCAAATCAGATAGAGTATGTTCATTTTTCGCAAGCCTAGGCTCCTGCTGTCTAATCCACAATGGGAATCTTTACCCATTGTTAAATTGCAAGAAGAAACTTGATAACCAAAGCAGCTGATCCCTGTAATGTTTTGTTAACTCCAGTGGCAGTGCCCAGATTTCTATATGAAAGGGCACACGTTCATAGTAGTGTCAGGAAAAACACAGCCAGTGGTCACTGGCAAGAAGCAACAGAGAAATTTCCAGTTTTCCTGCATAGCAAGGTTTGCTGCATGGGTTTTAGCAGGCCAAGAAGCTGAAACTATAACATCAGCTGCAGTGGTGCATGGTTATTTGGACAGGAGTACTGCTCTGTTGGTATCACTTGCTCTAGGATAAAACTGGGGAGACTGAGGTTGGGGTACAGGGATGAGGCAGGGTGTGAAGTGATGTAAGGACAGGGCTGTTGGGAGAGGGGCAAGGTGGAGCAGAGGCAGGGGTGGCAGCTGAAATGGACAGTGCAAAAACCAGCGGTGACCTCCACAGCTGGCTCTAGGCCAGACCAAACTGCTCTTGGTGCAGCCCTCGCTCCAGGCCCTCCGTGTATTTTTTCACTCATGCTGAAGCCCTAGAGTTTCAAGGTGAGTGTAGAGAGCAGCTCACCGACACCTTACTGTGAGCACAGAAGGGAAAGTCCAGGGTGGCCTGACAACTCCAGGCAGAGGGCTTTGAAAGCTCCCTGCCAGAAGCTGTTGGAGAGCAGGAGGAGCTGACTGCACACTCCAGGAGCTATGGGTCAGCCCTTTGGCAGATGAGGCTGGTCCTTCAACAGCAGGAGCTCCCTGGAGGTCTGGACCTCTTTCCTGTTGAGGTGAGTTAGGTGGCAAGGGCTCTCCAGCAGCATGCCCTTCTGGAGTGTGTTTGTTTTAGCTAGCCACTTGAATTCTTCTGGCTTTCCCAAGGCAATGCTGTATTCTCTTTTCTTCTCACTAACAATGTTATGCGTGGCTTCAGCTTTGGGTCTTCTTGCTTGGAAGTGAAGAATATTGTTTATCATGAGCACGCAGACAATGTGGTTTAGTTTCTCAAGATGCAGGGAAGGGGAGAGCCTAAAACTGGGATTATTTGAGCTTTTTAGCAGGAGAAGCCCATAGATAATTGAGCCCAGTCCTCTTCATTGTTCTTTTACAATTGGTTCTTGTTTTATTAGTGCACTGCTGAGTTTTTTCTTGAAAGAAGTTAGATTTGGATTCAGACCGATGACAGAGATGGGAAAGGATCTTTTATGATGTGTTACTTTAAAAAAAAAAAACTATCGCGCACAAGTTTTTGTTACAGGCAGCAGTTTCAGCACCATGAACTCCATCAGTCTTAAAGGCGTTGTTCTCTGGGTCTTGTCCCATTTTGAACTCTCTAACATGAACAAAATGGGACCTCTGCATAGTGTTTGGCAGGTCTTTTACAACTGCAGAGCTGCACTTAGCAAACAGAGGAACAGCTTTGTCTGTTTTAAAAATACACAGTAACATTGACAAACTGTCGTAGAATCGGAAGAATGTGTTGAAATGCAGTCAGAATGAAAAACATTCATCGTGGATTCTGGTCAAACCTATTTTATTATGTGTTCCTATTGAAATCTTCATAATAGATTTTTTTTTTTCTTGCTTGGAGAAGTCTTGGTCTGAAGTCATGCAGGAGGTGATTTTCAACCAGAATTTTACCCAGATGAGTTCAAATTCTAGTTAGCTTATCCAGACTAGCTTTACATTAGCCTGTTCTTAGTCATCAGTTGTTTTAGCCTGATTTTGGAAACAGGCCTTGACAATAGCCTGGAGCTCTGTGATATTGGGCAATCTGTTCTGGGAATGATTTCAGAACTTAGAGTAGGTGAAATAGCCCAGTACTGCAAAGCTCTGAGCATCTTCCAGGGGTGTAACAAGTCACCTCTGTTCCCTTTGCTTTTAGAGCAACTTGTGAGAAACTAATCACTTAAGAAACAAGATCATGCCTATATTTTAAAACAAAAAATGCATAAACTGCACCCACAAAATGTTCAGATAGAAGCACAGGGAAGAAACTGCATGTGCACAAAAATGCAGCTGCCCACACAGCATGGGGAGTGGCTTGCCAGTCCCCCATTTCCATGTGCAGTCTTATCTTTCACAAATGCTTTACAAACAAATTCACACTTTGTGGCATAATGGTCATAACTTAAAAAGTGGAGTTAAAAAATAGTATTATTTTTTATTTTAACTTATCTTTGTTGCCAAGCAGGACTTTTTAGAGTATCAAATGCTTGCTCGAAGATAGATTGTTCCTTTAAATATCTTTCTTGATATCCTTAGCCAGAAGACATTGGTCAAGCACCAATAGTTAATGCCCCAGAAGGTGGGAAAGTGGATTTAGAAGCCTTCAGCCAGTTTACAAAAATTATCACACCAGCGATTACAAGAGTGGTGGATTTTGCCAAAAAGTTGCCTATGTTTTGTGAGGTAAGAAAAATCCTTGCATCCCTCATTTACATAGCTGTGGTTATACTGTATTCAGAATACTGGCACTGAACTGTAACAGGTAGGACTTTACTTAAAAATCATAACACTTATAATTAAAAAAAAAAAAAAATCAAAATAGATGGGATTAGAATCATCTGGATTTTTACGAATTTTCTTTCTCCTGTGATTACTGAAATCCTGATTTTGTTCATCTGGAAGTTGTCATGGTTCATTAGAGACCTGAATGTCTTTAGAGGTAGCCTTGTACAAAGCAAATGAGCCAAAGGAAGCTGTCCAGAGGTATATTTGATACGTTTAATCAGATATTTTCACACACAATTCCCTCTGTGCTTTCCAGTTCCTTGGCAGGTTTAGTATTGTGGAGTTGGATCTACACAGTAACAAGTTCTTCAAATGCAGGAACGCACCCCTATCCAGGAATGGCACTTGCCTCATTGTATTCCCTAGGCATGTTTTTCCTAAATGAGGAGAGTGTGCATATGAGAATCAGTTAAAGTAATGGGGTGTCATTCCAGGTAGATAGTCACATGTAAAATATACTCTAAATAGACTCAAATAGACTTGGCTGCACATTAGGAATACAGAGGCCCTAGGCTGATCTCATTTACACTGAGGTATCATTTTTAATGAAGGACCAGATGTAATGGCTGATGATATTTTTTCCTAGATTAAAAAATGTTATCGTAACTGCAGCCTGAGTGTAACTAAAAGAATATTTCAGTTGTAATAGGTGTAATAATTTTAAGTGTTGCTAATCCCTTAGGATCCACAACCGTGAAAGTTTTAACATGGAAATATCCCCAGTCCAGCCACGGAAGGATGCCTGCCTGCTCTCCCACACCACAGAAAAACACTTGACTCTGCTGGAGAATGACCATGCTGAAGGAGTTCATTGGGCTCCCTAACATGGGAACAGCTTTTCCCTCTAATAAGTGAACAGTCAGGAAAGAAACATCAGTTAAGGCAGCCATAGCATTTTACTCTTCCGTGGCTGGCAGCTTTTCTTTAAGGTCAATCAAGGAGAGCTATTTATGTCAGCTAATGGTCTTTACCTCCTCTGGCACCTACAGAGTAAGAAGAACTAAATATCAATGGTTGGCATAGTGTAAATAGCTCTCCCTGGCTAATCTTAGCATTAGCTCCATCAGCCAACAGAGCATGAAATAGTGGCCCAGCATTAAGGTTTGAAAAAACAAGGAACGTATCCGTAGATCAGCAGGCCCCTGCAGCATTCAGTGTCTGAGGGGAACTGTCTCCTCTGATTTAGTGTTTGTTGGTTAGAAGTCGCAGTGACGTAACAAGGTAGTCTTTTTAATTTAGGAAGCTTTGGCCGTCACACACAGACTGCAGTGCCCATCTGACATCTCCTACCCCTCCTGGCTACCGTGGGCCCACTTGTGTCAGAGCTGAGCAGGAAGCATGGCTGAAGGAGTCAAGGAGTAGCTGGGCATGAACTCTGTAGGTTACACAGTTCGGCTAGGACAGGCTTTGCTTACAGCTGAGCCACTCTGTAAACCTGACACCCATACACCCATATACAGCGAGGTTTGACAGCAGAGTGAGGGGCAACTCATGGTGAAAAACAAGGGGATAGGACAGCTGTCCTGAGCTGTCAAATAGTTGCTGCTATAGCATAAAGAAAATGACAAGTGTTTGCTCCTTTTTGAAGGGGCACTGTCTTGTTGACTTTATTTCATACATTCATGTTTTTTAATCCATATCTTTTTATTAGGAGGAATGCAGTATGGGCTATGGACTGGTTTATGAGAAAAAAAAATCTCCTTTCTCTCTTAGGACATACACAGCATTCAAGCATTATCTCCATTCTTAATTTCCACACGGGCATAGGCTGAGAGTGCTGTATATCTCTGTAAAGGAGACTGACTAAGCAGAACTTAATCAGTTTGATGTGAGTTCAGGTGTCATGGGCATCAGTGATTCCACGTTGATTAAGTCTGCATACACAACCTTACTAGGTAGCTCAGCTCAGCTCAGCTCAGCTCAGCTCAGCTCCACACACTGCATTACGTGTGAGTGATGGCTGCCAGGGTGTCCTGCTGGGGTCCTGCCTTTTGCATTTTCTCCCTACAGTGAGAAAAGGAAAGGACAACGTGTATCAGACATTGGTCACTTTTGTTTACCCCGCTCCTGGAGGGTGCTCTCGTTGCAGTGCTCAGTGATGGGTAGTATTAAAACTAGCATAGTTGGGAGCACAACTGAAGTTCAGGCCTCCTGTCTTTGGTAAATGCTGCTATTGGTAATAAGACCTGAGGCAGAGTGTCAGCCAAACAGGTGTCTAGTGTAGCCTTCAGAATTAGGAAAGAAATGATGGATGGGCAAAGTCAGATCACCTCTACAACAAAGAATTTTTAAGAAGGTTCATGTAGGAAGAGAAGTTCTCTTTGGTTTAATGGCTCACTACTAAAACAGCTGAAGTGTCAAGTAATATCTTCCCTACTAGTGTCCGTCTGGTTTTCTTCCCCCATTCTTCATTCTCCTCCTTAGGTTTTTTTCTTCATTTCTCTTTGATTCATCTCCCTTCCTTTCTCTCATGTCTGTTTTTCTCTGCAGTTACCTTTTCTTGTATCTCTCATGGTTGCTCACTTTTTTATTTTTTCTTTTTTTTTTTCTTTTTTTCATTTCTTACTCTTTTCTTTTCCCTACTTTGGTCTCAGCAGCCAAGCAGCGGTGGTGTCGTTGGGTAACAAGACTGCCCCTGTGTCTGTGCAGCCTTCCACACACTACCGCTGAGCTGAGTGTGATCCTCAGATAAAGTGATTGCCCTGAACAGGATGAGTCATTTTTCTTATATATCAAGCACTTTACACCTGAAGTTGCCATTGCTGGAAAAATAGCTGCATGATTCAACGACTTTTCTGACTGTGGCTGGCTTTGTGCTTTAAACTCTTCTCTAACAAGCAGCTGCTTTCCTCTTGTGTTAGATAACTGTCTGGCATCCACTCTCCATGGTTTTACACCAAATAAATGCAATTGCTTTGTGAGTGCACAGTTGCCCCATAAACTTACAGTGTTTTGTGGTTTGTTTTGTTGAGTGTTTTTTTTTCATCTTGAATTGAAATTCAGGTAAATATAACTTGATATGAATCAGAAACGAAAGAATGTTTGCCTTCTTTCAATCCAAGTAGATACAAGTCACTTTTTCACGTGTGACTCTTTGCTGTTCATTTAGTGACAATCTCAAAATAGCCTTGTTTTTGTTTTGTTTTTTACTATTTTTGCTATTATTGGACTACCTATGTAAACATGAAGACATGCTTCACAGAACGCAATCTCCTAATGTGTCAACAACCTGGTAATACTTTATAAAAACAGAACCTACCTCTGCCAGTTTGGACACCTTACTGTTTTTTAAGATACGGAAGAGACAAGTCTTGCCACATGCCCTGAAGATCACAGCTTATGCACCAGCATAAAAGCTGGACCCATGCCATAGATTTTTTTGTCTGTCCAGCAATAATATGGGGAGCCTAGGGAGGTCAGCCTTACTAGGATAAATATAGCTTGATAACTTGCGTTGTTTGAAATGGACAGAGAATTCATAGCACATGCCTTACTGACTGAGATACCTCTTTTAGATTTAAAAATATATATATTTCATTCTGTTTATTTACAAAGCAGCCCACTCTTCTGGACCCTCCCAAACATCTTCCACTCTGGTCAGGTGAGAAATCAGCATGGCTGGCAGTGAGTTTGACTGGGCCTTTACCAGCCCCAATTATAGGTCATTCTGTTAGGCCAAGTTATCAGCTGGGGGAGCTCAGGAGTGGCAGAGAGGAGCCTCTCAGAATAAACCTTCTTAAGGTTCTTTGGACTTAATTTTATAATGTTCTTACAAACTAAGAGGTCTCATAGAAAGGAGCACTTCTGAAAGTTGGGTCACTTTACCTGAGTATCTGCACCGATCTGGTTTGCTGTGAGTATCTTGCCAAGGTCCACTTCCCTATCACTGTGTTATCACTAGATTTCCTAAGGGTACGTGAGGGTGTTAACCTGCCAGGAGTTTCTGAAAGCAGGAATGAGAGTCTTGGAGTTTTAAGAGGTGTTCTTGAACTAGCTGGTCAGCAGCACGTTTGTAGGGAGACTGCTGTATGCATGGTAGTGCCCTGGGATGTTAAATGTGGATTCATGGTCAAGAATTTGCTGTAGTTGTAAATCAGTTTGGTTTGAAAAACACATATTTTTGTTTACCATTTATGATTTCTGCAGCTGCCATGTGAAGACCAGATCATCCTTCTGAAAGGCTGCTGTATGGAGATAATGTCCCTCCGAGCAGCAGTTCGCTATGACCCCGAGAGTGAGACTTTAACGCTAAATGGGGAGATGGCGGTGACGAGGGGCCAGCTGAAAAACGGGGGTCTTGGCGTAGTGTCTGATGCCATTTTTGACCTGGGCATGTCTCTTTCTTCATTTAACCTGGATGACACCGAGGTTGCCCTTCTTCAGGCTGTTCTGCTCATGTCGTCAGGTGAGAACAGAAATATATGGGGGCCCCAATCATTCTGAAACTCTTTAGTCTTTGTCACAGGTCTCTCTTTAAAGAAATGGGGCATGTTAGATCTTGTAGTGCTGATCGGAGTAATATAGGTAAAATTCTTTCTCAAAATATTGATGCATTTTAAAATCAGTTTCGTGAGCACGAGGAAAAAAGGGTATTCAGAGAGACAGGCATGGAAGTGGCTTTGGTGACACATCTAGCTTGGTTTAGTGACTTAACGGGGAAGCAGGAGTGATCATCAGAAAGATCTGGTTCTGAGCCAGTTTGCCTTGACTAGAAAACTGCTAATTTAGCAACACTTGTCCTTACAGTAAGTTCTCTGTCCCCCTAAGTACTGTCATGCACTAGGTGAGAAGTACAGTTAATATGCATTTCCAACAGTCTCACACGCTTAGTTTGACCTTTGTTTTTTCCTACTTAACAGCACCCCCGCTTGCTAACTGGCATTTGAGAGCTGTGTTGATTCCTTGCACTGGGACTGTTTTAGCTGGTCTCTTGGTGACGTGATACACAAGCAGCATAGACCGTTTCGTATGATTTCCAAAGAGTTTCTTTCCTTCTCAGATCAAATATGTTTTTAAATATGCTTCCCCTGACTGTGCCAGCCCAAAGAGGAAATTCCATTCTTGGGCAGTGGCAGATTTGGCAAGGCTTTGTTTTAAGACCACTTTGAAGACTGGACACTGAGTAATAGTACACAGACAGCGATTAACGAGAATTAACTTTGTCTTCAAAACAGAAGGGTTTCCACATTCATCACAACACAGCACTTGACATTCCCAATCAAAACATTTTGATTTCTTTTTAGTTCCCTACACAGTGATACACAAACGGAGTTTCAGAAGGCAGTTCAGAAGACCTGCTTGCCTAGAACTGTCTCCTGAAAGGTGACCTGTGAAAGGAACTTTTCCAGCACTCACATGGGAGCTGATTCAAACATTCTGCCAAACTTTTGGCATTTATTGTTCTGCGGTGCTCCATAACAGTTTCCTTTGCAGCTCACTTGTGGATCGAAGATTGATCAAAGCCTTGCAGGCTGTAGTGAAACAGATGGGAAAGAACTGTAATTCAGACATCTGACAAGGAAATATTTTGGTTATTAGTTGTTTTACAGTAAGATATATATAGAAGCCTTGTCTTAGATCAAGGATATGCTGCTCCAGTCTCTGCAAGGAAACACTTCCCAAACAGCTATTTACAAGAAGATGGGCTAAATAGGCAAAGGATGAAGAAAGGAAGGATTATCTCCTTGTTCTATCAAGGATAGTACTGGGGCACATGTAAATGAGATGCCCAGGGTCAAAGAAGTTGTTGTGTCAGAGCAGATGTCCTTGGCCTCCATCTTTTCTTTTCTTATGGGAGAATCTTCCTATTTTGCCTAATTTGTGATCAAGAATTCCTTAAAGCAAACGAGTTTTAATGATAATTCTGTTTCTTTGTATCTGCAGATCGCCCAGGCCTTGTTTGTGTCGAGAGGATAGAAAAGTGTCAAGAGGGTTTCCTCCTGGCATTTGAACACTACATTAATTACAGAAAACACCATGTTGCACACTTTTGGCCAAAACTGCTGATGAAAGTGACAGATCTGCGAATGATTGGAGCCTGCCATGCCAGCCGCTTCCTGCACATGAAGGTGGAGTGCCCCACAGAACTCTTCCCTCCGTTGTTCCTGGAGGTGTTTGAGGATTAGAGAGACTGGAGCAGTCCTCCGCACCCCTGTCGCACTACTGGCTGTCATTTCATTCCATTGCCCAGCTCTTCTCACCCTTGTTTGTTCTTCTTTTGTTCTCTTCTGATTCTTGAGGCGGGGTTGGGTTTTTGTTTGTTTTTGTTTATTTGGGGTTGCTGGGGGCAGTTGCATACACATGGATGAAAACGTCCCTTTAATGCAGGTACTTGTGACTATTGCAATTTGTTCTTCGGTCCTTTGATGTGAACGCTTTGACAGCTTAACAGTGAAAATACAAACAGACCAGTCTCATTCACCAGCACTTGCGTGGTCACCAGCTCACATGCATCATTGCTTGGAAGTTATGGGAGATTAATTGAAGTGGCAGAAAATAAATTGGCCTCCAAGTTAAAACAGCTATTGTTAATTTGATCCTGGCAATTCTGTCTAGTATTACCTCACTTTGCAGGGCGCAAGTGACGATTTAATGCAATGAAATGTCCAGTCTTCATGGTTGTTTCTATTGTGACAATTACCATTATGATCTAGGATCTTCATCACCATTATGATCCCATCATTATCTGAGGATTGTTCCAATGGATGCAGTAAAACCATGCCTCATAAATCAAGTATCTAGAAAATGCAGAGTGGTAAAAGGGACTGATTTATTTTTTTCCACATGTATAAGAAAGTAAGATCCTTCAGTTCTTACTGTGTTCGAACTCCAGATAACTTCACTGGGAGGTCTGTTTGAGTAAGGAGGGAAATTCAGTCCTCTGAGATGCTTCTTCCTGAGAGTGGGGTGATTTGCTTGTGCTGAGGTGTGTGGATAATTCAGCGCTCAGAAGGAGTAGGCTGTTTGTCAGGATAGCAGGATTTCCTCAGAATTATTCAGGGATGTGAGTGATCACAGAATGATGACAAGGAGAATGAAACATATGGGATGACCATCAGATGGAACAAAAACCAGTTGTGTTATTAATAACACTCGAAACTGTACAGCTTTATCCCAGTAATACAAATAGCATTGCTTGGCAGTAATCTTTTGTTTTATATATATATATAAAGTTTATATGCACGTATATATATATAATTTTATATATATATAATTACAAATCTTCAGCAGATGTCTTAAACATTTTTCCATATTTTTGTTCTTTTTCTCTCTCTCTCTCTCTCCTTCTTTCACTCTCTCTTGTGTGTGTGTATGTTTATGTGTGTTGATCAGCTAGGTTCTCCCTCCTCGGTGTGTGTATGTGTTTTGTTCAGCTAGTTTCTCACTTGATTCCTTCAAATAATTTATTTCCACTAACTGCACTAGCAGGAACTGAACTGAGCAAAGACAGGATGTCCTGCTGCCAAAATCTGCAAGCCAGTATTCACAATACTGGAATGTTTGGAGGCCTGTAATGAGGGCATTATAGGTAGAGGTTCCATTCTGTCATCCATCTCTTTTCAGGGGCTTTGTCCCTGGATTTTAAAAACTTGATATTAAAACATTCTCTGAATTTGTATGATACATCAAAAGCATTCTTCTGTTCTTCCTGGGAACTCAGAGACTTAGTTCATCTATTTCGCACTTCCTCATATCCCACATTCTTTTGTGTTGTGCATTCATTTGTACCAGTTTCTGTCTCTGCTATTTATTGATATATTTGCCTGGCGAGTCAGTGGGCATTGTTAGGGTGGTTGTGTTGGCTTTCAAAGCTCATGGCCCATATCTAAACCAATACGTTACACATTTATCCCCTCATGAGACCATGTTACTCAGGAAAATTTTATCTTACAGGTGGAACACAGAATATATGTGCCAGAGGTTAAACTATTTTCACCTCTGTTTCCCTTTATCGCTGATAAAGTGTTTGGAGTGCTATTGGCTCTTCTTTCAGGGTTGTGGAATCTTGTTCTCCCTGTTCTTTGATATCATATGCACCTGTAGTGAGTTGTGAGCATTGATGTTATTCCTTACAGGTTGTGCACGTAATTTCGTGAGAATATAAAACACAATGGCGTGCTCAGGGCTTTTTGCAGGTAGCAAGTAGGCAGGCCATTGGAAATTAGTCTTTAAATGCTTGCTGGAGTTGAAGAACCTCTGTCATGAGCTGTTTGCTCCATCTCAAAATGTGTGCTAACACCATTCTCTACCCAAATTCCCGGTAGAGTGCTATGTCTTGGGGACAAGGAGCTGGAAACTCTCCTGCTTTTTGGAACAAGAGACCAGACAACTTGATGACCTTGCTTGTATTTGGTTCTGCAATCTCAGATGGGCAGCATTTGCAGTCAGTGAAGAGTATTAGATACCTGATTTGGGGTTGGCTTGATAGGGCACTGATAGTATATTGGAAGAGCACAAAACCAGCCAATCCATTACTGGCATCTATACCCCAAATGGCTCTCAAAAATGAGTCTCAAAAGTGTGTCTTTTGGAGTTCTGTACTGCCAGAGCATGGAGTTCCTTCTGAAGCCTGTCTGAGTATCTCACCTAATAGCTAAATGTGAGCTTGAGTTGGTGTACAAGTTTTTGACTGTGCTGCAGATGAGACCACAGAGAAAAAATGTCATTTTCTCCTGGTCATTCACGGTGACCTCACTACTAGCCTTTTTTTCCTTGAGCTTCAGTTCCTAGAGTCACATTGCTACTTGAGAGATTCAGTCTCTCATTAAGATCAACAATTCTCATCCTTTGGGTTATAAAGAAAATCAGTAGCCTAAATTGGAAGTCACTACCCAAAAGTGACTTCTTGTCACTTTTGTAACTACTGAGGCCACCACTACTGGCCTTTGAACACTTGGGAGTGTCAGGACTGCATTAATCAAAAAATAAAAAAAGGTCACATATTAGAAGAAATGTGAGAGTTACTGGATTGACATGGAGAAACAGCAAGAGATGAAGGAACTTGCAACACCCTGGACGGAGCTGCAGTTTGAGGCAGTGCTGAGAATTAATGCTTTGCACACAGGCTGCTGTAAAAATAATTGCTCATACAGGAACTTATCTCCAAAGGTGACCAAAGCAAATTACAAAGTTTTAAAACACAGCCTGTATAAATGGATGTCTGAATTCAAGCATGTAAGCTGCATTTAGGCATCCAAGCTAATGGCCTGACTTCCCAAGATGCAGATGCAGCTTGGGGTTGTGCTTAATCAGGGTTCAGAAAACCAGACCTCCTTTCTTAGGTGATTGCAGATGGGCCGAAGTGCCTAATATTAGGCGACCAACTTTGAATAGTTCAGCAGTGCTTTAAGCAGTAAGGACATATGTCGGCATACTTTTCTAGCTTTTTAGATTACATTGGAATCTGGCTCTGATTAACAGGGGGATTAGTAATATTCCTCAATTGAAAACTAAGACCTAGCTCTTAGTCTGACAGATTTGATGTCCTGACATCTAATGGCCTCTGATCTCCTACCAGTCTTATTTGTGTGTCTTCAGTGACTTCCTTAGTCTGACTCCTGATCTACATGATCATGAGAGCAAAAATAAAACCCATGAGGATGCTCTTGCAGACTCGTACTAGTGGATTTGACCTCAGTCCTGCAATGACTTACCTGCTTCTATATAGCAGTGGTCTCAGGCCACTGTAGAATTGAGCCACCTGATTTACCACCTGTGTGGCAGACATCAGTACTGCAGATACAGTCAGCAGCGTTTGTAGGACCTGGCCTTTTGAGGGAAACAACAAACGGGCACTTTACAGTGCAGTCCAGCATCTTGTTTCTGACGGTGCCACACAACCCTCATTTTTGCTTTGTGGTCTATGTGGGGTTGTTGCATAGAAGATTCTTCCTCTCGAACCTGATGGCCATCCTTCATGGTTTTGCCCTGGGTAACACGTGCATTTAGATGCCCATTTCATGTGTAATCTCAGTTAAGTTATGATATTTATAATGACACATATAGTGCGTGATAATGATTTTTGTTTACATTCTGCCAAAATGTAGGTGTTAGAGTTAGACCTCTGAGGCCCAAAACCATCCTTGAGAAAAGTGCTTGCTTCTTCAGAGGCAGGCATCAGAAAGAGAAAAAAAAATTGTCCAGAAAGACCATTTGTGTCCGAAATCTGCCAAGACAGGGCTGTTGATCACAAGCAGAGCATGTCATCGCTAGTGATGTATTTTTATGCTATGGAACTCTAACCTGTATATGTCATATTGACTTTTTGCTGCATGAATCATAAATTATAAAAATCAGTCTTACAGTTTTGAGATGTAGCCAGCATTCCTAAGGCTAAACCTTTTTCATTGACAGAATCGAAATCCACAACCAAGGAATATATTCCTCTCACTGTGAGAGCAATTGAAAGTGTTCAACATTTATCTTTTCACAAAGGAAGAGGCAACAGGACCTCTTAATGTGTCTTGTTATTGTGATCATCTGGAAATGATTGCCAGACGTTTCCTTTTGATATAGCAATGAAGTGATCCGTATTTAAATTTTATAGAGAGAAACTTTATTCTAGTGTGATAGAGATTTATTTTCCACTTAAAGATTCAAAACAGTGTGAGCACATTTTTTTACTATGGTATATTTTTGCTTTAAAATTAAAAACAACAAAAAAAAAAAGGTTTGGCCTTATCACAAAGTTTTAGTGTGTCGTATAGATGTTAGCAAATGCAAAGAGTATGCATTATTTGTGTGTATCCACATTGACTGATGTCGCCTTCGAAAAGCAATATTGTGCAGGTAATAAGTTGTTTGTGACTGTCCATTGCACAGTTTACCTTCTTTAAAAGCTAACCTTGTTTATGCACAAGACAATCAAATGTAAATCTACATCAGCACCCAGGTGTAGATTAAATTTATGTAAATTACTGAGCACAATGTAAAACATTAAAAGACACTTTATTTAATTACACATTTAATGTTGGTAAAGATAGTATCAGGGCATGAACTAGCTGACATACTGTAATTTCTTTTTCTCTTTTCCTACTTCCTTAGCACTCTTCAGTTTTAGTTTGCTCATAAATACATCAAATTAGTCATTCATCTTTTTTTTTTTTTTTTTTTTTTTTTTTGAAGAGAAGGGTGGTTTGGGTTGTTTATTTGTTTTTATAAAGTTAGTTGGGAGGATTTCTTACTTTGTCTACGAGGTTTGTGGGTTTTGCTTATTTGGTTTATTTTTTTTATATCAGTTTCGTGCCCTGAGGGTAAGGCAAACATTACACAGTACAGTAAAAAACAAAATACCTTGGATGATGTATTTTTTTGCAAACAGTGTTAAGAGTTATGCTAGATTGGTAATATTTTTTCAGCCTAAAATATATTAAAAAAAAAATCTGTGATCACAAATGTTTTAAACTATCTAAAGAGAAAATTTGTATATTTGGGGGAAGAAAATAATTTTTACATAGCTTTTGTATGCAGATATTAAAATGTAATTATGAATATAGTGGGCATAGATAACTGTGTAAGCTTGAATTCTAAAAAAGAAAAAGCTTATAACCGAACGGTGGTCCTGGTCTCTCTTTCTCTTTGTCCCAGGCTGTTAGTCAGTTGTCACACACTTCCAAGCTGCTGGCATGGGAGGAGTAGGGCACAGAGCAAAGTGTGGTGTTGTCACTAATCCGTTCACGTTTCTCTCCTTCTGCATCCCTTTCATCACTTATCTGCTCTCTTATCTCCTCCCTTGGGCACCCAGCCGATGACTTTCACTTCCCTGCTCTTTACATCAGCCAAACGTAACTCCCTGTGGAGAACTGACTCTTGATTTATGTCTCACCAATTACAGATGCTAAGGGAACGTCCTTTCTGTCCATGTTCCCAGTCTAGACAGGGCTTCTGTGACATGAGTGGTAGGCTCCCTGACTCCTCACGCCTTCCGTACCTCAGTCAGCCGCTACCTGTGGAGAAGACCTCCTCGTTCAGATGTCCTGTCTTCCCTCATACTCCTTTACAGTGTTGATTTCTCCTCCCCTTCTTGCCCCCCTTGGCAAGAGGAGCAAGACCTAGGCCCAGGCCCAGGTGGTTTCTTGGCTTGTCCCAAACGCAACTGCTTCACCGTGACTTTGTGGACTGGCTGCCTGTTCATGCTCATGGTGTCCTTCCAAGCATGGTGCCAAGCTCCCTGCCCTTCCCCTGTGCCAGGCTTCGTGTCCCCGAGGGCTTCTTCCCATGCTGCCCATGGGAGCGGGACCTGGCTACAAAGGCAGAGGCTCCATCCGAAGAACGTGGGGGAAGGCAACGAATCCATGCTGCTCTCCCTTAAATTACATCCCTCAAAGCACTTCGCTTCAGGCAGCTGAGCATGGAAGTGGTGCCAAAGCCCCAGGCCGGGCTGTGCTGGAATTGGCCCCTGTGGCAGCTGTGGGCCCAGCTCTGGCGTGAAGGACTGGTTTGCTGTGTGACAGCTTGAGGTGAAGAGATAACTGTGCTCCCACAGACCTCAGTGTGCTGGCTGTGATCTTCTCAGCCTTCGCTGTTCGTACTGCTGGGGAAGGCTATGCTTTTCCAAAAGTTGTGTGAGATCTGTGGAGAGGAGCAGAAGCCCATCAGCTGTGTGTATTTGCTTTGGTATACATACATCACTGCAGAGGAGGCAACAAAAAATGGTCACTTCTCACACCCGAGCACTGGGCACTACCAGAATGAGTGTGGCCGGAGGAGGCTGATGTGAGCCGCCCTGTGCATCCTGAGCCTCTTGCTCGATGCACAGCTGCACCTTGTTCTTCCTCATGGCAGCACTGGGTGAGGGTGTTCTCCCCCTAAAAACTGAGCCACATCTTGAGGATTTTCCTAGTGTGGCCATACAAGTCTAACATTAAACACCCGTGTATTACACTCGTACTGTGGTATTCCTAATAACATTAATGATTTTGAAATAAGAATGTTCATAGTAAGAGACAGCACCTTTGAAATAAGTAAAGGATAAGTACAAAAGTCCCTCTACTGTATTTATCCTATTGCACCACTTCTTTACTGTTTACCAGGTCAAGACTCCTTTCCATACTGGATCACAGAGCATCTTTGTCTCCTCTCTCATGTCTATTCCTGGGGGAAGCAGTAGCCCTGCAGGTACTGAGAAAGGCACAAAGAAAGATGTGCCAGAAAACAGATTACCAATTTCCTGTGTCAAGGAGCAGATTTCAGGAATTCAAAAAAAAGAAAAGAAAAAAAAAAAAAAAAAAAAAAAAAAAAAACGAAAGAAGGAGCCTCTTTGAATCATCTATGAGAGCTTTGAGACTTCTGAGGTCAAGCAATGCTGAAAGACTCATGGGATGCCTGACTCAGAGGTCCCACAGGGAAACAAGGGGCTCGTGGATAACCCTGATCTTGGGGTTCTTTGGAAAATCACAGACCTGTAAAGGTGATACAAGTTCAGCACCTGCTGTACAGAACCAGGATGGCCTTTTACAGGGAAATTGAGACAGCATATAGTGTGTTTTGTTTGGAAAATGCAGTTTAAAAAACAGAAAGGGACTTAAGCAAAAGCCACAAATGAGTCATTTCCCAAATGCCAGTGGAATTTGAATTTGCAAGAGGCAGTGTGAGTGGATGTGGCAGAACACATAGCTTAGAGCGGTGTCATTCTGTGCAGAAATTTCTATTTGCAAGAAGTAAAGATCAGTTTTGCAAAATCCACAGAAAAGCAGTGTATAAAGGGAAAAAAGGTATGTATGATCCACGTAGCTGCAAGTTCTTTGATATCTCCCTGCTCAGAGGTAGCAGCAAAAAGGGGGAGAAGTTGTCTTTGCTGGAATAACTATGCAGGCAAAAAGCTTCACTGACTGATGCAGTGTTAACATGGAAATGAGAAATTGTGCATACATAAATGTGTGTCTAAAGTTGCAGAAGGAGTTGTCTAAGGCTGAAAATACATTCCAAATGAAATCTGAGAGACAAACTCTCCACTCTAAGGCGCAGGAGAACAGGAAAATAAAATGAAAAAAGGAGCCCAAGATCTGGATAAACTACACCAATACAGCAATATCTGAGGCTGTGACAAGTCCTGGCAAGAAGATAAAGATCTGAAAAAAAATGGAGACTGATGAAAGAAAGGAAGAGGAAACGACACTAATAGGAGAACACAAAGATCAGACAAAATGCGTGCCCAGGGGTGAACAATTCAACACACACAGGGAACTCACGTGGTCTGAGCAACCCATTTGCTCAAGATGGAAACACGTGTGCTGGCTGTAGGCTATCACTCTGTCTCTGCAGAATTTGGGAAACACAAAGGGCAAGGTAAGCTAGGCTTGTCCCTCGGATCAGTAAGGTGCAAGAGAGCAGCTGTGACAAGCGCAGGTGACAGGCTCTGCACTCTGTCAGTGATTGTCTGCAAGCACGTGTTGCATCAGGGGACCTGTGGTGAGCAGTGGTGCCAAAACTGCTGGGAAGGGAGGGAGATAGGCTGAAGGGGCCAACCTCCCCTCCTGGGTTGTGCCACTTCATTACAGGTGAGCATCCTCCAGGCCAGGACCCTCACTTGTGCAGGGTGAAGAGTGCCAAGTTCCTGGGTAGGCTCCTTAGAGCAAAAGGTGGGGAAAGATTGCTGGGTGTCAGCGGGCAGATCTTGTGCACCCTGAAGTCTGAGCTATAGCTGAAGGCATGAGGTGAGACCCAGGCTGTGGTCATGGTGAAGTTGTTCCTTGTTCCTGTGGTATGCAGGAGAGATCACTGATCCTGCCACTTGCACTAACTGCAGAAGAAAGTCTTCTGTGGCTGTGATGCAGAAACGTGTTCCATCGCTGGAAAGCAGCACGTTTTGGCCAAGCCCTAAAATGTTTGTGTTGCCAGGGGTTCCCTTTACTTCTGGCCTGGCTGGTAATGGGAATAACCACCCTTTCAGAGACCTTGAGGAGGCTGACAGACACCCTCTGCCAGTGTCTCCCCCTTCCTTCCTCACCCCTTGCCAACAGCAGGGAAAGGCTTTGGCTTGGCACTCTCCTCCCCCATCCCCTTGGTCCCCTCTAACTTAGGATGAGGGATTCATGAGGCAGCCACTAATGCTGGAGGGTTTGCTATGTCTCTCTGTCTCTCAGTGGGGCTCTGTCCTCTGACCCATTCCTGCTGACCACAAACCACAACCTGCTGCTTTCTCCACACTTTCCTTTTGATATCCATTTGCAGGAGAGATGGCTCCAGGTGGAGGTCCTGGCTGGCCTAGTGCTGGCCTGGGCCAGCTGGCCTACCCCTTGGGTGAGCCCTGCCCTGTGCGCAGCCATGAGGCTGGCTCTCAGACCAAGTCTCCTGGGTGCTAACATCAACCTGAGCAGGACTGTGCAGGACCTGAACCTCAACAACCCCTTCAGACAAGAAAGACCATGACAGAAAAGGCAGCCTGCAGAGCAGAGGGGGATTTGTCTCATCTGTCACTTCCTGGTGGGCAAGAAGTGAAGCAACATGATTTCAGCTGGCATTTGAGTTGTACATATCAGGGTTAAACAGCCCTGTCCTAGTCACACACAGCAAGAGGGACCTCTGCTAACCACGAGGGAATGAACTGCCCTGGCTGAGTTCCAGGAGCCTGGTTTCAGGCACCGCAGTGGCTGATGGTGTGCTGCAGGCTCCTGCTGTGACTGCCAAGTGTCATTTTCTTGTCTCCATTGTGCCCAAGTTGTCTCCTAAATGTAAAAGTTGGCAGTGGAAGTGCCAATCACTGCTCTGTAGTGGCATTTGAGGCAAGTGGGAAGACGCCCGTGGTCCCCAGAAGGTGTTTGTGAGCAATCTCGCCATGGTCAGATCCAAAGGCATGGGGAGGCTGGTGCCATCACTTCACTGCAAAGTGTTAAATCTTTCACCACACTCAGAATGACTTTGGTAGCCCCAGCTGAAGCCTGGTGTGTTATTTTTTTTCCGCACGTCTGGGCACTTCCTCCATGTTTACCACATCTCCCTCACCAAACACCTTCTGGCCAGGAGGCTATGCATCGCTAACACACTGCTGAGATCTCCAAGGCTCCAAAAGCACCATCACTCTCCTGCTGGTGCCCACAGAGACACAGCCTGACCCCAGGGCACAGCTGGTACCTGGCGCAGCAGCTGGGGCCCTGGTGAAAGCTGTGGTTACTCCCAAAGTCAGCACAGGCACTGCCTGTAGCAAGGGAGGACCAGCAGCACGTAAGTGGCCAGGCTGGGCCTGCCTCGAGCACGGTTTGGCTGTGCTGTGCTGATGGGTAAGGAAGGGGCCATTTGCTCCACATATTCCTTGAGGAGCGGGGGATGTGAGGCACACAGCAGAGGCTGAGCCCCTTGGAGGGGATTTCTGGATGCCAGTGAAGCTGCCACAATGCCCAGAAGCTTTTACCTTCTCCTGGCAGATGGAGAGTGGCTCTGAACTAGCACGGCCCCAGCAGGGCAGTGCTGACTCAGGCTAACCAAGGCTCTGGCTTGTTCGTGGCTTTGCTGTGGGTCTAAGAAAAGCCAGGGCATGCCCTGCTGTGGGAAGGAAATGCCAACCACAAGCTGCTTGGCCAAACAGAGAGCAGAGGGACACAGCGGGCAGCTAATGAGTGTTGTGCTGCTCCTTGCCAAGAAGCTGTGCTGGCTCCTCACTCCCAGCCAGGCGTGAGGGCTGAAATCCCAGGCTACGGAAGGAGGAGCTCAACAGAGGTGTCCCAGCTGTCCTTGCTGGAGGCACAGAAAGAGGGAACGGGGACAGCCACCAGCTCCAAGGGGTATCTAAGGATGACAGAAAATATATGTACACCCTCTTGCTAGATATCTGAGGCAGCGACAACCATAAACATCTGCCTGCAGGAGATGGGTGGTGATGACAGAGACACATCTGCTGCCTTGGAATCCTGTGCCTAAAGTTGAGGTGCAAAGTATTTTTTGTCAGCAGTCTGCAGTACTAAAATGGGTGTCAGGTTGTTATAAAAAAGCCTGCATCCACTTGTCTGTGCTCCTCAGAAGTATCGTGTCACCAGAGTTTGCAAGGTGGCAGTATTGTTTCCAAGGCCCTCAGAGGGAATGTTGAAGTCTAAAGGAAGAAGCTGTTCTGGCAGAGGTTGAGGTCTCTGAGCTGCCTGCAGACTCTGTGCACAACAGCTTTGCATTGAGCACAGGGCTTAAAACTCAAATGGGACTGATCCATCACCGCAAAAGCCTATGCTGCAGGTTAGTTGAGGATTCTTCTATTGACTTCTGAATATAAGTTCTGGGGCTGGCTGCTCTTTTCAGGTGCCAAAGACCTCTCTGGGTCCTGGGCTGACCTGCAATGAAAGCAAGCAAATCCTGGGCTGGTAATGTCCACGTGAAGTCACCACAAGAAGTCACCCCATGCCCTGGGCAACAGCTGGCGATCTGGGGGCCTTTAGAGGTGCCCTTCGGCAGGGCACAGGAGTTTGGCTGCTGAGCTGGGCTTGGAGCAGAAAGGGCACACAGAGACCACTGGGGCTACTGGTGTGGGATTCTTCTCAATCACATTTGTATTTAAAGTTTTAAAAAGGAAATTAAGTCATCATCCAACATTAATTATACCTTGTCACATTTCTAGCTTTGCTGATCTGATTTGCCTCTAGCCTTGGCTTCAGACAGTTGAACGCACCTACACACTCCATTTTTCCCACACATGTTTTTTCCTGAACTGGGGCTGATGACAGTCAATGTTTCAACTCCAAAACAAAGTTAACAATCTCTTTCTCTCTCTCTCTCTCTTTTTTTTTTTTTTTTTTTTTTTTTTTTTTTTTCCTTAATGGTGGGAAAGAAGGCAGTCATGAGGATCTCAAGAAACACCAAGACAGGACTGGTTTCTAGGACAGGGCAAGCAGCTGGACAAATCAGCCAAGTTTCAGAGTCACTTCCACAAGCTGCAAGGCTGCACTTTTACCCCTCCCCAGTAATATTTTCATTTTTATCAATCAAGTAATGATTTCTTTTTACTTATTATTATTTTTTCTTTCTCTGGACTTCAGAAGAGACTCAGAAGATGTTTGACTTCCACTGGGGAGCCCCTCTCCTCTGCTGGATGTTGTGGTGTGCCTACTGCAGATGAAGCCCTCTCCTGCTTGGTGTACATTTTAAGCACGGAGGTTGCTCAGTTACAGGGAACGCTTGTCTGTACCAACCACTTGGCCATCACCCTGACATCTTTTACATATGCACACCCTGGCTCCTGGGCATTTTCTTTTTTAGCAAGCAGCAGTAACTCCTGCCCATGGATCAAAGTCAGGTGCCAAGATATTTAAGAGCAAGGGTTCTTCTGGGTGTATGCTAGAGCTTTCTACAGGATGTCTTCACTCTAAAAGTACTACGCTGAAGAGAAAAACAAAACAAAACAAAACAAAACAAAACAAAACATATATTCTTGGTGAGAGAGAGCATGGTGAAATTTTTCCTATTGCGAAAGTTAACAACCAGTTAGGAAAACCTTGCTCTTCTCTGCTGTCGCAGGCTGTGGGATGGCTCAGGACTGCATTATTCTTGGACCAGTTTTGAAGTAGTCTAGCACTGAATGCAAGAGCATATTCTGCAATTTAATTTGTGTGGCCCTAATTTTAGAAGTTGATGTCATGTTATTGTATTGAGCAATCTGCTTGTCACTTTCCCTCTGAGCTTCCTTCATGTCCCTGAAATGGGTACTGAGTGGTTTCTACTGAATTTTCCCATTTTTTCACCTGTCATTTCAGGCCCACTGGAGGTAGGGTGCCAGGAGTAATTTTTGTATAATGCAAAGTAACTGATGACTAATAACAAGAACCAAGACTTGAAACTGTTTTCATAATTCCCCTTCTTGAAAGGAGAAGTTGAAAAAAAAATATGTCCATTTCCCTCCTCTGTGTATGTATATGTGCAAAATGCCTCATACAATATCCTTCTGCTTCTGCATTGGAGAATCTGCATTTTTAATTTTTTAAGTATAATTATGATAACTATCTGATGAAAACTACAGCCTTCAACAAGTAAACACAGAGGTAAGTGATGGCTGAAGTTTCTTGCGGTTTGAAGACATGACCTAGACATGACAAGAGATGACCTACCTGCTGCTGATGGGGTTGTCTCTGTCCTAAAAGCTGTTCAGAAATCAGGTGGCTGTGGAAAAATAGCTTACTTGCCTGTAAGAGTCAGCCATTCCCCCAACTTATTTCATCTTTCTGAGTGAAACATCATCTCTTTTTCCTGAAGTGGTCTTAAAAGTATTGACATATTAGTCAATGCACAAAGTCTGGCCTTTTTTGCTGGTTGTGCAAGGACAGGCAAAGGTTCAATAGCCTGGCCCCGCACAGCCTATGCCCAGGAGTTGGGCTCACCCACGGCAGGAGGGATTTGCAAAGCTGGGCCAGCTGAATGGGGTGTGTGTGCCTGTGTGAGTCCAGGTCTGCGCCATGCAGGCAGCACGTACAGGCTTGTGTTTCACCTTGCTGCTCTGCTCCGGCCTCTGGGCCAGAGCCCAAAAGAAGCAAAAGTGTGGATGCCACTGAGTGCTGATGCTGTGAGAGCAACCCATGACAACAGGTATGGTCAGACCATGCTGGATGTAAAGCAGGACAGAGGGTCTGCAGCTCAGATGTTTGAAACGCCAGGACTCTTCCCACATGGAAAGGAAAATGCATTGTTCTGTGGTTATTGGTTTTGCACCTCGGTAGTTTAAGTGGTAGCTTTTGTGACATACAGATAAATAGATACAGAGGAACATTTATTACCCATCATTTCTCTATTGAGAAATGCAGCCTGTTCTTGGGTCCTGGTGCTCCTGTGTTCCTGTCAGAGCTTCCACAAGGTCCACAGTGATTTTAGTCTGATCCTGCCTAAATTTTTTTCACCATTCAAAATTTCCTGCAACACACAGCTGAGGTGGGCATGGGTGAGGGAGGCAGGAAGTTTTGCTGCTCAGAAATCACATCCAATGCAGATGTGAGATACACGGTTGGAAAGTGGGCTGAGCCTTGCCCCTTTGAGCAGTGTAGGCACTAAGAAGCTCAGGTCATTGTTTCCCTTTGGATTTTCATTTGTGACTGCACACTGGGCTGTGTGGGACACAGTGTTTCAAACTGGGTTATGTAGAAAGCTGCCCTTCCAACCAAATTAGATGATTTGTAGAAAGATGTGGAAAAAAAAAAAAATTAAAAAAATGTGCCTTCCCAATCAAAATAGATGTTTTGTAAAAATATGGCCATTCTTTCCAGTAACTTTATCAATTCTACTCAGGCATTCTGCATGGCAAGGGGGTTGGACCTTCAGAGGTCCCTTCCAACCTCAACCATTCTGTGACTCTGATTCTTCTTCAGATAAAACACTGCAGTTTGTCCTGGGATGGGAGCATGGGCATCAACACTAGAAAACACACTTTCAGCTGGAACAACCCAAAAACTGTATTTGGAAAAACAGCCATAGGATCTTATGAAGTTCATTGATGATCATCCCCTGGCCAGACTCCCTCTCTCATCCCTTCCCATCTGTCCTCTTTGCGCAATGCCAGAGACTGCAGAAAGAGCTCGAGGCTGATGAGCCCAGCCGGTGCAGGAGGATGGGGACACAGCACCCACCCCACTTGCTGCCAGAAAGCCTCTCTGACATTTCTGATAGAGAACCGTAGGAGGAAGGGGAATTTAAAGCTTTTCCTTCAGCTACCTTCCTCACCAAAGTACTTTGCCAAAGCTACAAAAGTCACAGAAAGAGGAAAAATCCAGCTAATCAGAAATCAGCTACAGAAAACCCTAGGAAAAGGAGCTTGCCAGACTATGTGATGAACAAGGTTTAGAAATTATCTACTCAGACTTACCCTTCTGCCTCCTGCCCACAGTCATTTGATTTCACAAATTTTGCAAGGAACGCTGTCATTTACATAGAGGAGCTTTGCCCAAACCGGTAGCAAAAAGCGCTGGAGAGCTGAAAACCCCTTAAAGTGAAAAACAGGAAACTTACACCACAGGAATCCTGAATGCTCAGTTTAAAGAGGATTCACCCATTGGAAAATGCTAAATATTGACTTGAGGGTTATAAAAATAATAAATGTTCAGAAAATAAATTATGTTTTATTTATTTTATTTTATTTTTTCTAAATGAAGAGTAAGGCAATCCAGCTAAGAAGCATGATTTGTCCTGCATTAGGGGAAACCTGAAATCCCATGACTATGCAAAAAGCCTGGCATATGTAAGGGTTTAAAACTTCACAGACTGAGGAGCTCCATTAAATACTAGGCTTCATGAAACCTCTAAAATTTGAAAAGGGATTGCAAAGCTGTGCCATAAAGGCCAGAAAATGTCCATTTACTTTCTTCAAGTACCAAACAGGCCTCATGAGACTGAGGTGGTCTGGAGCTCCTGTACCACCAGGTCTGGAGTTCCTACACCACATCCTGCCAAGGCCACTGCATGGGATCATACAGGAACATATCTTGTCACTTCTTCTTTTACCAAACTTAAATCTGAAAAGGACACCAAGACACAACCACCTTCCCCAAAAATGTGGGATCCCAAACTGGCCTGGGACAAGAAAGAGACATTTCAGCCTTAACTGCAGCTCCCCTGGGCCCCCCTGGTCTCCAGAGCCAACTGTGGGGCTGCGCTTCCCACCCCAGGCCCAGATCCCAGCCCTGTCCTCAGCCCAAGCCGCACATCAGAGGGAACAAACCACAAACTTTCAAGCTGAGAACGCTAATTCCCACCTGGTCTTTGCCATCATAGAGGTTTTTTCCAGCTCACGTGTATATGCAGCACCAATGCTCCATTTTCATCCTGCTCCTACTCCATCGTACAGAATTGGCAGAGCTCCTGCTGCCCTTATGGTCATGGGAAAGTCACTTCTTTATGTCCCTTAGTTCCATTTATTCTGTTTGATCTTTGTTGATTTTTATCATTAACTTAATTCCACTTTTCCCTAAAATGTGATGTGTGCCTTACATGCAGGTATAACTTTCACTTCTTCTATTTACTTTCCTCAACAGATGTAATGCAGTAGCTTTTAATTCTGCATTGAAGTCCTGTTGCTGCCTGTAGTAATACATTAAATTGTTCATCATGTACAGTTTGCTTTTATGATGATGTTTTCATTCACCTAGAAAGAGAGGGATTTATGTAGAAATAATTGAGTAAATTAACTATCTAGGAAATCTTAGGTAGAATTTAATAATGTCCTTAATACGCATTTGTGCTTAAAAACTGCAACGCTGTAACACAAGAATTTCCTGTTTTTTCTCACCTCTTTGTATAATAGGACAGGACCTGTTAAAACTAGCCTGAGTGCCAGGCTTGCCAGTAACGGAGAACAGGAAAATCTCAACTGCCATCAGATCACGGAGGTGCCATGGAAGGAGATGCACTTCCAGCTGGGCATGAGAGCTGTGAGCTTATCCAAAGAGTGGGGCTGGGATGCCGATATGTTGCTGGGCATTTTGTTGCTGGCATCAGAAAAAGCCAAACAACCTTTTCTGGCTTGTGGGGGTCACTGACCAAAAAAGAGCTCTCTTCTCCTCACTTTCAATATATGAAGAAAATAATTAGTCATGCTATGAAGAAAAATATTAGTCTGGAGTCATCTAGCAGTCTGTTCCTAATGTGTGAGATCTGATGGGTCTAAAAATGTATAAGGAAAGAAGTGGTAAGACTTTGTCTATGTGCCAGTCAGTACATGTCCTCAGATGCAGACCTGCCTTCTAGCATTACCTCTCTGGTTTGGAGCAATCCAGTGCAAAGAAAAACACTGTAATGAGAAAATACAGAAATGCCAGAGATCATATGTACTCTCAGTAATAACTCCTGTTCATTGAACATCAAGGGATGCGAGTTGCCAGAGCTCTGTTACAACAGTTACAGTAAATATAACACAGAATCAGAAGCCAGATCAGAATCAGAAGAGCTTTTACTATTAACACCCCTTTAATTAAAGTATATACACACAGACAGGAAAGGAAAGAACATACCGTGAGGAAAGCATTTCTAATCTCAGCAGAGTATAGAGAAGGTGTTTATAGTTTGGCACCCTCTCATTTTTTCCTCTTAGGATGCTCTGTGTAAATAAATTAGGTTCTTTCTCTCTCATTAAGAGAATTTAAGAGAGAGACAGAAACAAATGGTAGAGGTTTTTTAAAAACATATAATCTGTAAAAAGCTTGCACAGTTTAACATCAACCATCTGAACTGCTTTAAACTGTAGAAAACCAGAAATTGACAGCTTTTGGTTGCTTCTCACATGTTTGCACATAAATTACCAAATGCATCTGTACTGCATTTCTATTCTGTTCCACCAAAAGGTAATAGCCATTCCCTCAGCTTACAAAAACCTAACTTTTCTAATGCCAGCATAATTATAAGCAAAATCGTAAAATATTTTCATTTCTCAAAATATTTAAGACCACAGATTCCCGACTTTCTTTCTCCAATGGATTATTTATAAATCCTGACTTTGAGACCATTTTTGCAAGCCATTTGTAAGGCACATTCCAGTTGCAGAGTAATCTGGCTCCATCAAGTGACAATTGCTGTTACTGCTAGTCTACACCTGAAGCTAAGATGATATGAGTCTGGCACTATACACAGCAACAAGCCAGTAACATTGGTATTTCACTGGAGAGCTTTTAGCTCCAATAATTCATGCCCCTTAGATTGTTTTGCCGTGGTTTAGGTGATAAATGAAGATGCTAGGATGCTGAAAAGTACTTATTTTCACCATGCCTGTTGGATAATACTGAAAACTGTTTTACGAAAGTGATAAATTTGTTGTTACTGCAACAGTAATACCCGTGGAACAAATCACAGTGGGGCTGAAGAAAAACAGACTGTTTCCCACAAATTAATTTCAGAGCCTTCCAGATGATGGGCAAGATACATACCTCTAGGAAAGTGATGGGAACATGAGAGGAGTGTAGAATTGACCATCCTATACAGTCTTCATCATACAAAGGTCTGAAAAAGCATGCATTGGAAGTCTCAGACAAAGTGGAGAAGCTTACTGTCATGCAGCCATAAGGCAGGATGTTCTCTTATCTGTTCTGCATAACCATATTTGAAAGAAAAGGTATGCTGAAGGACAGGAGTGAAGTGGCTGAAAGGCAGGGATAAATTATGCACAGGACAGTGAAACAGATTGCTTTGGAAGCCAACTTTATGAACTCACTCGAATCCCACACGTAATCTTTTACAAGTATAAAAGTGTGGGGAAAAGTATATATGCTGTGATCTGAAACTGTTTTGATAGATGTTGGCATTTGATGCTGTTTTGGCATCACTTGTTTCCTAGTCAATTAAATTTTACCACAGACAGTAGGATTTCCTTTACCATTGTTATTATTTGCATTTTTGTCATTTTGGGTGAGAAAAGGTACAGAAGAGAGGAAGCAAGTCCCTACTCTGTAGGTCAGAGTAGTCCTTCAGTCAATTACTGTCAGAGAGACAAATGAAACAAATTGGTAGCACTAACCAAATGTATGCAGGCTAACCAGGAAATTAACTGTTGTAAACTCAAACATACAGATACTCACAGGTGCACACATGAACTCACATATAATATGCTGGAGAGATGTATAAGCTATTATAGATGCATTTAATGTCTTGGGTATTACAGTCTGTTGTGGTCCATAGCTACAGTGGAGAACATGGGCACATATGGATGCTAACACAGATGATGCAGCTTTCTGTGCTCTGTTTCACAGTCCTTTGAAAAGACTGCATGAGGTGAAAGAGAAGGCAGAACGACTCTGCAAGCAGAAGGGGGAAGAAAGTCAGAGGGACCACAGAAAGATCAGACAACAAGTCCTTAAGCCATTTACTTAAAACCACCTAGAAACTGAGAAAAGTCTTGTTTCAGTCATCAAGGGCAGCATGTGTGTATGTGGGTGTGATGGTGTTTGCGGTGTGCTTTGAGCTGGAGGTATTGGGAAATTTGTTTTTGCTGGCTTCTGACTGCATGCTTGTTACTGCCGTGTGATGGAGATAGCTGGGAGTCTAGTCAACTGGTGGGTGATTTAATGACATGCCCCCAGTGAAAAAATCCAGAAAAAGTGCTATTATACATTTTATTGACTTCTGTTTCCCCCTTTGCTCATTATATATAGTAACATACATGTTACCATTCTATTACTAACAATACCAGTGTTATTAATTGGCATATGTATTTTTGTAACAGTGCCATGGGATTAGGGTATCCTCCTGGGATTCTAGATTTTATCTGAATCTGAAATGACAGTTTCTGTGGCAACTTAGATGAGTGTGTGTCAAAGTATTAATAATAAATTATGTCTAGTGGAAGAGACAACTGTATCTGATAACCCTTGAATATATTTTCTTCTCTGGAATTTCTTCCATAAGTAGATCAAAATGTTTATTCATAATTTATCTACTTATTTACTCTAAACGGGTGAATAACTAAAAATGTTTCAGAACAAATCTGTACATCAGGAAGACATTGATATAATTAATGCAGCTATGATAATTTAGAGCATATGCATTTTATCTTAAAAAGACATATGTTGGCCCATCTTCAGCTAGCTCATGCTTGTTTGCTTTTATTTTGTATGTGCAGATTCAATTATAAATATTCAGAAGCTTTAGATAGAAAGAAAAAAAAAAACATAAATTGTTTAAAGAAATTCATTAAAAATATAACAGTACGAACTAAAATAATATTCCATAATTACAAAGGCATCTGAAAGCACAGCAACCTTGTGTGCCATTCACTAACCAGCCTCTCCTTCTATCCAAGGGTAGAAAACATGAAAATACCCCTTCAACAAACACTTGCAGTGGGACCCCAGAGCATGGCTGTCCTTCTGCTCTGGTCATTCCCTACATGACCAATGGACATCACTGAAAGTGAGTTCACACAGCCAAATACAGTGAGTTTAACCCTTTGACTTCATGAAGTGATTTAAGTTGCTCCCTTGTTCGAAGTCAGTGTGAATTTTTAAACTATGTTCTACCAAGGGCTGGATTTTTGATTTCTTTTACACACATTAATAAAAATGTTATGAATCCACTTATTTTGAGACTTACTAAAGCCTCACTAAAGCAACCAATTAGTATTACATAGGATACTTCAGATCCAACTGCTTGCTTAGATGGGAAAAACATTTTTTTTCTGACTTGAAAGCCCTTTAGTTGGCCCTCTAGCACCATGTGTTGGACAACAGTATGTAACACCACACTCGGACTCGAATTCCAGTGAGGAATGCCTTGAATGCTCCCAGCACCACAGCTCTGATTCTCCTGATGTAACGTAACTATATGATGCAACTCTGCCCATGTGCCTTGGTGAGGTGAAATCAAACCTGAGCTGAGGTTGCATCTTTTAATCCTCCCATTACTGTAACAACTTTCTGCCACATGATTACGCCTACTCGTGATAAACTATTCCAGACATAATGTAAGATCAGCCTTCATAGAGAGAAACTTTATTTTGCTTGCAGTAGAGTCAATCAAGCTAGAAAGAGGCAAGAGACATTATAAATAGTACCAGATAATACAAAGGAGGTAGCTTGCAGATAAGCTAATACAGTAACAAAGAAATGCAAATGTTTTAAGATATGAGTAATGTAGAAATAAGCCCAGTTTGGTAACAGTTAAAACAAAGAGGAGATTATCAGAATATAAAACCAAGAAATTTAGAAACAAAGCTCAAAGTGTGTCTGAGAGCTGCAACTACCTTTGTCAGTACCACTAAAAACAGTAGTAAGAAAAAAGTGATGAGAAGTTATTTTATCTTGTTAAGCATACTTGGGAGAAAAAAGAGAGCAAGTTACTAGGACTGGCTTTTGGATGGCAAAGAGGAAAGCAATCAAACACAGTCCATTTAATCATAGTATATTCGTGTGAAGCACATGGATGAGTAATGGCTAAATGACCTTATCAGCATTGCTAGAAACCACTAATTGCTAGTTGACCAAATGCAAAATGTGTTAGCCATAACTAAGGCAAAGTTTATTGGGAAGAACTATTATTTTGCTTAGGCCAGCTGCTGTTTGGCTAGAAAAACTAGAAAGCTTAGTCTAATATAATTATGAACCAACTAAGTAATTTCAGAGACTTGTATTTACATTTGAAAATTCTATACAGCACACTTATTTTTCTGACTGGAAAAGTAAAAGAATTCAATGCAGTAGCAATTGATTGCTCTCCTAAAAAATACTGCTGTTCATTAAATTCTAGTGGTTTTTTTTTTTTGTTTGTTTGTTTTGTTTTTCCTTGAAGGACTTCCACAATATGCTGCTGGAGACGGTGAAGTACTTGGAAGTGAAATGGAGGTTGGTAATAATAGAAATGAGCCTTCTCATTGTATTTCAGAGGTCTGCCAGCAGTCTGACAATGCCATTTCCTTAATGAAAATGACTCCAGACAAAGGTAAACAAATCTAAGTAGAAGCTAGGCATTGTTTCTAAAACATAATTACTGCTTTTGAAGTAATTGTGAAGTAATTTTCACTTATTATCATCAAAAGTATACATTAATGTCAGGAAAGGATAAACCTTTTGAATGGAGATGCCTAGCAGAATAGAAGAAGTTGAAGATGCATTTTCTTATCTCTGCAGTCTATTTTCATTATCTACCAAGCAGTTCAATAGAGACAACTATTGTTCAGTGGTGCAATTAGTGCTTATGTAGTCAACAGCTGTTACAAAGCAAAAGATTTAGAAGACCTATTCAAGAAAACAGATGTGGCCTGCAGCTAAAATTCCCAAACTGCTGTTGTTTAGAAGAATTCTCGATCAAAAGTCCATTTAAAAGTTTCTTTCTGAAGGACTTGTTAAACAAAGTCTATTCTGGTTGCTTAATTTTTTTGTGTGTGTGTTTTTTTTTGTTGTTGTTGTTTTGTTCTGTTTTTCTTTTCATTTATAGAGGCATGCATCAGATTTTCCACCTGGACAATGCCATGTCAGAGCTGGAAGATGTTTTTTCAAGTCAAGAGTAGAGGCCAATTGATAATATCTTACCAAAAAGTACATCCACTGGGCACTACTATTCAGAGATAAGAACTCAGGATGTAGGTTATAGATGTAATTTGGACCATCCAGAGACACACAATTAAACAAGAGAATTTTCTTAGTGGAAGAAAATTGAACTGGAAAGTCTAGAGAAGTGTACTGTAGGAAATATAATTCCAGTACTTTTCCAAAATATATCCAGGGTGTAACAATTGAAAGAAGAGCCTGAGATATCTTAAGAGTATCAGTGTAAGTCATTATTTAATATTACTTTAGTATTGTCTCTAACACATATAGCTAGGAGTTCATGTCTGGCACTTTCATTGATACTGTCTTTTAAGGCCCACATTTGCCTGAATCATACAAAGCGTATGATAAAGCATGCCTTGCAGTTTTGAAGAGGAGCACCTTCTGAGCTCCTCTGGTGTTGTCTGGTGTTGGTGTTGTCAAAGCTGCTTCGTCACCACATCACTGTGAATGAGCTCAATTGTCCCAGAAAATGAAGAGCTATCAGCTCCAAAGTGCAGGCAAGTTGTGACCTTACTACCTCTAAAAGGGTGAGTGTTGAAAGGCAGCTATCTTAATGAAATTAAGGTATAAATCAAATACCTCAAACTATCTTTAAATGCAACTTGGAGGGGGAAATATTTAAATATGAAAAATACATTTTCAATCATTCATTTACAGAAGGACGGAGTAATAGCACTACAAGGAAGCTCAAGTCCAAACAAACATCTTGTATTGCTAAACATTGTGTTTCATCGTCAACTACCTGATGGAGAAGATTTCCTCACATAGATGGGGGAAGGCAACGTATCCATGCTGCTCTCCCTTAAATCAAATCCCTTTTTAAACTTGTTTGCTGGAGGTGAGGAGATAACTCTGCTGTCATAGACCTCAGTGTGCTGGCTGTGATCTTCTCAGGCTTTGCTGCTTGTACTGCTGGGGAAGGCTGTGCTTTGGGTACTGCCAAAACAAGCATGTTCTCAGCCTTGTGAGCTGCCTTTTGTAGCACCAGGGACTAGCTGGTTGCTTTTAGCTCAGCAGATGGCACCAGAGAGGAGAGAACAAGCTGGTTTAAAGTGACCAAGAATATATGGACTATATGGTTTGAGAGGTGACCCGTGTCTCTGGTCATCTCTGTGGGTAAACCTGACTGTCCAAAGGCTCAGAAGAATCCCAGTGGTCACCACCCTTCTCCACTCCCCCATCTTGCACTGGGCTGCATCGCAGGGCAACAGGTCGCTGCCAAAATCATACCAGACTAGCTCTACAGTCTAGCGTGTATATTAATAACTGTTTTTATTTTATTTTATTTTATTTTATTTTATTTTATTTTATTTTATTTTATTTTATTTTATTTTATTTTATTTTATTTATTTTATTATTTATTGAATTAAAAAGCAACATCCATTATGGTGCATGTTACTGGGACCAACCTGACCCTGCGGTGTCTTCATGACCTTGGGAAAATCTCAAACTTGGAAAAGTGATACCAGTTCACTACCTGCTCTGCAGGATGAGGGTGGCCTTTAACATGGGAAAACCTATAGTAGATTATGTTTGGAAAGCACAGTTAAAAAAACATAGGAAAGGACCTAGGCAAATCAAAAGCAAAACCACAAATGAGTCATTTCCCAAATGCCAGAAGAATGTGAATTTCCAAAAGGCAGTATGAGTGGATATGGAAAAACACATAGCTTAAAGCATTTCAGTTCAGAGGGATGCTGCATAGTTTCCAAGAAGAGAGATCAGTCTTTGCATCTCTCTGCTCGCCTTATAGAAGTAGGAATATTCACTGCCTGATCTAAAATTTAAAATGGAAATGAGAGCTGGTGCATACCTGGATGTCTATCTAAAAATGCTGTACAGGTTTGAAGACAAAAAACTACTTTGAGCATAGAGAAAAAACTTACTGGAGCTTTGAGTGACCTCAAGGTATATATTTAAAAAAAAAAAAAAATGTCTAAAGCTGAAAACATGTCTGAAGTGAAATCACAGAGACATACTCTCCACTCTAAGGAGCAGAAGAACAGGAAAATAAAATGAAAAAAGGAGCTCAAGATCTGGATAAACTACACCAATACAGCAATATCTGAGGCTGTGACAAGTCCTGGCAAGAAGATAAAGATCTGAAAAAATGGAGACTGATGAAAGAAAGGAAGAGGAAACAGCACTAATAGGAGAACACAAAGATCAGACAAAATGCGTGCCCAGGGGTGAGCAATTCAACACAGGGACTTCACGTGGTCCAGGCAACCCATTTGCTCAGGATGGAAACACGTGTGCTGGCTGTAGGCTATCACTCTGTATCTGCAGAATTTGGTAAACACAAAGGGCAAGGTGAGCTAGGCTTGTCCCTCGGATCAGTAAGGTGCAAGAGAGCAGCTGTGACAAGCGCAGGTGACAGGCTCTGCACTCTGTCAGTGAGCATGGCTGTGAGCATGCGGTGCGTCAGGGCCATGTTAGCCAGGGGCCTGTGGTGAGCAGCGGTGCCAAAACTGCTGGGAAGGGAGGGAGATAGGCTGAAGGGGCCAACCTCCCCTCCTGGGTTGTGCCACTTCATTACAGGTGAGCATCCTCCAGGCCAGGACCCTCGCTTGTGCAGGGTGAAGAGTGCCAAGTTCCTGGTTAGGCTCCTTAAAGCAAAAGGTGGGGAAAGATTGCTGGGTGTCAGAGGGCAGATCTTGTGCACTCTGAAGTCCGAGCTGTAGGTGAAGGCATGAGGTGAGACCCAGGCTTGGCCAAAGAGAGGGCAGTGGGCAACTAATGACTGTTGCACTGTGTGATGCCAGGGGCTGGGTGCTCTTTTCAGGTGCCGAGGACCTCCCTGAGTCCTGGGCTGCCCTGGAGCGAGAGCAAGCGAACCCCAGGCTGGAAACACACACGTGAAGTCACCACATGAAGTCAACATGTGCCCTGAGCAGCAGCTGGAGATCCGGGGGCCTTTAGAGGTGCCCTGCAGCAGGGCACAGGAGTTTGGCTGCTGAGCTGGGCTTGCAGCAGAAAGAGCACAAAGGGCACACTGAGACCACTGGGGCCACTGGCATGGGATTCCTCTCAATCGCATTTGTGTTTAAAGATCCATTAAAAGAATCAATAGTGAAATTAAGTAGTCATCCAGTGTTAATTACACCTTGTCACATTTCTCACCGTGCTGATCTGATCTGATCTGATTTGCCTCTAGCCTTGGCTTCAGACAGTTGAGCGCACCTACACATGCCATTATTCCCACGCATGTGTTTTTTCCCGAACTGGAGATGATGACAGTGTTTTCAGCTTCTGAACTAAGCCAGCAACATAATCCTCTCCTCTCCTCTCCTCTCCTCTCCTCTCCTCTCCTCTCCTCTCCTCTCCTCTCCTCTCCTCTCCTCTCCTCTCCTCTCCTCTCCTCTCCTCTCCTCTCCTCTCCTCTCCTCTCCTCTCCTCTCCTCTCCTCTCCTCTCCTCTCCTCTCCTCTCCTCTCCTCTCCTCTCCTCTCCTCTCCTCTCCTCTCCTCTCCTCTCCTCTTCTCTCCTCTTCTCTTCTCTTCGTGGCAAAAAAGGGGTGGTTATAAAGGCTTCAATCCGTAGGTATCAAGACAAGACAGGTGTCTAGGACAAGACAAGAGTTGGGGCAAATAAATCAGGTTTCAGAATTGCTTTGATGAGCCAGTAGCTGCAGTGCTGCACATCTACTCAATTGTTGCAGCAAGCCAATCCCAGGAATATGTGCAATTCCCCTGATATTATTAAGGAAGTAAAGAAGATTTTTTCCCCTTTTCTGGGATTCAGAACAATCTTAGAAGATATTTAACTTCCACTGGTGAGCCGCTCTAGGTTCTTGAGGTGTGTAACAGCCAGATTTGAGAAGGGAGAAATCCCTTTTAGTGGTGTCTGTTGTAGAGGAAACACTTTCCTCCTGCTCTATGTGAATGTTATGTAGGGATTTACCTATAGAGGAGATGCTTTTCTGCACTGATCATTTAGTCTTCTTTCCTGTGTCTCGTACACCTGCATGCCCTGACTCCTGGGCAATTTCCTTCTTAGCGAAGGGATGGTCCTGGTCAGAGGTCAAGTGCCAAGGTTTTGTAAGAGAGTGCACTGTTCTGGGTGTACGCCAGTCCTCTCTGGAGAATGAAAGCCACCTGCACTCTAAAAGTACTGCACTCACAAAAAAATCACTTTGTCAGAAAGCAGAACGTGTCTGTTGCTTTTGCAAAAAGCCAGAGAAAGTACAGGGATGGATGTTACTGAATCCTGCCTTTGCCCTTGACCTAAACTTCTGATTTGTGACTAGGAAGCTGGGTGTTTGGTCAGACCGTGGCAGCTGTGGGGCAAAGCTGGCACTGCAGCTGTTCAAAACGTTCTCCTGACATGGAGTGGTTGGTTCGTTGTGGTGTGAATGTTGGCCGTACACCTATGTAACATAAAGCAGCTTTTGTGACAGACATACCAACAAACAGGTGTGGGGAACTGTTTATGATCCAAATTCTCCTTACTGAGAAATACAGCCTGGCTGATGTACCTGGGTTCATGTCAGAGATCCAGGGGGATTTTAGGCTGAATCTGCACAGATTTTTGTGGACCACTCCATCGTTCCTGCAGCACACAGCTGAGGTGGACATCATGGGCTGCCTGAAGATCCTGTAGTATTTTTAATGGCATAAGTAGATGACTATATCCTGACCTGCCTTTGGGCTAACTGAACGTTACATAAGAAGCCACTAGACATGATTTAAGCGATTGCCAGACACGACAGCTACCAACGTGAAAAGCCGACAAAAGTGATGTATAAGAAATGGTTGGATTTCACAGATGGTTAAAAGTGAATAACCAAAAGAATAACCAAACTTCAAAGACAACTGTAAGGGGGTGTTAGGGACCTTCTGAGGAGTGGGGTCATGCAAGGTCCATAGTGCCTATGTAACCATATCAGTCATATCACATTAAGTCAAGAGTTTCTACATTTCATTATCAGAAATACAGAATTTCGGTATGGATGTAATCAAATTTGGATTGAGGGGAGGGGGAAAATCAATTATGAACAACTTGTTTATTCGATGTGGAGAAAAGGAGGATCAAGACATGGGAAAAGAGGTAATAGATGTAAATGATGTAATCCCAGCTGTCTGTGGTACCTGTTCTTTATCCCTACAGCCTGGAGCAGGCCAATAAGGCAAACCTGTTGTTCTGATCATCCCACACGTCTGACTTGTTTCCACAGCTAGGAGGCCTGGGGTGCATTCCCATGCCAGCAGAAGAACACCCGGGATGGACAAATCGAGCATCCCAGCATCACCACCTCAGTATCTGTTTGAGGCCTGATGGCATCATCTCCCTATCAGTCTAGCATCAGCCTACCAGCATTCACGATGTGAGTGTTAGTTAACACACTTCATAACAGGTTGATTGCCCTGCTTTGAAACGCTGTGCGTATTTTACTGACTCACCTTGGAAGGTTTTTTGGTTTTCAGCCAAGAAATAATGAGGAGAATGATCACAGCCTCCAGAGAGGACCTGTAAGTTGTGGGATGCAGGTATCCCTGTGAGGAGTGTTGACACAGAAGAGCACTGAGAAGCTTGGATAGTTGTTATGGATCAACATGGATCACTCTTTGGATCAACATTTGTGACTCCAGCTAATCTACACTACCACAAACCCCAGGACAAGGAGATTGCCAGACTGTACCATGAACTGGATTTAGAAATTGCCTGCACAGTGTTACCCTTCTGTTACTTCTCAGAAGTCATTTGACATCACAAGTTCTGCTATTTTAAAGAGAGAAGTTTTGCCCAGTCCAGTAGGAAAATGTACCAGAGAGCTAAAAAGAAATTCCAAGTCCTGCACCACGAAGCTGTGTGCCCTCAGCTGAGCACTCCAGTCGTACAGTGTTTCCTGTGCTTGGTACCTGTCCATTGCTGCACCCTGGATCATGCCCTCTCCTCACAGAGCCCTGTGTCTGGAGAGCTGATGTTTGCCAATTTGCCACAAAATGAGCTTCAGAGGACCGTCCTGCCTCAGATATATTGTCTGTAAATGGGAACCCAGGAGTGTGGGTCAGTGAGGGATTCCTTCCTAGGGGTTTTTTCATGTATTTCTCCTTCCTCCCCTGGGCCATGACCATCCCAAGTGTATCTGCTCCCAGGGCACCTATGGGCAGTGTCTCTGCCTGCAGATCTGAGGCCCACCAGGAGGTGATGCCTGCACCACGGCTTCCCCAGTTGTCCCTTGTTGCCCTCTGACTTCTGACCTGGCTTACGTGACACACCATGGTTGCAATTTGGGTGCAGAGCTTGTTCAGCATTATTTGAGGCTGAGATAGGAAAGGGATGATGATGATGATGATGATAGGACTGGAATTCAGGAGGTCCAAAGTAAATTCCTGCCTTATCCAAGGTTTCTTTGTGGGATCTTGGGCACGTGTCTTTCACTTACCTGCCTGCCAGATGGAAGCAACATATCCCTGCCTTCCTGGAGCACCGATGATATAGCAATAGCACAACGAGAGACATATTTACACCTGTAAGAGCAGTGAGGGACAGACTGGTCTCTCCTATACATGTTACATTGAATATCACCCCTTGAGTATAACATTGTCAGCAAAACTCCCTGCAGCCCTTAGAATCAGGTTTGCTTCTCTGAATGAATTTCTCTGGATGGTGGATTTAAAACAGCAATTAATAGCAGCACAGGCAGTATTACTACATTTTGCATGGCTCCTATTAGGAAACAATTGTCAAGATGAGCCATTGTCATCTGAAGACTCGAGGTCTGAGTCTACAGGGTGCTAATAAAATTAATTGAACAGAGTTCAATTAAGAATTAAGAGTCTTAGAGAGGACAAGACCTTTCCTTCTGGCAAGTGCAGGCATTTTGCACGTGAGGCGTGCTGTTCTGACACAGAAACAGAAGCAGTGAAGTGAAGAAGGCTGCTGCTGCCCCAGAAGACAGTGATTTGGTCCACATGCCCAAGCCACCTTGCCATGTCCTCAGCAGACAAAAGCACCTCCCATCTCAGGATGGTCCCGTGTTAATGGCAGGTCTTCTTGCCAGGAATGAGCCACAAGGAGCAGAAAGTTTGCTTCTGCCTCTGCTACATTTGGTGCTTTGCTTTCAAAGGTCAGGTAACTTAAATTCCACCAATATTTCCCCTGTGATTTCTTGGGCTGTGGCATTAGCGGGTGTGCATAAATGCTGAGGAAGAAGTGCTCATAGCACACAAGTTTGAGGTTCCGGATGTGCTTCCCATTATGCTAATTGATGGCTGACAGTACCAGCAAGATAAGGTCTTGAGATCAATCTCAGAGTGAGTTCATTACTCTGCCATTCGGGAGCTTGGGCAAATTGCTGTCACTGGTTTCAGCTCAGGAAAGGACCAGCCGCCTCAGGAGACTGGTATCTCTGTGCTGGATGTGAGGCATAACATGGGGAGTTAGAGGACATCAACACACTGTGGGTTGGGTGTTGGTGGGCACCAAAGGTGTGATCAGCAGTTCTCTGACCTCTGCCAGAGGGCAGCAAACTGAATTCTGTCCTGCAAGTAGCAGGAAGGTGGTGGAAGCATAAGCATCATGAAGAAATTAATAAGGGAAATGAAACACACAGGAAATTAAATATACAGGTATTTTTTATTATTAAAAATAAAATAATATTTTATTTTACTATATTATTTTTTATTCCAGCTTCTAAAGGTGCCCGCAATCATGCACTGTGTGCATCTCTCTCTCTCTCTCTCTCTGCTTTCGCATACCTCTGTCAATTTTACCCTTCCCTCCCATCACCTTTTGATTCATGGTGTTTTCTAGAGAAACAGAGGTCTCAAGAGTGCCTGTCATGAGGACTCAAGACAAAGGAGAGGCCATGTTCCCCTTGCAATGGTGTAAGAGGCACACAGTGCTTATTCAACAGAAAGGCTTCCTTCCAAGTGGGAGGGGAGAAAAGTGAGAGAGCAAACGAACACCCAGGTTGCAGAAATGCTCCGGTTAAAATTACATGAAGCCACAGCTGACTACTATCACCACCCTCAACATTTTTTGCAGCCCATGGTATATTTTTATTACCAAAAATGAAGTATACTGTTTCACAGGAATTAATAAAGTCAGATTAAATGCCCATACTTTAGTTCTGAGGCTGTTGGATGAGAAGATGGAGGTATAAACTTCTGGAGGGGAAAGAGAGCAAGAAGAGGAAAAGGAGGCTAACGAGTTATTTTAGGACTTCAGGCCCAGTGATGAATTTGTTGTTTATGTTCTCTCGATAAGGATGATGTGAGCTGTTTGCACTACTTCAGGATGCCACACCCCGGTGTTACAAGGGCTGCCAGGGAGGTTTGGAAGAAGAGGGCTTTGGGATGAACTCCGCCTCCCAAGGTTCACACTGTTGGCTGGAGGGGATGCTCAGGGGCACGTGCTCACTGGGCCCTGGTGGCTTTGTAGTGGTTTTCACTGATGTGTGGCATTCAAGTGGTAGACTTTGGAGTCTGAAAAGGGATTTGGATGCTTTTGAACTTTATCTAAATATTATTTCTGTGCAGTTCTGTGGTTTCAGAAGGTTCAGGGAAAACAGTTTACCTTTGAAGAGCTTTAAAACCGACCTGTCAGGTGTATGCCTTTTCTTCATTTGCCCTTGCTCTCCAAGGGCTCTAGATGTTCTGCAGGTAGGTGAGAAGGCCAGGGCCTTCAGCAATCTTTATTCACATTAGCAGCCTCAACCGTAAAGGTTTCTCTTCGCTGGGGGATTTATGATCTCTGAAGGGAAGGGACAGATAAGGAAAGGAATATGATAAAGTGATGGTGTGGGAAAGTTTAGCTGTGTCTCCCCCATCCAGTCGTCTGGCTTCACCTCACTTTGCTGTTAATTTTCATGTTTATATTTGGCATCTTTCTGAAGTGCTTCTCATCACAACGGAAGCAAAAATCATGTTAATTAATGACAGCAGCAGCCAAAAAACAGAGCTAGCACTTCTTTGCCATCATCAAGGGCTCTTGAAAAACTTGTCCTTGGCGTTGTTTCGGCTGAAAAAAAAATTAGAGGCATAATCATTATTAGATTTGATCGAGTTGATATTTCTTTGTATTACACTGATGAAAACTGTATGACAGAAATCCTTAGCCTTGTACAACCACATTGCCACATCCACATATTGCTAAAGAGCTGAGCACCGTCTCCTTGACTTGGCCATATAGCTCTGAGGGCGTTGAAATGTCTGAGGTAGTCCACAATGGCTCTGGGATGATGGAGGAAAAACCCCTTCCTGTTGACGTAAAATCTCTGTCAGGCACGGAATGAGGATACAAAGCTATGAATCACCGCAGCACGGCCGGAGAGCCCATACCTGCTAAACCTTTGGTGGCTTCTCATACTCATCTGCAATCATCCGATGACTACGAATTTAAATGGCCCTATTTCTAACCTCGGATAGCAGCTCCTGCTGTTCATTATGGGATGCTGCTCTCCCAGCCACACAGCAGCAGTGTGCCATGCTCCAAGAGACAATGAGACTTATTCAATTCAGAGTAGACACCAGTGCAGCATATGGAAGCCCACCTCAGCAGAGACAGGTCTGACGGGCAAAGCTCTCCATGGAGGTTCCCTTCTGTATCATTACATCCCTGAGCCCAACAACACACCATTGACAGGTTCTTTAAATCTTAGCAAGTTCTTTCCCAGACTCATTACTTTTTTCTGTAGATGTGATCTTGCTCACCCTTGCACATGGTATAATGACATTTTTTAACTTCAGATCAGACCCAAGGGACAATGTTGGAGTCATGGGGTATCTGCAGAACAGGTCTGCTACTACTATTCATCTCACCCTAATACACTTTCTGCTAGTTCAGAAAGAGGATGGAGAGGGAAAAAAATGTTATTCACCTCCCCTCTTGCCTCTTCTCCGTCTGCTTTGTCCTCACTCTCATGCCCTGTCTCCCAGCAGATATGAGAGTCGTGTGATGCTCCTGGAACTGTTTGTCATCAAAGATCATCCCCTGGGGAAGCCTAAGAGAGGCTTATGCTGCAGGTCCATGCCTGGACTCCAATGGATGATGGTCTCCATCATGTCCCTGGTGCTGGTGCAGGTACCTGGTATTATTATTATCTGTTCCCAAGTTGGGAAGGAGCCCAGAGGCTTGCTCTTAGGGCCTCTTCTGTCTGGAAGAAGCTGAACACAAGGGCACCATGGGGCAGGCAGCAGGGCTCGGCACACCACGGTGCCCCCGGCCACCACCCCACGAGGGCTTTGGCTGCTGAGGCTGTGTCCTTGCCCCCACGGCTGTGCTCAGCACCACTTGGGCCCCTTTCTGACCCTGGCCTCCTCCAGGGCCTGGCCTGGCAGGGTGAGGAATGGCCACGCAGGGCTGAGCAGCTGGGAGCGGTTATTAACCGGGCCTGGCACCGGAGCTGAACTATCTGCGCATCCGCGTGGCTCGAATCGTTCTTAATTATGTTTGTGTTTTATTGTTTTCATTTCGCACTGCTACTGCTGCTGCCGTCGGTGCATCCCCGTGCCGTGCGTCTTCCTTCCTCCCAGCCCGGGGTAATTGCTCCTCGTCGTGCTGGCTTTGCCATTTTAATTTGTTATCATCTCTGTTACTTTCTTTCCCTGATTATTCGGTTATGTCATTCCCATTTGCCCTGACATTTCAATAAATTCCCTGCCACATTATCCTTGTCCCTGGAGCTGCAGCTCAGCCTCTTCCAGCGCCTCCTTCCTCAAAGCCGGCTGCAAACCAGCCCCGGGCCGCCCAGCCTGGGGACAGAGTGCCCCCTGCCGCCGCGCTGCGCAGGTTCAGGTTTTATATATATATTTTTAATTTAATTTAATTTTAAATTTCATTTTATTATTTATTTTCTTTATTATTATTATTATTATTCTTTTTCTTTTTTATTATTTTTTATTTTAAATTGTATTCATTTGTATTTAATTTTATTGTATTTATATACATATATATATTTATTTATTTTATTTTTTTCCCTTTGCAATAACTTATTTCACGCTGAGCTTCTGGACGGGACGCTGGGCTGTGCCCAGCACCAAGTTTTGCTGCAGGGTTACAACTTCAGGCGCTGCCCAACAGCAGCTGGCAGCTCGGGCTAAAGGGGCTGAGGAGATGGGGTCTGGCCATGTTTCCGGACTTTATGGCATCCGTAGGGCACAGCCTGCTGCTGGTGGAGATGTGGGATGGTGACAGGACTACAAAGCTCTCCTGAATGATGCTCTTGTAACCTGCAGGCTTGTCAGTTTGCCAGCGTTCGCCCTGTCAGCATACTCTGAAGCAAAGTCCTCATGAATAGTTTGGTTTCTGTACCACCAAAGTGACCAAGATCTCGAGCTGTGGGTTGTGTGAATTCACCCCAGCAGCCACATGTGTGCAGCACTTTCTAAAGCTTGGTTTGGCAACTTCTGCCCCCTGAAAGGCAGACCAGGGGCAGCAGGCCAGCCCTTCATGCTGCCGCTGCTCTCGGCTCAGGGGAGGCTGTGGTTGTACCTGTACCAGGGGAAGTATGAAGGAAGCTGGCTGCCCATTTGAGGGAGGTATGGCCCCATACAGTTCCTTCGTAAGCATAACACTAGGCTTTAGGTGAGTTAGAAAAATTATGCAACCCTTTGTTGTTACCGTGATTAACCTGTATTCATACATGAGAAGCGCCATTTTCCTTTGAGGTGCTCATTTTAGACCGTATTGAAGTCTTGGTGTGTTGAGCCCTGGGAGCCTTGCTCTCTCTCAGACCTGGTGGTGGTCTCTGGAGGACAGCAACCCTGTGTGCAGGTCCCACTGCTGGAGGCACCCGGCTGCCCTGTGGCAGCCACGGAATACAGGAAGGGAAGATTTCTTGTCCCGGTTCAAGGCTTTCTGGGGCTGGACGTGTGCTGGGTGCAGTGCAGGAACCAGACAGAGCCTGCACCGCTCCCTGCCGCCTGCTCGCTTATACCGAGGACTTTTCTGGCTGCAGGTGCCAGGTAGGCCCTCCCCAGGGCGATGTGCACCACTGCTGTCATGCTGCCTGACCGTGGCCACGCAAGGCTCCCTGAAAGAAGGGGAATGACAAAAAGTGACCACTGACTGACAGCACCGGGCTTCCCAAGAAGCCCTGGTTTGGGTTTAGCACAGCTGGGCACGCACCGGGTGGCTACAAGTGATGATGACTAAATTCCCCTGGCCAAACACAAGACCAGTGTTTGGTTATGGTTGTGTTAACCTGGATGTTTTATGTGTGCTACTCCAAGGGGACTAAGGGCTCCCTGCTCCAAGCCAGGCAAAGAGGTCCCAGTTCAGACCTTGTGGAGATGCGGTGTTATTAAATAACTCATGTCATCTGTCTCCAGGGGCCCTGGTGCATGTGTTACTTGGCCATTCATCCATGTGTTTTCCCCCTCCCATAATATCGTGCAGTTGGCTACCAGGATGCTATAGCCATGCATGGCCCTGGGGCTTCTGCACCAGCATTTGGGCCACAGGAGGAGGGAGAAGGGGACACTGAAGGGTACCTGAGTTTCTTCTCCAGATTCTCCCTGTTGTGGACTACACAGGGACCGAGTCAGCCTCCAGCCTAAGTCAGAGGCAACCTTCAGCTGTGCATCAGCAGGTGAAACTACACAGAGGCATAACGGGGGGAATTAGTGCCAGCCTCATTTTATAAACCATCACCACTTCCCACACCTCACAGCCTTCAGTATCTCCATTCAGGTAAATGCAACACAAGACAGCAGTTGCTTTGGCAGAAACCACCCAAAGTTCCTCCTCCAGGCAGAAGCAGAGGCCCTCTGGGAGAGCAGTGCAGTTTGTACCGTAACCACAGAGCCTGCTCTGGGATTCAGGGCAGCCAGACGCAGTTATTTCCATAGCTATAGGCAAACGAAATGCAGAGCAGCGGAGGTTCAGCCCTGTGCTGTCGCAAGCTCTGCATTAAAAGCAGAAGTGCTCGGGCTTGTGTACGCTTGCAGCAGGTAGCAACTGCTCTGCGAAGGGCCCTGGTATGGCAGCGCAGCATTTGCACAGACTTTGTCAGAGAGGACTGATCCATTTGCTCCTGATAACCAAGCATCCACAGCCTTGTGGGCTCCGCCGATGTCTGCTCGGCTCCTCTTTCTCTTGCTGGTGACACTGCCGTGTCCTTCACCAGCCCTCCTGCCTGGCAAAGACAGCCCCAGCAGGGTTTCCCAAGCTGCCCACTGCCAGGGGTGGGCATCTCCAGGCTTTTGAGCTGCCTGCATGTTCCTCTCCCCCTTCCTCCCCACTTCAACCATAAAACAAAAAATACCAAAAAAAAAAAAAAAAAAAAGTTATTCAGTGATTAGGGATCATGCAGCTGCCTGCTGCACTCATCAAAGAGAAGGAAGTGCCAATTATTTCCTGGTACAAACTGTTTCTGTAACTGAACTGAAGAGAGCTTTGATTAACGTTTATTCCCTCCCACCCCATGTACAAGCAGTCGCTCACAAACTCCAGGATGAGGCAACTGCCCACGCCCTGCTCTCTTCATACTTTCACAGCACCGCATTAATACCTTTGTTTCCCTGCAAAATTCACCATTTCCTTGTAGAGCATGCACAGAGCCCGGGGAGTGGGGCAGGGGCAAGTTCACAGCAGCACTGCCACCTCCAAGCTCCATACGAACAAATAGTGAATACCCAGGTCCCAGAGCATCCTGCCAAACTGGGAACCTCATCTGATGGAAGATGCAGGAACGGGATTTTTACTGGGAATCTTCTTCCAACCCCCAACATGTGCTGTGTTAAGAGAAAAATTACTTTTGAGCTTCCAGCAATGTCTCACCTGAAGCTGACAAGCCCTGCCCTAGGGCCTCCCAGGCCCTGGGACCTCACACAGCTCACGGCCCTGCTAGGTGGGAATAGGAGGACATGGCAGCTCCAAGGGGAGCCACACAAAAAAGCCTCCACAGAGAGCATGCAAGGGAGAAACCAAAAAAAAATTTTTTTTTGTATTATTTTTTTCCAGTGTTGGTAGCTGCAGTTTTGTTTCTGTTTTGATTTTGGTTTGTTGTTTTCTTTTAAAACACTGATAGATACAACGCTTTCTGGAAAAGCTTATCTCCTAAAACAGTAAACACATCAAGTTAGGAAATCACACTGGGAAAAGAAAACAAAAAAAAAACAAAAACAAAAACAAAAAAAAAAAAAAAAAAAAAAAAAACAAAAAAAAAAAAACAAAAACAAAAAAAAAACCACCAAGCAGACCTTCAGCTTCGTATGCTATTTTCCACCCAGTTCTCTCACAACCCATCTTTAAGACTGCCTTTACCTAAAACTAAGCCATGTGTCTTTTTTTTACCAATTACCATGTTCTTGAAATGCTGTGAAGGTGTTTAAATTGCTATTTTAACGAAGCAACCCCAAAAAGCCCGTAAACACAGTGTGTGTGATGCAGTGCAGTAAACCCCACTCAGTCACCTGCACAGACCCATACCAGAGGAGACCAAGGCACGGTCCCCCAGCCACCACGCTCCAGCACGGCCCTGTGACCTTAGAGCAGCTGCTCTGTTCAACTCTGCGCCTTGTCCTCCCCTCCCCATTTTGTACAGAGAGATGCACAGAACACAGAGACACGGTTTAGCTTGCTGACATAATGCCCATATTTAATCTTTTAAAACAAGAACAAAATCAAGAATAAAATCAAGAATAAAAATTTCATTTAAGTCATACAGTACATTAATCTTTCAGCAATGACCCAATCTACAGTACTCGAATGCCTGGCATGAAGTCTATTATCTCAGCGTTTAACAAGTGTATAACCAGTGACACAGTAAAAGAAGAGCTCACAAGACATGGCTAATACGATGAGTTTAGATTTTCTTCTACGAGTCCAGCGAGGGTTTGTGATACACGGGTCACTTCGAAACAGTACTTTAATCCACTTTTTTGGTTCAGTCAATCTGTTTGGGGCTTTTCTCTGTTACAAGAGTTTTTCCATTATGTACAGGAAGATTTATTTCAAATGAAATTGCACGTCAGAATATCTATCTATAGGCATACATGGTCAATCTAACTAAAAATTTAATAAGCGGTAATTACTCAGTCCTGGTTATACATTCCTAAAGGCTTAATAATACAGTTTTAAAAGAAAAGAAAACAAAACAGAACACAGTTGTAGGGTGGCAACCTCTGTAAGAAGCCTCCTTCCCTCTGAAAACAACCGAGTGTTTTTACTTTCTGCATTTGAAATGGGGTCTACAAAGAAGTCATTTCAGCTCCTAGATAATGCGAAACATGTGACTGTGTCCTTTCTAAAGTCTGAATGGTTCAATGCGTAATTCAGTGAAGCTCTCATACAAATAATACTGGTAGGATGCAGACTGTTAACAGAAATTAGGACAATATGCCCTGACGGCATATTTGGATAGCAAAACTATGGGTGTTCGGGGGCTAGGATCCAGTGGTTAAAGCAGCTTGAAGCAGGACAACCCTCCCCGCGGTGCAGAGGAGGGGAAAGGGCACGCTCCTCTGCTTCAGCCAGGGCTGAAGCTGGGCTGTCCCCAGCTCCCTTCTGGTGGGCCACCTGCCCCTGCCTGCTCTCCACCCTCGGGCAGGACGGCTTACCAGCTTCCGAGGGCAATCCTGCAGACCTGGGGCGACCCGAGACCCTTGGCTCCTGGTGCTGGTGGGCAGGGGAAGGGCTGCGTCTGCTCCTGCTGCGGGGCTGAGGGCTCCCTCGACTCGCTGCTGCTGAGGAGCCCCGCAGCCAGGAGGCTGCCCGGCTGTGGCCGCAGCTGCTGCGCACGTCTGAATGCAGGAACGAACGAACAGGAGATGCCTCTCCATGGAGTAGTGTTACCAAACATGAAAGACCCAGAGGGCTTAACCTCTCGGGTAAGCTAGCTAAACACAAGGGTAGCAGAACATCACCTTCTCACATTAGCAAAACAAACGTCATCAGCTAACACAATTGCTTTGACTTTTTTTAATCTCTTTTGTGGCATTGGGTCCTGCTACAAATGGAGAAAACCCACAGACAACCGCCTTCCTGGGTGGGAAAGCAGCAGAATCTTAAACCTTAAGGATCTGCTTTGTAATTTGCTACTGGCATAAACAAAATGAGTCCCATTTGTTTGTGTTTTTTGTTTGTTTTTTTAAGAAAAAAATCCAGACCATCCAGTGCACCTTCTCTGCACATACACACACGCACACACACACACTGATGGAGAGCTCCAGAAGAACAGGCATGGGAACCACAAAGCTCAAACTGTGAAGAGACATGGGCAATCTCTCATTTCTATATTAAATTCTCATTTAGCAATGAAGCAGCAAAATGACACGTGGTAAGAAATAAATGATCACAGAACACACATACACTCAAATGCAACCATGGGTAGGTTTTTAACATTTTTTTCCTCAAAAGCTGTTATTCATCTGATAGTTTCTTTCTGGCTGTGCTGAAGTTTTTGAAGAGCATCTGGTGCTTCTTTAACCATTATCAGAGTGTACGAACCTCAGTGGCCATGGACAATCAACCTCATTAGTGCCACGAACAACCACCTCCACTTGAGATTCTCTACAAAGCCTTTCTAGAAGTTGAATCTGACTCTGCCCCTTTGGTGCCACTCTTTTTTTTTTTTTTTTTTTAAATTAACAAACACAGCGTATTAATGCAAATTTGATTTTTTTTCCTAAAAATTAGAAATGCTCAGATTATTAGTTCAGCAATATGCAAAGTGCATCTATTTGGTTCTTTCCATAGATCGCCTTCTTTCGTAAGTTTAAATTCCTTCACAGTTTAAAATATTGTGAAGAAATTATATGTATACTTTATGTATAGAACTATTTATATACATACACGTATATACACACAACTCTGTACTTTATATAGTCATAAACACCCATTACTTAGCTATTTATAGTATATACACATGGCATGAACACACGCTCTGTGAAGAGTTGGTGCAGGCTGAAATCATTCCATCAGGTTTAATGGAACAACAACAGTGAAACCATGAGTGAGTTATCAAGAGACACAGACACACATATATTAGATAAGGGAAAGACCAATTAAATCAGCTCTTCCATTTTTCCTATTAACACAGGATTGTTCCCCCCATTCCCACCTTCCATATGCTCACACACAGCTATTCTGCATTCAGTTTACATGAGAGGGCAGTGGTGGTTCTTCTTCCAAGTGAAAGAACAGTCCATATTTACTCAGGCTCATTGCAACCTCTTCTGCAGAAGTGCAGCACAGCTGGGTCTGGCCATCCTGGAGGACTCCGAATGCCGCGCTGTTGTTAGCTGAAAGCACCTGCTGAAGCGTTATTGCATGGTTATGGAACAGCTATCAATTGCTCACAGTCTGTGAACTCCCTCTCCAACAAGTGGTACAACTGTATAAATACATATTTTAGCACAAAACAGTTTAACACGAGGCAAGTCCGGGTACGAATGAAACCTAAAGGCCTATGGGTGAACTTTAAAGGCCAAGAGTTCTTCAGAGTGCATGTTGTTTAAGGAACGCAAGTCGGGTAACTTCAGAAGAAGTTTTGTGAAAATAGAGGCTTCATTGGGGTGATTTTTCATGATTAAGGTCCTTAATGCACGGATTAGTGTTTCCTGAAGTGCCTCCACAGAATTGACATTTTCTATTCCAGAGCGATCTAAAGAAAAGAAAAGAGGGGGGAGAAGAGAGGAGAAAAAAAAAAAAAAAAAGAGAGAACTGAACAGATGTAGTTTGCAACATAAAGCCACTGTAAGAATTAATCCATTAGCAAATGAACAATTAAAACACAGATACCAAACACCTTTTCAAACACTATTTAGCAACAGCTCTGTAAAGTATTAAGTTCACCATGCTGAACTGGTGGCATTCAGTCACCTTTCCTGTAATCACTTACCCACCTTTCCAGAAAAGGACAGAAGCATGCGCTTAAATGTTTTGCTGAATCATAACTTTCAACACAAAGAAGAGCCAAGGCACTTTGAAGTAGACTTTTCAATTAATTCTCAAGGCAGGCCACAGAACCCTAAACTTGTGATTTACCTTCGGTTACGGAAATCCCACTTAGGACAAGTCCTGCTTGTTTTTGCACAATGGGATCCCCAGTGGCAAAGGGAGTACAAGCCTTGACATGAGTGGGCACTATCTCTGAGTGTGTTCTGCAAGCAATGACTAAATGAAACACAATGCATCCAAAAATCCCCAACAAAAGGAAAAAATTTCAACATCAAGAAAAATAATACATCTTCACATACTGCACTCACCTTGCTTCTGAAGCTTCTCTTTCAAGAAAGCTGTATTTAAGTACATGCCTGTTTTCCTTGGGTGAAAGCAGTAGCTTAAAATGATAAATTTTAAGCAGGATACCTCACCTACTAATCATGCACAGTAGCTGTTTTTTCCAGGCTGTAGCCAGCTGTTCCTAAACTCCATGGAAATTCAGCAGGGCACACACGAGTGACAGACACGAACATAAATGCACTTCGATGCGTACGTGTACTTAACCACTGGGACACAGCATTACAGCAGCTTCCTGATGTAGCACTGAGTCAGATCACACAGTCAGAGTGGGAATCCCCTGCCTTACGCTGTCAGCACCAATCTGATCAGAGTTCTCAGGTGAAGAGAGTGCACAGAGTCCTCCTGGACTATTTTCGGTGCAGCTCCCTACCATTATGGGAAGAAGTACTATATAATCCACTTAAGGATCCATCTTAAAGCAGTTATCCTTTTTTTTTTTTTTTTTCCTTGTTCCTGTAGGAAGATGGTTCCAGAACCTTTTACTCTAACAGTTAGGAACCTCGATTAATGTCAAGACACGATAATTAGCATTCATTCCACTCTTCTGTACAAATTGTCTATTAGGTTTGATAGCTGCTCTTCAAGAGAGAGTGTATGAGAATGTAAGCAAAAAGAAACCTCTCTGCCTTTGTTAAGCAAACTATTCCTCTTGCCCCACCTCTGCAAACCCTCCAGCTTTGCTCTGCCCTGAGCAGGGATGATGACATTTGCATCAAGTTTGCCAGGTTGACTTTTCCTCAAGAAATCTGTACAATGACATTAGTGCTTCCTCACCTCAGCAAAGGCAGTCCAGACTTTCCTGGTTGCCTTGGTTGAGTTGCTGTAACCTCCTCAGCTCAATAAATCTAAGTATTTCTTCGCCCTCTCAGTCTATTTCTGGTTGCTCCCAATGGCCAGCTGAAGGTTTCCTTAGTGCATCCAAATAAGAGAATAATAGAGGGTGTGTATTTTATATTCTACCACAAAGCATCACCCTAAGTTAAAGAGATTATCTGGTCTCTAGACCTGCACGAACCGCATTCTTTCAGCTTTGCTTCCATCGCACTTCCTCCTTCTTCAGTGCCAGTGATCTGTCCTGCCACTTCTCCTCCATCTTCAACAATCCCAGCTAACTGAAGCCAGAGGTCAAGCATTCATTTCGTTTTGGAATGGAACCAGTGTAATTCCTCAACACCACCAGAAGCACTTCCATGGCCTCAGAAGACCCTGGTTGTTCTTTCCTTGCCATCTGACACCAGAACAAGGGTTATATGCAGTTACACTCCTTGCTACTACCATGCTTCTTCACCCTGCTTATTCCAAACGTCCCTCGTAAGAGTGGTTATTCAACCAGCCTCATGCAGAGACGCTTCAGACAAATGTTCTCCCTACCAGCATTATTTAGAGGCTTATGAATGTTCCTTTTTTTCCCTCCACTGACAATTTCATAGACACAGTTTAAGCAAGTTAAAGTCTTTTTAGAGGATTTTTAAAGAGCACAGCACAGAATTTTAGTCCGGTTTACTTAATGAGCATTCAACAATCACACATTCCTGTCTGTTTCTGGAAGTGATGTGAATCTTGACTATCATCCTTTTTTTATCTTCTCTTTCTACCTTTCATTCTGAGATGAAGTAGGCATAGATGAAATAGACATCTTAATAGCCTTACTCTTCTACCTTCAGTTCGTCTTCCAGCTACAGCATCTTCTTCCTTTGTTTGCATCTCCGTGTTGTTTTCTCTAATGCCGTACCCTCAAACTCTTCTTCCTCCTTTAACTGAGCTCTTCCTCCACCTCATGACAAATGACTCCCTGGGTCATGCTTCTCCCCGAGGGGTAGGGTGCAGAGGACCTGCCTTTAGAGATCCGCTTCATCAGCAAGTGCACAGTCCTACAGGTCCCTTCTACTTCTGGCAAGCCCCACACTGCAAGCATCTTCCTCAGGAATACCAGAAGGTTCTTCTTTTTCCCCAAGCTCTGTCAGGGAGCACTTCTCAGGCACACACTCAATTATGAAGATTGCTCGATTACTTGTGGATGTCATGACTGTGGCATTTTGGTTCTATTGCAAGCGACAACGTAAAGTTGTTTCCTTGCATTGTTGTATTCCTTGCATGTTCTGAACTCCCAGTGACAGCCAACGTTACCACTGAGCCTGAATACATGGCACAAACTCAAGCCTGGGCCCAAACATTAAAGACCAATGAAGTTGTGTTTTGTAAAACTCAATAAACATTTTGTGAAGAACTCCAGTGAAGTGGTGATCAGACTCCAGACTGGGTCCCAAGGAAGCTAAGACAGGCAGCACAAATGTCCAAAACCGTAATGTGAAGAAACCTCAGCTGCAACAAGAAGCCTAAATGCCGAACACTTCATCTTTATGTCCTGTTCTGTGGCTCTGACACTGTGGTTGTATACCTGCCTAGAAGTGTTCAAGCTAGATACCATTCCTTGGCTAAATTGTACTGAGAACCAGCAACAGCACGGAGCAGTGCTTAAATGGCTGGGGGGAGGGAGAGAGGCTCTGTGCTAGGACACCTAACAGAGCAGAGAGCACTTACACTCAAAACAGGCAATACAGACACCGTGATATTCTAGGGCCCTGCAGCTGAGCAATGAGAACGGCTGTGGCCTAGTTATGACATTGCACAAGGAGGGAGGAGGCCCAGTTCTCAGTCCTCACTTTGAAGGTTGTCTTCAGTTCTTGTCAATTTATTTTTGGAACGATACATGTAAAGCAGAATCTGGAAAAGCAACCAAACCCACAGATTTCTGCCCACTACCTGAACATTTTCACTAAAAGACTATGGTACCACACTTCTTTCACGCTGCCTTTCCTTCCAGCTTTGAAGCTTGCAAACTCCCCACCACCCACCACTCATCACCACCGTTTACAAACTGAAGGGGCTACAGCTGCTGCATCCTCTGCTGCCACATTTCAGTCAGGCCATGCACAATGCTGCTAGACTGAACTGTCCCACCTTGTTTACAGAGGCTTCATGTGCCTACAGCACCATGCCTGCAGTGTTCCTCCCTGATAACAGACACGGGCCTACACCACTCGCACTGAAAACCTCTTGGCCAAGAGGTGAACAGCTCCCAGACACTGGCTTGTTGTATAATGGGCACTGCCAGCATTCCTCCTAGCTACCTCTAGAGAGCCCCTTATCCACCAAGCAGGGATTCTGTGTCTTGTATTCCAGGCATTATATGCAGAGCTAATGTGCCTAATGTGAGGCTTTAGATAATACTACAGAAGTAGGTGCTTAATCCTTCTTTGAATCCGGGCCAGGGTGTTCTGTATATCCAGGGACTGAAACAAGATACGAGGCTGGTGGAGATGTTAGTGGATTGGCAGACCTTCAGCTATAAGAAGTCACGATGCACACAAATAGGGCTTTCTTGCTGACATGGGCAGAGATCAAACCGTTGGATTTAGATTTAAGTAAGATACGCAGAAGGCTTCGATGACCATACTCAGAAGTAAAAATACCACCTTATCCCAAGACTTAGGCTGTTCAAGTCAGGAGCAATTTCATTGATGCTGTCCTGTGAAACTTAGATGAGTCAGGGAAGAGTCAGACAGCTCCTGAATAGCCATTGGGTAACTATGCAATGTATTTTTGAATTCTACAGAAAGCAGAAGGAAAACATAAGCCCCTTGACACATTTTTCCAAAAGACCATGTTAGACATAACGGATAAGGAAAAAAGCAAATTATAGGCTGCTAGTAGCGTGAAACCTACTAAATGGGGCTTAGGCTTGAAATAACAAGATACATTGTTTAAAGAGATCTTTTAGTAGAGAAACCATATTCAAAATTTAGCCAAGATGTAAATTACTCTTCTCTCCTTACCAGCAGATACCAGGACAACCGCTGTAAATAAACTCATCTCCTCATCACTAAGTTGCAGGGCATTTAGTTTCTCACTGAATTCAAACATGGAGTTGAGCAGATCACCGGCTCCCATCGAATGCAAGTCGTCCACACTGTACTTCTTTCCACTGAGGAAGGTGACGGTACGCTCCTTTGCATCAAACAAAGATGCAAACCGTACCATCAAAACCTGGTGGAGGAAGAGACAAAAACAAAAAGCAGAGAAACAAAGGTGGATTTCTCAAAAAAAAAAAAAATAATAATTAAGCTATTTAACATCATTCAAAACTGCCTCATTCTTATTGACTACCGTACAAGCATTCTGTATAGAAACTCCCAGCATGCTGTTGAGTTGTAGGAAACAGTGCAAGCTCTGCCACAGTAGTATTAGAGAAACAAGCAAAAAACTTAGGGAGTGGATGCAGGAAAGGGGCTATGGAACACGAAAGGGAGGAAAATTAAAATTTAAGCCTCAGACAGCCTGAGCCATGAGCACATTGCCATTCATAACTATGCAAGGAGGACAACTTGCTTAAGCCACTGAACAGCCAAAGGCATATAGAGCATTAGAAGAACTGTTTTCTTGGCCACACTTAGGAGCAGCAAAGTAAAGGTATTGAACCAGATTCTCATTTGGTGTAAAGTGAAGCAGCTCCATCGGAACAATGCTGATTTACACCACCTGGTGATCTGGCCCACTAGGCATTCTTTGGGAAAGTACCATGCTGCATCACTGTTTCCACAGGAATGTTAATGAGCTCTGGTAGAAAAGAGCCACACATACAGCCTTCAAAAGGCTACAGAAGCGGGGCTTGAAACGGCACCTGGTCTGTAGCTGCAGCTGGGAATACCCCTTTGGTACAAGCACCTGGGCTGGAGCAGTTGACATGTGCTGAACTTACCCCTCTGGGCTGAAATTTCTCTTGTGGTTTCTCAGCCGTATTGTGAAATGTTTCCCTGTGGAATGGCTTGTAAAGTTTCATTTGCTCATGTTCAACAACCTCATTTACATTTTCAAGGTTTAAGTTGCACACAACAGCCTTCTTATTTGGAGAAAGTGAACCAACTGGCACTGGTTAAAACTTCAGACTTGCTGTACCTTCTTGGCATGAGTCATCTCTTCTCACTTACGCTACATAACTGCATTAATTTAAATGATGTTTACTACAGATGAACGAAGAACTGGGTTTTCAGAAAAGACTAGTGCCTTTGACAAGCTTAAAAAACAGGAGGGTTCAGGGAAAAAAGAAAAGGTTTGAGAATTCAAACACCATTCATGCACATTACGTGACCTGATGCTACATTTAAACAGCCACATGACATGCAGCAATCTTGATGGACGCATGAACACTATATATTATTCACCTTTGTCACCTAAGCTGTATGTCTTTGGATGACACTTACTACAGGGAGAATAAACCTAGGCTCTACAGAAACCCTCAAAAATGCAACAAAAGGAGACTGGAAGTGCAGACAAAGCTGAACTCGTGCATTAGCAGGGACCCACCACTTTATACTCAACTTTCCCATTCAAAACACTACTCCCCTTACTGGAACGGGCTTTAGAAGCACAAATCACTAACTTCGGATAATGGCCAACCAGCATAAATGCTGATCTTCAAAACTGAAGCCCACAAAGCTGTGATGATTTATTATACGGCAAAGACCTCTCTTAGGGATTTCAGCATCACAATTCTAACCCAGGGAAGCACAGTTTAGACTATGGTATAGCACGTGATTAATTTTTCCTGTTTCACCTCAAGCCAGACTCGTACTTGTGCATGCTGAGGACATACCTGATCAACCCTACCACCTGACCATAGCAACACAAGAACATAAAACCCCACAGTCAAGTGTTTGCTCACTTCCCCACCACCTGCAGCCAAATTACCAAGTGAGTCTGCACGTAAATTGAGCCACTAGCCCCGTGGATCTAAGGAGCTTGTTAGCTCTACTGTTAATTACATTTGGGGTGGGGGAGGACCAGCTCAAGGCCAGCTGAGGATCTTACTTTAGGCTCATTGTTGCCCTCCTGAGCTGGCTCCCACACAAAGCCATGCAAATGCAACTACAATATACTGAGCTCCACAGTACTCCCCGTTCTAAGGCGGATTTGTAGCTCACACGTGTGAATATATATATAGCTATGTTGCTTCTGCACCCACACCGAGTCCATGCATCTTCTCATCTTCAAATGAACAAGCACTCCTTGAGTACAAGCTGCTGTTAAGCACAGTGCCAAGACAGCTACACGCCAGTGCCCGAGGGAGACAAAACAGGGTCAGAGGCAGGAGTTTTCTCAGGCTTTTCTATTAACATGCAGATGCTGGGGTATCCTAGTTTAGTTACCCAGAAGACAGAAATGACCTTGTAGACACCAGGCTTTGAAGATGCTTTTGCTTCTACTGAAATGGTTTCATTAATCCTGTAGGTTTTATTCATTGCTCTGCAACATTATCTTTTTGATGTTTTCTCTGTTGCTAAAATGCCACACAGGCCTCTAACTACAGGTACCAGTCCACTAACAGAAATCAGTATTAGTGTTTCTTCTAAATGGGTGAATAGGGATAAGCGTGCAGCCAGACATTAGTAATTCCCCTGAACATAGAAACCTTTTTATCAGCAGTGCTTGTAACTGGCAAACAGGCACATGAATGAAGGTTTAGAAAAGCTGGAGGTGAAGAAATGCCAAGACAAAACATTTTACTTGCAAAACATGAGGGTTTGGCTTTAACTTATATGACCAGTTAGAGCCTGATTTTCCACCCTCCACCTGCTCTGAGGACACAGGACACTATTCGGCTTTGCAGAGGAGGAAGCAACATTTTTGTGTAATGTTTACAGCAATGTAAGAGGCTGAGACTCAAGGAGTAAAAATATTGCCCTTAACTACAGAAGAGTTCTAGATTAAAAGGTCAAGAATAACCGGAAAAAATACATGAGAACTAAATGGAAATACAGAGAGAAACTGACACACCCCAGCCACCAAGTCTTCCAGTATAACTTGTACCTTCCATCCTAACTATTATCCATTTTAGAACTGGGCTGCTTAAAAGACCCAACACATTACAAGAGAAATGTCTTCAGATCAGGTAAATACAAAATACAAAAGCATTCCTCTTTGAAAGAGCAAGTCAGGTAAACAAGAGCAAAAGCATCAGCAACCCTGCCCTCCCCAGAAAAGCACAGTAACACTGAATACTTTGGGCTCCATCTCATCTCTATGCTTACATTTCACACTTGTATACCTATAAAATGTGCACGATACCTATAAATATACACAAGAGTCTGGAAGAACAATTAGAACCTTAAGTAAAGGTCCCCTCACAAAGGTCACTAATTACAAAGCAGCACCGAGCCCTCTGGCATCATTTCCAATTTACCACCACTAGTGCACGTTTATGTCATGACCACTAGTGGGTGAAACCAACCGTGAGGACCTGGTGGGATTAATGTCTACTGTAAACCAGGCTGCAGCTGGTACATGGGATTTAGAGAGCTGCAGCAGCAGTTAGCTATCAGTGTTACTGCCTTGGAGAACGATGGGGGCTTTAGTGATCCCCAGCTGCCACCGCAGGATGGGTGCTCCAGCAAGCATATAGAACATCGTGGAAGAAGGGAGGACATCCAGAGTGATAAATGCATTCCTCTAAAAATTTGTGAAGTCAATGGATAGCTTTCTAAGCTATCCACCCTTCCAGATGCAGTCTGCTTCTCTCCAGGCTAAGCAAAGGTAGCTACCAGAATAACTGCTGCTATATAAAACCAAGAAGCTCCTCGTTAGTCATTTATTAATGGCCAGGGAAGCAGGAACAGTAGGAGGGCTGAGTACTTTTTGTCTAGTTGGAAAAGAGACAGCTCACCAATACCTGACCAAGCAGCACTGGACACCACCAGCTTAAGGAAAGCTCAGAGCTGGCATCCGTGAACAAACTGGTGCTACCCAACCCAGCTCTATTGATTTTTGTTCTCAGGGGGGTCAAACTGACATACAGCTTGTCAAGTCGGCAATACACACACAGTGGTCTCACCTCGAAGGTCCCAGCCTTCAGAAGATTAACCTGGTCATGTTGGGAGAGATCTCGGAAACCCGGGATGCGCTTGGCGAACTCCACCACTTCCTTCACTGCAGGGGTAAAACTCAGGGAAAACTCTTCCCAGACTTCATGGCCAGACTTGTTTGGGTCCACGTGGGGAGTCTTACTCATCGGGCAGACCTAATATTTACAAAACATACACAGAAAACAACTCAAAGATATAATTCCAAATATTGACAAACAGTTGAAAGAAGCAGGTCTGTTCTTCAACAAAGTTTTGCAACAGCGCACAGAGGAGAAAAAAAAACATAGTATTTCTCAGTCAGCCCCCTAAACAACCAGATTTTTCCCTCCACCTCCCTTTAAAAAAAGGAAAGCAATCAAAAAATGTCCATTAGCAGTCTGTTTCTAAACACTGTTCATGGCGAAAGACTTGAGAGAATACATGTTATTCTTCCCTGACCTCTCACATTCCTGACACCTGGATTTCTCTTACTCGCATTATCACTGTAATCTCACCATTAATCATGATTTCAAAATCGATTGTAATCTCACAATCACTACTACATGTATTCTCATAGATCCTTCTTGCTTTGCACGCACCTTAAGTAATTCAGCCAAGGTGACAAAGATGTCAACACCAGAGCAAGGAACTGAGCCTTGGTTTACTGAGTCACAGGCTTACACCCTTATTACTGACGAGTCTTCCTATCCTAAATGTTTGCTTTTACTCCTATCACCAAGGTAGGACCCAGGAACTCGTATTCCAGTTTTGCTCAATCACAGAAAGATAAAATGTTCTCTCTTTTAAGCAAACTTACAGAAACTTTTCATAAGGAAGTCTGAATCCATTTAATGAGATCAAGACACATTCGTCAAGGCTGACTGCCAGGAAATTCCCTGCATAAAACTCAGCCACGTGTTCTGAGAGACTTTCCGTTCTGCTTCATAAAACTTACATCTTTTAATGAAATTTAACCATTTTAATGTTTATTTCACCTGTCATCGAGGACAATAATTCCTTCAAGCACTCTTCAAAAAGTATATTAAATGGTCTACGAAAACCTACGTAATGTCAGTAAAGCAAACAAAAAGCAATTAAATAAATTAATAATTCCACAGAGCTATACTGCTTTTGCAGGGCATCTTGAATCTGTTAACGATCTAGCAATTTTTTGCTTCTAATGTCCTGAGATCCACTACAAGAGCATACTCAATGTGGGTATGTGTGTGTATTTGGTAGCAGAGAGGGAAAACAACATAATCAGGTATTTCTGTGTTTTCCCCCCACCACGTATCAGCTATTAAGTGGGCATTCAACATGCAGAAAGCTCTCATCTTTTAAGAATCAAGAGAACTGCAGATTTTTTGGTTCACTTGTGAATCAGAACGGTATTTTGTGTTTCCGAGGACAACCCCCAAAACCAAATCATTACCTCTGGACTGGAAGAGGACCTTTTCCTTAAGCTTAAAATCGTTCCAAATCAAAACAAAATGCTTTTCATTTGGCAATATTTCTGACAGAAGGAAAGGTCTAGGCACCACTGCCGAGGTTCATGCAGGAATTGTTAAAAACACAGTACTCTAAAAATAAGGAATCTCTGGTTCAGCATCCCACTGTGGACCTGACACAAAAAACACCTCAGCTTCTCCTCCTATGGCTGTTCATCCTAACCCTCATGGCAAATGGTCCTGAGGGGAAGCTGACGCTTTTCCCCCCACCGTGTGCTATGTCCACATTCTCTTGAGAGATCTCTGCCCAGGAGTTGTTCCTATGGAAGTTTTTGGCTCTCTTCGGGGAACCTGTTTCAGGAACGACTGCAAGCAGTACATTTCTAGGTGTGCATGTCCGGGTGTCATTGAGCAAAAAACGAACCAACCAAAATAAAAATCGCCAACCCCCTGAACATCTGCCTCTGCACTGGTTCAGAGTCTAGTTACACTCCCCGACTCCTTTTGGTCAGATCCTGCTCGCCGTGAATTCTCTGGCAAAACTCTCCTTAATGTCAGGGCTGCAGCGGGGGCCTGCAGTTCTCTGTTTGATTTGGTTTTGTTTCCTCATTGCCGGCTACGTTAAAGCTCCCTGCAGCTGCTACAGGCAGGTCAAACTGACTGGTTGGGTCTCTGCAGGCACAGCCACTCCCTGCCCGCCCATGCTGACAGGTTTAACCTCTGCTTCTCAGGAGTGCCAAGAATGCTGTCACAATGACTCCACATACTTTCCCTGCAAGGAAGAAAGGTTGGGAATGATTACTATTTGCCACGCTGGAGTGCCCTGAGTCTGCAATTAGAGGTCAGAGCCTGCTAGGGATGGCATGGCCCACATATGCCACAGTCCGAGAAACACTGAAATCCCGCCTCAAAACAAACAACCTTCAGGACGTGGAGATCTTTCAGAGGCCTGCAAGAACCTCTGAGGAACCTTTATAAACTAGGAAGACGAAAAACACGGGGAGCTCAACCCCTTCAGAAAGGTCAGGGGCTTGCACTTCTCGACAGTAAGACAGGATGAGGACAAGGATGTTATGTTCCCTCATCCCAGGCAGTCCCAATGATAAAAAGAAGGACAATCTATTTTAAGGGGCTTACAGAACTGCCTGCCTGAATGGCAGGGAAACAGCAGGTGCAAGGCAAAGGGGAGGGACCTTTGTTAAGGAAAGAGGAAGAAAAAAATATGCAAGAAACTAGGAAGCATCTCTGTTAATGCAGTGAAAAAATGGTCTGGCTAAGTTGTCTAGGATACCTAGAAGTGTCTTCAGACCCTCACTTGTGCAAGCACTATAGAAAAGACCTTGAACTTCTCTCAACTGGTTTAGCAGTGCATTTTCCTTCTGTCTCTGTTCAGATTTGAAGATGTTCTACATGAGAAGGATGCTTAGCCAAGTTCAATGGGTCCCCCATCGAACCTCTATTTTACACGGCCTGTAACAAAATAAACCTACACCCGTTATGAATAAGTAAAATACAGCCTACACAAGAAGAGAGATTTGAGAACACATTAGCAAGGCATCCAACTGGATTGACTTCAAATCCTAGCCCTGAGCTTTCACTCCAGGAATTTGTTTTGAATATCTTTTAAGGAAAATATAGCACACCTGACTGTGTAGATTATTTTAAAATGAAGTCTTCAAAAGGATTCAGTGAAGACGGGAATTTGTAAACTCATAACATCCCTTTTCATTTCTAAATCAAGAAAAGAAACGGAGCTTTCTTCAATCAATGCCCTTTGAGATTAGTCTATTTTATAATTGGCTAGAAACTGATCCAAGAAGCTCCATCGCCTGTATGATTTCAGATCCTACACACAACTCAAGCCATTACTCGCCCTCATCACAACTTGTGCTGTCAAACTTGTACTACTATGTTAAGTTTCAGCAGCTGTGCCAATTGTATGGAGCTTCGCCATCTGAAGGTGCACAGCTCAATCCATTCTTAGGTATTAAAGGTTTAAAAAACCAACCCAAAAAAAGCCCACACCTCTGGCTAAGCCTTTCACCCAATCAAACAATTGATATCAATATACCAGATGCATTCTTCCTCCAGTGCTGCAAGAGTAAGTGGTATTCCTGTTTGGAGAAAAGACATCTTCTGGGATCCTATCACACAGCCGCTGAGTGTAACCGTTGCTGAAGTTCATACAGTGGCCATTTGTGAAACATACGGCGTGCCCACTTGGGTAATGCATCGTGCTTCTCCCTTTGTACTGTCCGCCAAGGTGCTGCTCACTTTCAGGGTACTGAGGGCCGCTGAGCCCACTAACACAGTGCTCACTGCTCATCATATATTGTTCGGCGTTCTTTGACACTCTCTCCCCACCCTGGGTCTGCATCATCTCTGCTGGGTTTTGGGACTGCTCCTGGTTGTACATGAAAGTATCTTTGTGGGCCCTAGTGACCATACCAATCACTTCTTCCTTAGCCATGTCAGAGCTAGGAGGGGGAGAGGGGCTTTTGAGGGTTTCCCGCTCTTGCTTGGGTTTAGAGGAAAGCTCTTCTTGAGGTGCTTGATCTTGATGTTCTGCTAATGCTTCATTGGGTAAGTGGCCGCTGAACTGACTGTTCATCATGGTTTTCATGGCACTCTGCATCTCAATCAGCATCCTCTGCTTCTCACGTTTAGGAATGCGGCCAAATCGAACAGCTACCAAGGAGGAGAAATAAAAAGTTAAAGTCAATCCTGGAAGCATTAGAGCAGGCACAGACATCAAACCAGAACAAAAAAACAGCGTGAACATGCACAAAATACACATCCCGACCAATAACCTTGCTTGAGGGCTTTTAGTGCTTTCAGCAGCGCTGCTGCAGGGGTATTACCACTGAAGTCAAAGAGTTTCCTGGGCACAGGATAGGCATGAGATATGACCTATATGATGCCGTTTACATACAAAGAAAAGGCAGCTATAAAGCACATAAACACTGAAGTCCTTCCCCCTTCTTCTACAAATTTAGCTATGGACTATACACACAGTTGAGTCAGTTAATTAAGTGGCAGGCTTTGAGGTTGGATCAATTAAATCAGCACAACTTTGTGTGCTGACAATTAGCTCTATTTAAACACAGTTCATATCATATTTGTACACAAGTTCTGCAAGACAGCTCCTCATGGACCAATTATGTAACTTGCCAAAACAGTGGAGAGAATCAATGCGGAATGAGGCTTACCTTGGCAAACTTTCCTGATAACTTTGCCTTGACAAAGACATTTTCTGCTGGCAAAGGGATGGGCATCATTGTGGCTGCAGCACTTTTGACCCTGTCCTGGGGAATCTGCACCTGCCTCTACCACCCCGTCCAACCACAGCCTTACAAGGGCTTGCAACCAGTTTCGACTGATGTAATTATGTTCATGCAGTAGTCCATCATTAATGTAACTAAATCTCTTTCATTAAAGCAGGTGCAACCTCGTGCGCAAACAAGCGCCTAGGGGATGAAATAACTCCTATGCACGACAAGAACTCAGAACAATTATTTAAAATAAGTTTTAACACCCCACCCACAGAATTATTAGCAGCCCAAGATTCCTAGTTCTTGTGAAATAAAAACCCAGAGAAAATTAAAAAGTGAAACAGAAGGAAGAGTTCTGTTTTGTGACAGTAAGTTGTAGCAGACTAAAAGCTACACTTTCAGCGCTACATTTAAAAAGTCACAAGGATTAGATAGTCAGCAACGTGACCACTCAGCTCAGCATTATTCCCTTCCTCCCTGCTCCCTCAAGAAAACAAAAAAACAACAACAAAAATACAAAAAAAAAAAAAAAAAAACACACATGATGATATACACATGCTCCGTGCACCCAAAACTAACCCATTTGGCTCCATAATGGTTAGTCTAAGGCTATCCCAACTGCATAAAATCCAGTGAGCCTGATCCAACTCATATTAAAAAGCTGTTCTGTTCAATTCAACAAGAAACAGCCCAGGCAGAATTCCCTTTTATTGAAAAAACAACAGCAACAAAGAATCTTGTCTGGATTCAGGAAGGAACCACTTTAAATATTAACTGAGTAAAACAAGATCAAGACTCCTGTTCCATCTATGCCCCTAACAGACCACTGCAGTGCACCACACCCTATCAACCTCCAGGCAAGGGAGGACGGTTCCTTGGCCAGCATTATGGTACCAGTTCGGGACAGTCACAGGGCAAGGTGGCAAGCTGATCTAAACGCACTCTGACGGGGAATCTGGCCCTGACAACAGGGTCAGCTGTGTTTTCTGTCATTAAGACCCTCAGCAATGGGTTTTGTGGTGGGCAGCAGATTCACTCGCAGAGGATCGCTGCGCAGGAACATACCATCTCTTGACATTCCAACAGACAGACATTTTTTGAAACGACACTGCTGGCACCGGTTCCTATTCATTCTCATTATAGAGCAGTTGTTATTCTTCAAGCACTTCTTATACTGGATGTTTTGCTGAATGCTTCTTCTGAAAAAACCCTGTAAACAAACAACAAAACCCCCGCAACTATTATTACAGCACATATCAAATCCTCCTGTCAAGATTCACCCCTCTGAAAGGACGGAGAATTTCACCTCATCTCACTGTCTGCTTCAGGCCAACAGCCTGGAGTGATTTTAAAGAACTTGCTGCTCCTTGTGACTTACTTCCCCTCAGCCTGTGATCTGCATATAAAGCAACCTAGTTACAACTTCTAACTACAGAAGATGCTAAGTTCCTCCCTGCATAGTCAGCACCTAAGAGCACGGTATCTCCTGTATTATTTTCATCGCTGTACTGACAGTTTGTGAGATATGCCCTCAGCCTCCTAACAACATTAGCTGCAAAGGTGAAAGCCAAAATCGGATATTTTGACTTCAACCTCCATAGTTTGGCAACAAAACCATCCTCTTGCACCATATGACTTTCGAAGGTGGATCTTCCACACAACCCGTGAATTGACAAACTCCTTCACAGAACATAGTATCTGCAGTGCTACAGTATCTGAAAATACACATCTACTGATGCATGAACATACATGCATCCTTTTTTTTTTTTCCCGCCATGGTGAAGAATTGCTCTTCCAAAGCTGTTTTGTTCTGTGCCCCATCCCAGGTTACAACTCACACCCACCACCTCCTAATGCAGAAAACATTTGCATATCTTGCGCACCGTGGTCCTTACCACCTCTGTCTCCAGTTTCTGCTCCCTGCCATGCACTCCAGGTCAGACAGGATTGGAAAAAGGGAAAGGACAGAAAGTACTACACTTTGGAAAATGCTGCATATCATTAACTAGTTTGCCTTTTCCTACAGCTTGTACTCTGTCTGAAAATTCTCAGATTTTTAACAGAGAATCATACCAATATATATATGCGAGTATATACATATTTTTGTCAGCAGTATCACCATTTTTCCCTCAAAGAAAGAACTAGGGCATTTCACCAGCAGGAAGGTGAGCAGAAATATACCTCACCTTGCAGCCCTCGCAGGCGTGAACACCATAATGAAATCCTGAAGCGACATCGCCGCAGACTTTGCAGAGAAGAACCATTCCATTGAATTCTAGAATCAGAACAACAACAAAAAAAGTCAAGGATGTAGAAAATCAGTAACAACTGCGGGAACACGGTTCCAGCTTTTTAAAACCTAGTCTAAAAACAAAATATGTCAGGTCAGTCCAACATACAAAAAAGTACAGCAAGGGGACAGAAAACAAGGGTGTACAAAAACCTTGAACAGTTCAGAAGGTACCAGTGAATAGGAGGGGAGGAAAAAAAAAAAAACGAAGCACTCAACAGAATAAGGAGAAAACATGTATTCATTGGACTTTCAATCACAGTAGCACTGTACTCATTTGTAGAAAACGAGCCTGCTTACATTTACGCATTTTTAAAAGGATCATTTAGGTAACTAGGCCACCAAAGTTTCAGCTCAATCTGTCTTTGCATCAGGACAAGGAAGCCCACATAATGGCTGCAGTTTCCTCAACTGAAAACAGACATCTTTTCTTACACACTTCAGCTTGAAAATACCTCCTCAGCTCTGTAAATACGCTCATAGCTTAGGTTTTTGAAGTTTCTTCCTGCCCAGTTTTATTTCAGTTTATCAATAAAGAACTCCTGCAAATCCTCGGCACTGGCCTAACGCTGGTTTTACTAAGCAAATGGGAATTTTACCAATGACTTCAGAAACCACAAAGTTACCTTAGCACTGAGTAACAGACACAGCTGGAATTACTCCAGCAGAACCATGTTCTACCAGAAGAGCAAATTTCTTTGACATTTGGGTTTCATTTGTAAAGGGTTTTTTTTTTTTTTTTTAAAGTTTTGAAAGAGAACCAAACCACAAAATTTCCATATTTTACAGAACTTGTATTGAGCTAAAATGTTATCTATCCACACACCTCTACAGTCTACAGCAGGTTTTGTCTTCAGAAACCTCCTCTGTCAATACCATAAACCTAGCTGCTAGCAAATTTAAGAGCAAGTAAAGTTTCTTACTAAGGAATTAGAGTAGTAACACTTTGAAGAGAAAAAAAAAAGATAATTTTGACAGATTTTTATGGTAGAACTGTTAGATAGTAATTCTTGTTTCGTAACAATTCAAAGTGATAAAACAATTCTGCCAATTAAAAGAATCCAGCCTTCAAAAAACCAGCTGATTGTTGAAATACTCATTCCAGAACTTAGCATGATGCCTGCCCTTCTAAAACTCTTCAAATGTATTTCCTTATTGTGGTCTTCTGTGAGTATCAGAAAAAGCATGAAGCAAATATAGCAGGAGCTAATTGTTAAACACATTTTAAAAGGCTATGCTTTAGTCCCAACTTATGATTACTTTGCTTTAACATCCACAGTTTAAGACCTAGGATCATACACACACACATATATATATGATATATATATATATATGTATGTATATATATATGTGTGTATATATATATATCTACACACATACACACACACGTACACACATAGGTCCAAGCTGCAGCTACGTAGGCATAACTTAACATTTCGGTAATTTATTTTGTTCCTCAAGAAATCTGGGGGGAAGGGGAGAAGGAAGGTAAGTGGGCAAAGGAGGGAGTATTAAAAAAAAAAAAAAAAAAAAAAAAAAAACCAGACAAGCTAGATTTGCAAACCAGTTCCATAAATACTCCTTAAGGCAGTTTCTGATCACTATTATCACTGCATTATTCAAAGCACTTCAAGATTATAGAAGACTAATTCATCACATCTTTGTAACTGAGGGTTTGATTCTTATTCGGTTTTCATTAGTGAAGACCTGAGATATAGCAGGACCGTATTTCTGGACTGTTTGAAGCTAGCAGCAACGAGACCCCCATCTACGAGCATCTGTATGGTAGTATCATACCATATGTGTTGTCAGCAATGTAACACAAAAATAAAAAAACAACTAGGCTTTGCTACACGCCAGCAAAGGAAGGCACAGGGAGAACCTGCTTGTAACACACACATAGCTCCAGACTATCGGGATGTGAAGGGGAAACTGGCAGTTTCACCAAGAGGCACTAAACATACTTGTGACTCCGTTATGGCCTTTTGTCAAGCCAGCAACACCCGACTGGCTTGGTTTAACAGTCTCCTCCAGCCGGTCGCTCTTTGGTGCCCCGTCAGAGCCCTCGCTGCTCCGGCCATTGCAGCTGCTTTCTGAGGAGGAGCTGTTCGGAGAAGATGGTACAGGCGAGGAGGATGACTGGAAACCGCTGTCTGAGCTCTCGCTGTGACATGAGGCTGGGCTAGATGCCGAGCTTGAAGAGCTGATGTAAGCTATCACACCCCCTAAGGCAAGAAAAAAAAGGCGGCATGTAGTGACATAACGAGCAGGCATGCACCACGGCCATGTGAGCCACGCCATGACCCAGCACCGCCAGACCCGGCTCTCACGTGTTCCTGGATGCTCTCCTTCCCTGCCCTCCCTCGCGCTCGTGTCTCCCCATCAGCCTGCAGCGGGTGACCTCCCCGCCTGCCCCAGCCGCCTCTCTCCCCTTATCAGCTGCCTTCAGTCGGCGCCGCGACCGCACGCAGCCACGGCACCCGAAAACAGAGCAGAAAGGCACAGTGCAGGGAGGGCTTCCCCGGCAGCCCCCTGAGCAGACCTTGTCAGAGCACAGGCAAAGGCCAGGGAAGAGACAGGACCTCAGCGCTGCGAGGTCAGGACAGGTGAGGGACAGAAATAGGGCAGAGCACAAGGCTCCACGCAGGCTACAAGCTGCAGGCACGGAAAGGAAGGGCTGGGAGGTGCTCCCGATGCAGAAGGGAAGCAAGCTAGGGAAAGAAGTAGCGCTGCAGCATGGTTAGCCTATTAAATGCCATTTGTCCTGTGGCAAGCCTTTGTAGCACTTCTAGCAGCAGCCAAGCTCCGACGGCCAGGCTGCTATTTGCAAGACACGGCAGGGCAGAGACCGCTTGCAATCTGACACACTCAAGGATCCTTCAGATGAAACAGCTTTTTGTCCTCGGGCAGACACGGGAGCAGCCGCGGCTTTTCGCAGCCCCCTTTTCCTTGCTTTATAAGCGAGAGGAATTGCTCTCACTTCATTTCGAGCCCGTCCCTGCGACTCGCTATTTCCAAAGCCAGTAGGAAAGCCCTCGACATTTCGCAGGCAGGGGTCCGACAGCAGCCTCGTCACACCGGGATTCCCCAGGCCAGCAGGCATTACGGGCCGTGGGGGCAGCCACGGGCTGGCTTCCTTCACGGGTCAGCGGCATTTGTGCCAGCGGAGCCCTCACCGAGCATCCACCTCGTGTGGCCGCTCCGGCATTGCCCCCTCACAGCCAAAGGCTGAGGGGCCCTGTGGGTGCCACACAACCTGCTCCTGCGGGCAGAAATGTTGAGTTCTGCGACAAATTTTGGAGTTTGAATCACCCGCAGTGGTGCTCCCAGCATTTCTGCACCAGCTCTCCCGGCCTTGTGGTCTGTATCACCGGGGAAACCCCACGGCAGAGGTCAGCCCCGGCACACGCCCGTGTGCTCGGCTGCTCCTCGCCCCACCGCCCTCACCCCTCCGTGGGGTTTTTTATCCCCATTCCTAAGGAAAAAGCTCGGCTGCCAGCCGCCGGGGCGAAGCTCAGAGTCCGCCGTGCCGTGCTGCCGGCAGGCGCCACCCTGCTCCGGGCGGGTCTGCAATATTTGGGGGATTTCGGAACCTTGATTTGTGTGTCCCCAAATAAAAAACCCAACGGCTTAGCGCGGCCAGCCGTTACTCGGCCGTTCCCTGAGGGGCCGCCTGACAGCAGCACCTGAGGGGGCCCCCCCGCTCCTCGCTCATCACCCCCCGTTTTTTAAAAAAATCATAAAGAGCACATTATTTTTATTTATTCCATCAAAAACGCTGGCTTTCCACCGACCCAACCAGCGGCGCGGCGCGGGGCCGGTGCTGGCCCTGCCCGGCCCCGTTACACAACGCCCCCCCCCCCCCCCCCCCCCCCCCCCCCCCCCTCCTCCTCCTCCTCCTCCTCCTCCTCCTCCTCCTCCTCCTCCTCCTGCCCCCCCCTCCCCAACCGGCACCGGGCCGGGCCACGTGAGGGGCGCGCGCACACGGCCGCGCGCGTGCGCCCCCCCCCTCCCTCCCCTCCCTCCCGTTCCCCAACGGCCGCCGCCCTCCGCGCCAACGGTCACCTCCCTCCCCTCCCTCCCCCCCCCCCCCCCCCTATATGTAGGTCAGGGCAGAGCCGCGCGGCCGCCCTCACGTGTCCCCGCCGCCCGCCGCCCCGCGCCGCCGCCCCGCGCCGCCGCCGCCGATTATGCAAGGCTGCGCGTCACGGCGCGGCGCGGCCAATCAGCGGGCGCGCCGCGCGGAACGTAAACACAGCGCGCACATGGCCCCGCCGCGCCGGACATGTGAGCCGCCCGCCCGGCGCCGCGGGGGCGCGCACAGGGGAAGGGGAAAGGCGAAAACGAAAAGGGGGGGGGGGGGGGGGGCGCGCGCTGCACCGTGCACCGTGCACCCACCGCGCACCCGCCGCACCACACCGCGCTGCGCCGCTTACCCGCGCTGACTTCCATGGCGGCGCCCCGCTCTGTCCTGCCCTGCTTCCCCTCCCGGCCGTGTCTCCGCGCCCAGCTGCCCGGAGCGGTGCCGGCTGCTGTCAGCGCGGCGCCCGCTCTGCCGCCCGCCCGCCCCTCCACAACAAAAGCCAGCGGCGGCCGCGCACAGTGCGGCACCGCCGCCCGCCCCGCCCCGCCCCGCCCCGCCCCCGCGGAGAGGCCACGCCCCCTCCTCCCCGAGCCACGCCCCGCCCCCCGCCGAGGCCACGCCCCCTCACCCAGTGACACAGTTTTCCGCGCCGCGCGCGCTCACGTGCGGCGGGCGCGTGCGGTGCTGAGGGTTGGGGGGGGGTTGGCAATATGGCGGCGGGGGCTGGGGGAGCCGCCTGAGGCACCGCAGCTCCGATGCCTGGGCTGCTCCTCGGGGCCAGCCCTCATACAGCGCCAGTGTGTCCCTCAAAAAGCACCCCCCAATCCCCCGAGGGACACGGTTCCCTCTGTGTGTGCCCCTCCACGCAGGGCAGAACAAATCCTGTCACGGAGAGGCAGCGTTTGTGCTCGTGTGGCGCCTCTCCTGACAGCGTTTGTGCTCCTGTGGCCTCTCCTCCCCACACAAAAATCAGGGAGGCTGCTGGTGACCACCTAGAGAGATGCCTAGAGTCCATGCCTTTGGTGCTTCAGCCTCCATTTGCTGAGGGAGACCTCGTTGCTCTCCACAACCACCTGAAAGGAAGGTGTGGGGAGCTGGGGGTCAGCCCTTTCTCTCAAATAACCAGCAATAAGACTAGAGGGAATGGCCTCAAGTTGCGCCAGGGGAGGTTCAGGCTGGCAATGAGGAGACATTTCTGCTCAGAGAGAGCAGTCAGGCACTGGGACGGGTTGCCCAGGGAATGGTGGAGTCACTGTCCCTGGGGGTGTTCAAGGAGAGGTTGGACGTGGTGCTTGGGGACATGGGTTAGCGGTGACATTGGTGGTAGGGGGTGGTTGGGCAAGATGACCTTGGAGGTCCCTTCCAACCCTAATGACTCTGTGACTCTATGTGCTGTTCCCTGCGGAAGGCTTGCGGTGCTGAGAAGAGACCGAAGCAGGGTATCAACACGCCAAGGAGCAGAAAATGGGCAAAAGCAGAGAAAGCGAGACAGGAGGCTTCCACCTGCAGCTTCTACCCTCCCTTCTCACCCCCAGGAAGAAACACAAGAATTTCCCCTCTTCCCCCTTCACCCCATGCCCGTGGAGCAGCCCAAGCTGCATCTTTAAATTCCTGAGATAGCCGAGCAACTCCCCGCCTGTGCTAAACACTCCCCTGCCCCTGGGTGGGAGACCGCACAGCAGCATTGCCGCAACGAGGGCCGGCTGGGCTGCCAGCTGCAGCTGATAGCTGGACGGTGGGACAGGATGCGCCTTGGCCACCTCACCAGAGGTATGCGGCATCCGATGACTCCTCTTTCCTCAGGCCTGGTGGTTGCTGAGGTCAGGACAGGAGGCCGGTCCGTGCGGAGAGGCCCTCCTAACCCACCCCACGCCAGCCAGGGACCCACCAGTTTCTGTCAGCAGGGATGTGCCTGCTTTTGGAAGGGTTGGGTTTCTCCAGTGCCTGGAACACGTACGGCGGGATTCATTTGATCCCCAAACACCCACTTTGCAAAGAGGAAAAATATGTTTACGCAAAGCCTGCCAAGGAGCAGCATCTTTTCAAGCCTCAACACCTCCCGGTGTTTTCTGCTTCTTTGTTCCGATTACTCCAGGAAAAAAATCCTATAACCTATTCTTTCTCTCGTTGACTGATGCTCACAACTACGCTGGCATTTTCACAGATCTACAGTGACTCCAAGGTCTCTTCCCTGCTAATTCACAGCTAACGATGGTTTACAAATAATGAAGGTTATTTCTGCCCCACATGAAATACTTTGTCACTGCTTTTCTGTCTGCTCAGTTTGCTTCCCGAGGTCCTTCTGAAACACGCAGTAATCTGTCCTGATCGATTTTGTGCTCCACAGCTGCAGGTGGAACCAGTTCATACAAGCACGCTTCTCTTAGGTGAGGCAGCTGATACCAAACCCTATACCCACGTTTCCAGCTTCTTTACAGCAAAGATTTACCTATTATCTTCTGTCACTAGCTTAAACACTGCCCTCTAAAAGTCGCTATGATGATAGCTATAGCCACGACTTCTTACCTACATTAATGATATAAATAGCAATAACTCGCCTAACTAATCTCAGCCTCTGGAAGCCAGTGGAAATTTTTCTATTGACTGTAGTGGGTCAAGCCCTACACAGTGTTTCCTGACCCCTTGCCCTACTTATTCTCTGTTTCTGTTTCCCATACACGTCTAACTGTTCAGCTGGCTGCACTTTGTTTTTCTCCATGTTGAAGCAAAATCCTGATAAGGAGGTCCCAGGGGTCTTCAGCTTGTCATCGCATCCCTTTGCGGACCGAATGTGTGCAGAACGCTTTAGGAAGAAGCAAAAGCTAAATATAGACCGGTTTAAAGCCTACCCATTAAGGGCATGCCTACATGACACGAATGCAACTTGCTTAGGTACCAGGAGCAGTGTAGTCATGGAGCTAAGTATAACCGAAACAGAGGAACTGGCTCGCAAATTGTTCACCCGCTCACACATCCTGTCTCTCCGTGCCAAGTATCAGAGGCTTGGAGGAAGATATAAAAGCTCATAATAGCCAGTTAAATGCTAATTTGCCCATAGGGTAACTTTCTTCCTGATTCAGCTCTTTAGCAGCCGGGTTATGGCCTGAAGCATGTAACACTTAAGCTTTTCTGTCTTAACCAAGTGTTACTGCAGATGTGCTTTTTATACACAGAAACTGGTAATACAAGTGATAATAGAATTAAAAGTACAGGAAATAACCTCTTGTAGAAGTGGCATGTTACACCTAGCCTCAGCTGCCCCTGCAGTTTTTCATGGACAGTGAGGACTTGGACCTTTATTCCAGAAAGACAAAACATTATTTTGCATTAATAAAGCCTGTTCTTTTTTTTTTTTTAATGGCAGTAATATCGCTGCCCACCTTTTCCTTTCTGTGCTATAAATTACTTCATCTGCCGCTACATCAGCTGCTTATCCAGCAAGGAAATCATCAGCTAATGAAACAAAGATGAGAGTATTTATTGCTTGATTGGGCTGATCACAATTCTGGGGAGATGAGCAGAGCAGATTGTGTTAAGGATGCACAAAAACTGCCCCTTACTTTCACCGAAACACCAATACTTGGTGCCACAGCATCCCAACCCTATGTTACAGGGACCATTGGTTCTGATGCATTGGTCCAGAGGAAGAGGGTTGCCTTTTTACATCCTGACAGAACAAAAGCTACTACACTGAAATCAGAGAAATTTCTCTGGGGGACAAACCAAAGCATATTCCTGCCCAGAGAATGATCACACGCAACTACCCACAGGATAGCTGGCAATTTAAGAGCCGGGACAGCTTCATGCTTTTATCAGCTCTGCGTAGAGCAGAGTTTTTTCCTGACTGTTGTTGTTGTCTCAGTGTGGCTAACTTGGAGGTCATTAGATGAGTTAAGGTCTGATGCTTCGTGGTGCTGGGTTGCCTCAGGAGGTGAAGCGTGAAATACCCCATCAGACCTTGTATCCTCCTGGATCAGGCCCAGCTGATGAAACTTCAGTTCCTAAATGCTGTCTTCCCTGTTCTGCCAAGAGCCCGAAGAGTTAAAGTTATTAACTGGCTTCAGAATAAAATGCATTAGGAATAAATATGCTTTAGGATAAACCTATTAAATGGATAAAAATGCCATTACCAGTGGTGAAATACGATTGTGTGACCTTTTAAATAAATAAGCCTGCTATGCACCAAATTATGTCAGATAATAAGCTTTATACATGATAAAGTCATGCAGTCGCTCTCAATCTTCAGGCTTACAATGAGATATCGCTAGCCATAAAGGGCTTCTGAAATGTTACAGTAAAGAAAATTGCTTCCAGCTATAAAAATTTAACCACTAAAACAAATGTAGTTTCTCATAAAATTCTATGCGAGGCATTGGTGGTTAGAGGGAAAACTTGCTAGAAACAAACCAGAGGTATCCAAACTATTTTGAAAATACACAGCCCTTTGTAAAATAACTCAGATTCTGGTTAAATCTGGAAAAGCTCTGTTGGAAGGAAAAGGGTTATAATCCCATAACACCAGTCAGATCAAAATTGTGTTCCTATGGTCATAGAAATATGCTTGTGGGATATGTCTGGATACAAACGTTGCTATGGATCCAGGCTAACCTACACCAGTAATTTTGGTGCTTGAACAAACAGAGGAAATGCTGAGCTCTCCGGCTGCCCTGCATCTTGGGGCTGTCCGTGCTATGCCTCAGCAGCTTGCCCAGATCGCTTCTGACGTAGCGAGGGTGGAAACAGAGCTGGATACGATCAGCTTGGTGGGTAGAGTCAGATGTGTTTCATCAGTCAGCCACCAGCTTCACGTGGGGCAGAACTGGATCTCTGCTGAAAGTCAGAGGCCATTTGAAATGGCCTAAACAATTACCAAAAAAAAGAATGAATGAAGCAAAATCTCTCTTTCATTCCAGCGATGATGAGCAAAAACCTCCTGGTGAGGCATGTACAATTTTAATCAAATCATCAGGGTCGCTTCATCTATTGTTACATGAACATCGGCGAACGCCTGCAATTCCCAGCTGGGGTCTAAAAGACAACTCCAGGGACTGAACACTCCTGGAATTCCCCGCCACAATCAGTTATCATCTCCAAAGGCAATGTTGAACAACATATCAGATGTTAACACAAGGAAGCATTCCTGTTCTGCTTTGTTTTGTTTTCAGAGCTGGGAGAATGTAAACACTTTATTATTATTATTATTATTATTTTGAGGAGAGAAGGAATCTCGTTCACCTCCAGTGAGCAGCACTGGCAGTTTTTCACCAACACCCTAGCCAGCACAAGCCAATACGTCTGTCCAGGCAGGAGCTCAGCCACATCCCGAAGTGCCTCCAGACCCTTGCCCTCCTGTTTTATCGCAACTCCTCAAAAACAGTCAATTGTGAGCATAAATCCTGCAGAGCCGGCACGTGATTGGCGGCGGAGGACAGCTGCTCATTATATAATCCCTCCAAACCATTGATGCAGCACTTCCCAGCGAGCAATCGCCTTGCTCTGAGTCATCTGGAAAGTCTCCGGCTCCGTGAGCTTCCAGGAGCAGACCCGTCCCGACAGGTTGGATTTCCACTTCCCATTTCAGATTACAGGAGGTGCCCTCTGTGTCATCCCGCACACGGACACGGCCCGTGCCGGCTGCCCCGTGGGAGTTGCCAGCAAGCGCTGGGGCTCACGGCTCGCTGCTGGTGACTCGCCTGCGGGCATCGAGCAGCACAACCCAGGGCATCCGCGGGGCCAGGAGATCCTCACCCTGCTGTCAGCCCTCCGCTGTGACCTGCCGCTGGGAGGACGGATGCCATCAAGCACCGTGTCCCTGCTACCGTCACCAGCATGGGGGCTCGGTTAGCTCGCTCACTCTTCTTTTGTTCCCTCAAGGCAAAGCCAAGTCATAATCCAGCCACGGGTCGCAGATCCCAGCAGGGTGCAGTGCACAGGGTCTACCTTTGGATGAGGAGATCTCCTGCCTCCAGGTTGGTGCCTGACAGACAGATAGAGCTATCTGCGCTACCAGCAAAGCTGAGGAGCTCATTTTTCACAAAACTGACCGATCTCAACTATGGCCATCTCACTCGTACTGAACACCACGACCAAAAGAAAAAAGAAAAAAAAAAAATAACTGAGTCAGCAGCAAGCAGGGCTGTAATAAAACTGGGAAAAACAAGACTGGTTGGGTTAGGCTGGCTGGTAGGTGCTGAGAGAGCTAGGCTGGTGTTATCACTTCAAGGGGCAACGGGGGGAAAGGTGGAAAGTAACCCCTCTCCTGATTCTTCTTCCCCCAGTGTACAATGCAGTTTCTTCAATCTTTCCCGTCATCACAAAACTCCTACAAAAGGATCATACCAGGCAACACTTAACTGTAATAAAATTTATACGATTTTAGGACAAAAATTGCAAAACCATCAAGTTTGAGTGTTCATTATGGTTTGGATAACATTCCAGTTCTCACATTCATAATCATAATTAATAATCATAATTTGGCTAAAATATTAATTTTAATGGTTCGATCATAAAATGGCTAAAATATTAATTCAGACTCAAAACTCTTATTTCCTCATTTTTTTAATTATTTTTCTTAAAATAAATGAAGAGTGTTTCCTGAATTGTACCCGCTACAAGGCAAGACTGTTTAACAGAGTGGTATTTAACAGTTTTCAGCCCTAAGTGTAACGGACCATCAACAGAGAAAATAGAAGTCCTCTATTCCCGATATTTTACATAGTTTTATGATACTTGCATTTTTATTAAACCAGCCAATGAAAATAGTAGCCATAGCCAAGTTTTCATTTAGTTTCAGGAGTCTGAACAGTGATTCAGTTGTTCACAGTGGGTTGCTTTATTTCATCCCTTTTTTCTTCTCAGCAACAGAAGTACCATAAAGCTAAGAACTGGGTTTGCAGTGTAACCCATCATAGTAATTCATTCACTTTTTGTTTCCTACGGGTAAGGTGTAACCACTGCTTTAACATTGCTGTTTGGGTACAACTGGGTACAAAACCCAAACATCAAGTGTAATCTAAAATATGCGTTGTTCATAAAGGGCAGATACCATCTTCCCAGTACAAGTCATTGGCCTTAACACGATGAACTTGCTATCTCATTATCAGTTTGTGCTTTATTTATGTATTTATTTATTTTGTCTCTATTAAGAATGGACAGGCAGGCACCTGCCAGAAATAAAACCATCTACATTGAGATTGGGAACTAGATAAATAGAATCAATTGAATCATATAAATTGAATAAATAATGAATGTATATATGTAAAAAAATGAAGAAAGTTGCATTTATTTCCAGCTCTTTTCCTAAGCTTATGAATATCTGTTGGTTTATCTCTGTCCTTAGTTCTTGCAGTGCAAGCAAACCTCGTGTCTTCTCTCACGAGATCGTAAGCAGATGTTCTCCATCGACAACTGCAGCAATAAGATGTAAACAAAGTGAAAATAAGATGGGATTTTCTACTCTACTTAAAAGCTTTCCGGTGACTTTGTTTAACCACACACTGACAGAGCTGCTATGCAAATTGTTGCAAACGACACAGCAACTTGTACGGCACCGCTTTTATGTCTAGCTCCGAAGGAGCTGGAACACCGAGCTCAGGACTCCTCTCCGATGGGTTGGTGGAGGTTGCCTCCCCCCTCTCCGAACCCATCTGACTCACAACGAGCCCCGCGGAGGAGCCAGGTGGGTTGGTACGGCGGATGAGTTGAACGGCCGTGGTTCTCACACGAGGAAAGGCTTCGGATAATTGCTCGTTAGTCACCGGAAAGAAATGCTGGAAGAAAAATGCATGAATAGATGAATGAGTGAACGCCGGAGTAATAAGCTACTTCCTACACGTGGCGCGTGAGCTCTCGGCGATGGCGACTCATTTTCATGACACGCACAAGGGCTGCAGGCGGGCACCGCAGACACACCGAGCTGCTTCCGTGCTGGGGGAGCCTGGGTCCGGCACGATTTGCTGCTGCTTCAGCACGCTGCGTGCCCCCAGCACGGCCACGGCCATTCGCTGAGTGGTGGAGAGTTGACAGAATGAGATTAAATGGCATTAAATGGCATCTTCATTACAGGAGAGCCTTTAATTATGCACGTTATTGCTGAATATCACTTGATACTGAAGAAAAGAAGGCTCTTTCAAATCTCAGGCAGTGAGAAGGGGCCCAGCCGGACTGGGTGCCCGTCCTGGCTTTGCCTGAGGCCTCTCCTGGCACGTTAGCTCAGAGCACGAGAGCCACCGAATTGAAGGTTGCATAAGCAGCACAGCCCGGCACTTCCTAACTTCAGGGAGCGAGACTTCGCAACCCGCGTGTAATTGCTAAATCGGGGCTGATTCAGAAGCTTGACACACGAAGATAAGAGCAGCCCACGGGCTCTCCATCCTTCTGCACAGCCACACGTTGCAGGCAATTATCTGAGGAGAATTGGATCAACACGTTGGTTATTTGCTCAGAGCCCCGGGACGGAGACCAGTTGGGCTCCAGGTTGCCTCTGCGTGGCTGAAGCAGCGCTTCCAGCACTCCGGGTGTTTGGGCTCGGTACCCTCCGAACCAGTGCTACAAAGGGAAAGAGGGCTAAAAGGTGGTGTTGCCATTCGGAGGGCGAGTAGGTAAAAGAGTAGATGTCTGCTCGGAGAGGGAAATAAGCAGTCCTGCAAGCAGAGTGAGGCAGATGGCTTGGAAACGATTTACCAAATTCCTTGGTGTCTCATAAATTTCAGCAGTGAGTATAACTCGAGTACAAGTAGGGCTGAACTCCTCTCCCCAGGACAACTGTGAAGTCTCACTTCACTGATTTTCACCAAACCCGTAAGGAACAGAGATTGGCAGTCTCTGTTGAACTTGCACAACAGGCTCAAAAATCATCAGTTATGAAAGGCAGGGATCACATAACCCCTCTACGCCTGGTTTCCCTAGCTGACAACCCCCCAAAAAAATGTCCTCGGTGTTCTGGGTTTTAATTTCTCAGATTTTAATAAGAGGGGATCATTTGCCTTTTGTCTTCACACAAAAATTGTGCTGTAATTCCCCCTCCTTCCAACCCCAAGCACAACACCCAGGGTGAGGAGATGCTAGGGCAACCTGATCTCCTGGAGACCCGAGATGAGCTGTACGTACTCTGAGCTTCCCTTGAAAATAATACCCCCTGCTTCAGGTTACTTCGCCTGCCCGGTACATACCATGCCCTCACATGCATCTTCATCACAAGACTTGAACGAACCCTTTGAAGGGGATGGGTTTTTCCGCCCTTTATTTTAGAGTTCAAGATGCTGAAGGAATGTGAGGGGAAAGCTCACGCGAGGTTAACTGAGGATTCTCCCTGCACCACGCACACCGGTGGTTTTTTTTAAGCCCTTAAGCCTTAAAATACAGGGAAGCACCAGCTCCCCTCCACGTTCAAGGGAGGTCTCATTCACTGAATTTGCTCTTCGGTCCTCCCCACACACAAAAGGTTAAAAAAAACAAAAAAAAAAACCACCCTTCTTTCAAGGAGCAGATAGCACTTTTTAACATAGCTACAGAAGAATCCTTTGATTTTTTTCTTGTTTGAGCCAAACAAAATGTGGCATCAAAGAAAGGATTTGTCTCTTGAGCTCTTCCTGACTAGAACACACTGCCAAGAAGCCTCTTCTTCAGATCATACTCCTGAAAAACAGACCCATCAGAGCAAATGAGTTAGGTTCTTCAATTTCTCAGTTGAAATCTTGGACACTTCAGTCCCAAAACTTTTTTTTTTTTTTTTTTTTTTTAAGTCCTTTCCACGCAACCCAAGTTGAATGTCTGGGAAAAAACAAGCTACTTCTTAGGCCTTCTAACAATCCCTTCTCCTATCACTACCCAATGGAAGTGGTATGAAATTTGTGAAAGCTAAAACAGCCGCACAGGTGAATTTACCAGAAATTGCAGTTATTTTCCTCTCGGTGTGTATGTACAAGTTAACTTCATGCTGAAAGGTCATACTAAGTTCTCAAAACACAGCCTGTAACACTCATGTATAGCAGTCTGTCATCTGAATGTGATTGTTTCAACACCCGAGCGTGCTGAGTAAATCAAAATGCTGCTCTTCAACACCGCAGAAGTGTTCTCTGGTATCAAAAGGCAGATCTAAGATACTGTCTCCAATACAAAATGAGTGGCCTGGAATACCGTACAAACTGCGTAACACCTACACTACAGTAAATATTAAAACACTGCACACCTCAACGAACAGAGCAAGCTGCACCTTTCCATCCTGTGCTTAGGTGGTTTCGCCTATGTGTGCTGATACGCAGGCTCAAGAGCTGCTTTCGCACTGAAGACATACAAAAAAACAGAACTAATAAAATAAAATTGTCATTAGTATTTAATCACCTGTAAAAAATAAACTAGCAATTTCAGTTTACATCTCATTGCACAAGATCAAAGCAGGCCTTCGGTCTAAACACAGGAAAGTGACTCCCACCTACGGGCAGTGAAGAAATATACTCACATCAGCAAAAGAAAAGAACGTGGACAAGCCATAGAGCATTCAACTCACACTGCACAGCCTTATCCAAAGTGAAGCTCATCGTAAGGCTCCTAGGCTCGGGGGCTAGAATTTTCACAAATACCAAATGACATTTTCAAAAGAACTTTCAAAATATGGGAACAACTGAACTCCCGGAGAGCTCTACACTTCTCCGCGTAAGACAAGAAGCAGCAGAAGCACTGTTGAGTTAAATTCAAGAACCCGCTCAGCTTTATTAGATCGCTGTGTTTACAAGAACTAGCGGTAGCGGTGCAGCTGCAGGGTGTTGCGTCGCTTCCAGGCAGCGCGGCGCGAGCCACCGATGGTGTGGTGGAATTTGTGGCCCTTGCCCAGACCACGGCTCTTCCGCCCAGCGGACGTCAGGCCACGCATCTCCCTGTGCTTGTGGACGGGCTTGGTGATCCACTGCGTGTCGGGGTTGCGCCTGATGGCCTTGTGGAAGGGGTCGATCAGGATCACTTCGAAAAACTTGTACGTGGAATCCTCTCCCACCCAGTAGGAGTTCAGCACTCTCAGAGCCCCGCAGTGACGGCCAGCACGCTCCTGGAAGAAAAAATCTACGTGAAAGGCTATAAAAACAAGGAGGCAGGGATACAACTTAGGAGAAGGACTTGCATAACATGCAGAAGGAGATGAGTAACTCAAACCTAAAATTTTGTAGGTGTTAGAATTTTCAATTTGCCCCAAGTGAACCTTCCCCTCCTCTTACCCCCAAACTGTACAACCTCTGGCTGCAAAAACACCAGAAAAAAGTACTGGCCAAAGAAATTTGTATTCAAAAAAATGCTGAATACCTTAGTGATACAGGTTTTACAGAATGTAATGAGGAAGGCGTTTGGTTGACAAAGAGAAGAACTGCTTTGTACACAGAAGCACCCAATGAGTAAATACACAGAGTGAAAAACAACTTCAGGGTGGAGATGAAGACCACAAGGTAGACTTGGGGCCATGGAACAATCTTTTGTGGAAAGTTACGAAAGACTGATCCGAAGTTACAGGAGAGGAAGACATTTCTGCAGGACCTAAGCACATGCTGACAAATATGAACAAATATGAACAGCTGATGTAGCAAGTTCCACTATTCCTATCCTCGGTTGTGGTTGGAAAGAAAACAGTCTTAGAGTTTAGGAAACTAAGCAGAAAATGCAAGTTCTGAAACTCAATCTGCCTCTTCTGTCAAGAAAACTCCTTATTTTACTTAACACTATCAGTGTGTTTAATCCCAGGATTTTATCATCATCGTGGGAAAGTACGAACCAACAGATCCCATTCATCTTCTATCCCAATGTGATCCCAACCTATTAGTACCGTCTTCCCCCAAACCTTAGTTGACTGTTTCCTGAATACGAAGTTTATTTTCTTCAAGTCCTTGTTTTACTCCAGCACACGGCAGTGACACATACCGAACATTAAAATACCTCCCGCCCTCAACCAGCTTCTATTTGGGGATGACAGCTACAGTCACGGTTTGGCATTTCTAGAATAGTTTTATCCGAAGAATAGAAGACTTCCAGGAGAAAGCAAGCCAGCTTTTGGACTAAAACAGAGGGTCAGTAACCTCTTGCACGAGCTGTCATCACAACCGAGCATGTGATTAGCCATCAGACATCTGGGAATGGCATATATGAAGAGCACACCGTGAACGCTCTATTTAAAAATACAGTTCTGTGTTTTAACTCATCACCTCTGTTTTAAAATAGAGTTAATGCTCTGCTTAATGATGGAAAGACAAGGAGCAGTCTTCATTCTTTTTCAATGCCTCTTTTTCAGAGCGCAGACTCGTGCTGTTCTAAGCCATGGAGTTTTATCCATAGGTGAGAGCTACAGCCCTTCATCACTACTCTTGCTGTGTCACTGCGAAATTTAACGAAGATTGCCCTGAATGAAAGCTTCCATTTTCAGTATTTTGTTTTGATTTTTTAAATTAGACTGTTGCTGGCATGCTGTTTTCAGATCCTACGACACAGCTCAGTACACTGCACAGCACTCTTACTACGTAAACAGGTGCTGCAGGCTTTAAGAGAGGAACTTGCTCGTACTTCATTGAAGGACCTTTGCCGAGAGCTGGCGATGCATACATCATGGTAGGGAACGTAACGGCAGGATTTACCAATGACCCAAGTCAGGCTCTTTGTTGTATTTGCATTTTGAATCCTCATGCCTAACCCCTGGTTTTACAGGAGTTTATGCTAGTAGCACGTCTTTCCCTGCACACACTGTGCCATACTTCAGGAAGAGGAACACACTTCAAGAAACCACCTCAGCAGTACTTCTGCCACCTGCTACCTGTAAAGTTGGAACAGTTTTTAGCATTTGCCTCAGTACCGCTTTTCAAAACATCCAGGTGCTCTCCTGCTATCAGCATTCAAGATTTCTACCTAACAGAAAACAGTCACTATTTTTGTCTCGGAGTATTTTCCATTTTTACAGACTAGGCATGACCTTCGTAACCCCTGTTTTCTGAGCAGTAACCAGAATACTCACCTCTGCTACGGACTGGAGGCTCCGGGCAAACTTCAGCTGGTTCACACCGTGATGCACGGGTTTGCCGTAGGTTGCACCTTTTGGGACAGGGCGCTTGCGGCCACCACGGCGAACGCGGACACGGTAGATAACATACCCTGAAAGAAACGGTGACTGTCAGTGCAGGCAGTGCAAACTACGGTGAGGCAACTTAATGCCCATACTGCGTTTCCAACCCATAACATTTCACAGGAAATGCTGCAAAAAAGTAGGTCACTGTACCAATAGCTGCTAAAACCTACAACTCTCGGTGACTAGCGTAGGGTGTTTTTGTTATTTCCATTGTGACTGAATAACGTAAATGATGTATCGTTGTGACTACTTTCTAGTTCCAAACCAGAGTTTAAGGCACCTTTCCACTGTGCGCTTTGATATGAACTAAGAACAGCTGTAGCTATATGATAACACGCACAAAAAAAACATCCTAAACTCTCCTCATCCCAAGAAAGCAACAAAGCAGTCACCTTAGAAACGCTACACTGCGACAGCAGCACTGATAAGGCACTGAAGCACAAGCCATCCATAAACCCTGCAGAAACCTGACCACTGAAAAAGGAGGAAAGGAAACCTCACAAACATAACAGAGGCTTAGATTCTTTACTTTTTTATTATCATGGTGAACAAGCATCCTTCTTTGAAGATCTGCTCAAGTTACAGATGGATGCCCACTTTCCCTGAGTTTGTTTCACTCCCTAATGCTCCCTCACTTTCCTAATGATGATAGAAACTGATTTAACCTTGGCAAGCCCAGGCAGCTATAAGGCAGCTAACTTGTTGAGACTGGTGACAAAATCTGGCCAGAGAAAGGAACCCCCACACCCACAAATCTACTGTGCTAAAAGCACTGGTCAACGTTGCAGCAATAACAGCGCAAGAGCAAGAACTGAAGTCAAGATCCACTTGATCTTCATCTGCCTAATTGACCACAGGGGGCATGAACTTAGAATGACATGAAATAAGGTTTGGGATGTAGGCACTGCTGTTGATTTAATACATTTATAACAATATTTCATCCAGGAGACTTCAAGCGGCGTTCCAGCTTCTGAGTTTGGCATTCTGCTATCAGTTAAGGAAGGAAGCAGGCTGACAGGAACGTGGTAGCTCCATCTCATTACCTTGCTTGGCCTTATATCCCAGCCTGCGAGCCTTGTCTGGCCTGGTCGGCCGGGGAGCGCGGTGCAGGGCAGAGAGCTGGCGGTACTGCCAGCAGCGCACGCGGAGGAGGAACCGCATCACGTCCGACTGCTTTTTCCTCCATAGCTCCTGGATGTACTTGTAGGCACCCATGGCTGGCTACCTGCTGAGATCGAGAGATCAATTAAAAGAGGGCAGTAATTAACATATTGAATTTGCATGTCTTCCCATAAAATGGTGCAGTATGAGGCTGTGCACGTAACACTGCTGGCACACAGTATGCTTGGGTGCTGTTTTGTAATTGTTGGCACACTTGGTAACACGCTGGCTCCCATTTCCCAGTCTGCAGTAGAACACACAGCAGTTCTGAGGAATTTTCTTCCACTTCACGTGTTCTTTAGCATCGAACTGCACAGTTAAGGAGCTGATGCCTCACGTGCTTGAAATGTCACCAACACTGACAGCCACCACCTGAACCAAGCCGTGAATGCCGCTCTTTGACGAGATGCATGACTGTGAGGGCCCTGATGTTAATTCATAACGTGGTTTAAGTATCCCTAAACGCTGAGCACCCAGACCCCAGCAGCACGCAGAGACAAACCCAAGTCCATCAGATCACCACCCAATTCACCATCCAAAACCAGAGCTCGCTGCACCTTTTGATGTGCCCCAGCCCTCCCCTCCCCACCCCCAGCCTCCATTCCGGGCCCCCTGCGGCCCTCCCCACCTCCGGCGCCCCGCACCCACCGAGCGCCCCGCGGCCTACCCCCACCCCCCGCCCTCCCGCAGCCCGGGGGCCCTCCGCCGGCCTGAGGCCCGCATCCCGGCCGCCGGGCAGCCCCGCCGAGCCCCGCGGGCGGCCGGATGGTTGCGGATGGGGCCCGATGGCAGCGGATGGCGGCGGATGGCGGCCCGGGCCGAGCGCAGACGTACCCCGCACCCGATGGCGCCCCACGCCGGAAAGGAAGAGGCCCGCCTCCCACACCCCCCTGCGGCGGCACCGCGCTTCCGGCGGGCGGGCGCGGCGCCTGATGGGTAATGTAGTCCTCAGAGGGCCTTGCTCCGCGGCAGCCAACCCGGCCCCGCCCCCCCTGCCCCGGTGCCAGCCAATGGGAGCGAGGGGGCGGGGCCCGGCGCGGCGCGGCGCTAATGGGGGCGGCGGGGGAAGCTGAGCCCAGGTGCGCGCGCGCGCTGGGGGCGGGGGCGCGCGGGGCCGGGGGCGCGCGCGGCGCGGGCACGGCGGGGGCCGGGGGCTGGGCGGGAATGGGGGGGGGGCGGCCTCTGGAGCAGCCCCTGGGTGGGTTGGGGGAAGGGGTTGGGGCAAGGGGTTGGCATGAACACGTCCTGAGGAAGCCATCCCCCAAAAAGGAGCGCTTTGGGGTTCCTACATGTGAAAAATAATAAATAATAATAATAATAAAAATGAATGAAACGGTAAATCCTAAGGGGAAGCCCTGCTGCTGCTGTCAGCCCCCACCCCCAGGCGCTCGTGTCCCTCCTGACCCCGTGCCCGGCACTGCAGGGAGCGGGGTGTGGGAGCAGGGAAGGGGCCTGGTGCCAGGGGGGCTTTGTCCCAGCTGCATGGTGACCCCTTTTCCCTTTTTTTTCCCCCTTTTTTCCCCTTTTCCCCTTCCCCTTTCCCTCCCATTGCAGAGCACCAGGCTCACACAGTTGTACCTGGTCCCACCAAGCCCCCCCCAGCTGTGGGGTGCCCCGCTCATCCCCCTGCTCCTGTAGGGCAGCCCCATCCCCACCAAGGCTGGCTGACACCAGACCCCAAACCCCTCTCCGGCCTTCCCGTTCCCGTGCCCGTGACCCTAACGCTTTCCTTCCAGCCCCTGCGCCGTGAAACCTTCAGCTCTGTGCGCCTGAGCCGGGCACCGACGGCAGCAGCCTGAAACCCTACAAGTGGCGTGGGAGGAAGCCCAAGTCCTAAAAATACCATCGCTGGGGAGGGAGCTGCGCCTCGGTGGCTCCCGCTGCCTTTTGGGGCTCTGCTGTGGGTCCCCGTGCTCAGCAGCACCCCTCCGCTGGCCCTGCTGTCCTGGGAGAGATGGGGAAGGGCTACAAGGTGGTGGTGTGCGGCATGGCGTCGGTGGGAAAAACCGCAATTTTGGAGCAGCTCCTCTACGGAAAGCACACCGTGGGTGAGATATTTTTACCTCTTTTTTTTTTTTTTTGGGTTGTTTCCTTTTCCAGAGTCTTGCTCTGTGCGGGCCCCGCGGAGCGGTAAGCCAGGGCCACGAGCTGCGCGGAGGTGATGGAGGAAATGAGCGTGGTCTGGGTTCATCTCTGGGCAGTTCCTGAGGCTCGTAGTCCCTTACCGAGTTTTAAATTGGTCGTGGGAAGAGCCCTTGCCCTGATGTTGCCCATGCCAAAAAACCAGGAGTGTGCGACAAGAACCAAAGAGAAAAGCAGACGATGCGCTTGCTGCCCATTTACATAAGAAATACCTTGTTCCCCGAAGGATGCTCTCAATGCCAGAATAATAAATAATATCATGTGATTCACACAGATTGTTTAAACTTCTGTCCCACCTTCTCAAAACTTTATTTGGCTTGGTTTTGGCTAATACTTAATCAGAGAGCTGGAAAGAAAAACAGCTCTGCTTTAGATCTTGTGGTTTGCTCTGGACTTCAAAGGCTGAGCTTCCCAGCTCTCAGATAAATCCTCCTGTGGAAAACAGACCTGGGACAGGGGCACGGGATGTCAGAGCCCCGCTGTGCACAAACGAAGGGGGCTGAGGGCAAAGCTGGCTCGCTTCCCTCTGTTCCTGCCTGGCCTGGGTGTTAGAGGGAGGGCAGCGGTCACTGGGCTGGTGAATTGTTCTGCCAGGGGTGAATCACAGGGGCTTGACAGAGGATGCCTAGCCAAGGGACTAGTAGCTTTTCCTTGGGCCAGTGAATTAAATTAAACATTGGGATGAGCCTCTGGATAAATATTGGGGTTTGGAGCAGGGTGCTTGGCAGGCACTGTGCCTTTAAAATGTGTGGACGGGAGGAATTTGCTGGCACAGCCTGACACAGAACTGTGCGCTAATGCTGTCGTTTAAGAGGAGGATTTCCTCTAACGTTGCAGCAACATCTGCTTCCAGCACCTTACCAAGACCCGTGCGCATAGCCCTGCGGAGCTCTCGGCACCGACACTGCAAAACCTGTGGGCTGCGGGCTTTTCCCTCTGCTGCTGCCCTGATTTTCGTCATCCCCGGGCCAGGCGGTGCTCTAGGGCTCTCAAGCAGTGTGAGCAAGGCCACGCTGCCTAAATCATGTTGCCTTTTGTTGCTTCCTGCCCCGTGCTCTGATCAGCGGCCGCAGCAGGGAGGATTTTCAGCCGCCTGCGCCATCAGGTGCTCTGGGGCTGGCTTGCTGCGCCTCCGTGCTTCTGGCAGAGCTGCCCCTGGGAGCCATCCTAGTGCAGGGATGGCCCCTCTGCGTTTAAAACACTATTACTAGGTCTCAACCCAGGTTTCCGAAAGCAGACAAACACCTCCTGGCTGCTGGCCCATCGGGCAGGAGGCGAGAAGGCCCCGCGGGCGCTGAAGGCCCGCCCGTTTGGAGCCAGGTGGCACGGCGACACGGGCACGAGCTGTACCAAAACCTGTATCAAAAAACTGCTTCCTGACTCCTGCAGCTCTGGTGCTGCTCCAAGGGCAGGGCTGACACACATGCCAGCATCCATGGCCTCCTCGCTGTGATTCAAGGGGTGTGCTTAAATTTGGTTGCAGGCTTGGAGCTCAAGGCCTGGCGTCATCCGCCGAGGTGTCCAAGGCACCGATGGCGGGGTCTCCTCCTGGTGCTTGGTCAGGCATGAGCCTCCGTCGGTGCTGATGTGCCTCCTGCTGACTTTCCTTCAAAAGAGAGCGGTGGTACAGCTGCCATCAGGGTCGGGATTTGTGTCCTCGGAGGTTTCATGCTGCTATATAAAGCCCTTGGCTCTGAGCCCATGCCCTGGGCTGTGTGCTTGGTGGTGGTGCTGTACACCCAGTGGTACTGCGGCGGTTTTCCTAAAAAAAATCACACCTTCAGCTCTCCCTGGCTTGTCATGGATGAAGTCCCTACATGGCCAGCAGCCAGCACTCTTGCAAAGGCACAAAGATTGCTTGAACTCAAAGGGAAAAAAATACTAGGGAGGGAGGAATAGCACTGAAGAGGGAATATCCACATCCCTGTAGCATGCGAGCAACGATGTACAGTGTTTGGCTTTGTGCTAGGCTGTAGGTATTTTTCCTTGAACAGTGCTGCTGTTCAGTGATGGCTCATAAGGGGGTCTTCCTTCTGCCTTTGAAATGCCTCTGGTGCCTCAACCCATGGCAGAGCTTATCAGCTAAAGAGGAGATGAGAACTCTTCCAGTAGAAAATGCTATTTCCCTTATCGCTGCCTCCTGACTGCATAAATAGCTGGTATGGCTGTGTTCATGAGCAGCTACTTCAGATCGTCTAACTACCTGGGAGTAAAAGCACTACATGCTATTGTGATCAGAACCCATACTGAGAGAGAATTTGCCTCACTTGGTCTCAGCTTGAGGGATTTGGGGTTTTGGATGGAAGACTTCCACATTACGCATTCCTAGACCTTCGTTTCTCAAATCCAAACTATCTCCTGACAGAGCTGCAGGCAGCTTTGAAGTTTAGAAATGTGTGAAGATGGAGCTGAATGTATGTAACTGAGGGTCACAACCGTGGCTGCTGGCTGGTGGCACCAATACTTGAAGTAGCAGCTAAATCTAAATAGATCAGCTCCTGTTGTCCAGCTCCAAAGGCTTCTCCAACTCTTCTATGAGTCATGGATCCTCTGATACGCAGTCATCTGAGATCTAAGTAAGCAAAGTCTGTCATGCTGGAGTTGTAAAAATGCAAGGAATGGCAGGTTTTAGGAGCTCTTTGCAGGGAAGAGGGAGGGAAAGGTTATGGGAGACTGAGATCTTCAAATGCACTCAGGAACACACAAGGTTTTCACTACATTTATGTAGTGAAAACAGTCCCTTGGGATCTTCTGAAACTCCATGTCTCAAACTTTTGCTCTATGTAGTATTTGCAATACCTTTGCTTTGCCTAGCTTGGCTTTGCAGTGTTCATTAGTATATCGAGCCTTTTCTTGTCCTCATCAGGAAACCACCAGGGGCTGAAACACCACTCAATTTATGACTGAGGCTTCCCCTTGCAGTTCCTCTGTGGCAGCAGTTGGTAACCTAGATGAAGACCTTTTTGCCTTTCCCAGGGCTTGCACCAGCTAAAAAGGTGCTGGAAAATGGCATCTGTCTCCTGTCTACTCCTCCCTTCTCTCCTCAACATCTTTATTCTACTTACCAAAGAAACCAGGAGATTGTTTGCTGCCCTGTTAGCTCCCCTTTTCCCTCACAACTTCTGGACCTGCAAGCTGGTTCCACCTGGCTGTTCCTCTGTGCCACAAGAGGAGATATTTCAAAATATGTTTCTCTAAACCTAGAAAAACTGGTGGCAGGAGAGAGAGAGCAAAGCCCCATGGCAGTGCTCTCCACCAGGAAAAACCTACTCAAGTTGGCAGGGCAGAACTTGCCAGCAGAAGCTGCCCTCGCCCATCCTGGTAGCCAAGGTGGCCTGGAGATGCCAGTGATGGGAAGGACGGGGTGGTGACGGACACTGGGCTTTCCTGGTCACTTCTGCTGCTCGTACCACTTGCCCAGCTCACCTTTGAATGGAGATCAGGAAAGTGTTGGTATGGGATGGTGCTAAGCAGGAACGTAAATATTGTGCTTCCTCCCTCAGTGTATATAGGTGAACTTTCACCTCTGGAAACTGGTACTGGTGCACGACTTCCAGGTCTTCCCCTCTGCCATTTAATGTCAAAATTTGTCGCTCTGTTCTGCTGACTTGCCTCGCAGGTCTTAATTTTTCCTCTCCATTTTCAAGAGGGATGTTAAAAGACATAATTTTCACTGCTACTTTTATTGCCATTAGGAAGAGACTGTCACGGAAGAATGTGGATATGTTAAAGACCACTGAATTACAGTGCAGCATTTAGATGATAAAAACCTGCCCAGCATTATTCATGGAGTCCTAAACAGAAAACTTAGGTACTTGTAGTTCATTCCTTCTTGCCAAAGTAATATTTACTGATGTTGGATACTTCCTTGACCTGTCTGCACAATGAAATGAAGCAGAGCAAGAAAAAACACAGGGCTATATCCAGAAGACCTACTTCAGTCTCTAAAAATGCCCTTCTGACACATTCTGCAGCCCACAGTGAGTGTTCACCCTTTCTCTTGTTTTGTTCTGCTCTTAGTTTTGCTCTTGCACGTTAGCAGGGCTATATTTGGAGGCAAAATAAATTAATTTGTGGCAAACCTAGTAAGAGCTTGATCTATGAAGGCTGCACAAAGAGGGGCAAAAAGAACAGCTTGTGCCACTTTCCTGCACAGGAATGCTGCATACATCACAGGGAGCGATGCGCGTGGGTGGAATTCTTTAGCTTGTTTGTCAAGGCAAAGTATTTTGAATACTGTGTCACTGAATATAGCAAAATCCTTATTTTCGCAGGCCAGATAATCCCTTGTGTTTTCATAAACAATGCGCTAATGTAGTCCCTTTTTGGCAGACAAAGAGAATAATGCAGTACTCACGGCTGTAGCCCTGCACCAGCAAGCAGTCCGTGTATACAGGAATGCAGGGCAGACAAAAAGAGGGTTGATATGAATATTTAACACTGCCTCTGACAGTAACCCAACCATACTATGCATAGTTTGTTGGGACCTGTTGTAACCTTATGGGCCTGCATCCAAGGTGACCATGAAGCTAAGGAGATCCACGTGTTTCCAGGCTTGGCGTGGAAAATATAGTTTTAATTAGCTCAGAGTAAGGTACCTTATAGTACCTCACGTTTACCATGGGGAAAGGAAGGAAGGAGAGCCAGTATGCAGATAGTTACCATGGAGCAGGTGGTATACATGAAAGCTTGTTACCTTGTGTGTGCTCTTGCCCTGAAGTAAATGAGCTTGCTCCTATTAGCAAATCTGAGTCATGTTAAATCCCTAAGGGATGGAAAAAGCTCACTGTGTATTTGGGTAAATACATCGTGCAACTTTGCTTGCATGCAAACATCCTCTTCCCATTCTGGCTTGATTTCACTCGTTGGTTAGTTGTACCACCAATGCACGTTAATTGCCAGAACTACTCTTTTGGCTTATTCTTCTGCAGTATAATCCTGCTCAGTATGAGGCTCAAGGTGTTAGTACTTGCCTGTTTGGTGTTCCTTGGCCATTCTTCCCAAAGGCTATGTTTGGGCAGGCCCCTTTGCAGCATGTGCGATGGGCGGCGGGAGGTTGGGAAACCTGAGGGAAGAGCCATTTATCTTATCCCATCCTGCATTTACATGTTGTATAGATTAATTTTACAGGCGTAATCATGTGCTCGTATACTAGATGATTGTATTTACACAGTGGCACTACTGTAAATAGCTGGCGTGGCGATCTGCGGATACAGCCCTTCATGGGCACGACAATCAAGGTCGCATCCAGGCCAAATCACCCTGGAAAAATAGGCACTGAAACCTATTGCAGGGTAAAGTTCCGCCGCACTGCGAGCAATCAGTACAGCGCTGCTGTGCTTATGCCAGCATGACCTTTCCTGCTTGATTTACAACAGGTTTAGAAGAGGGTGCCACGATGGAAGACGTGTACCTGGCGTCCGTGGAGACAGACCGGGGTGTGAAGGAACAGTTACGGCTTTATGACACCAGGGGTCTGCAGGAGGGCGTCGAGCTGCCAAAGCACTACTTCTCCGTCGCAGATGGCTTCGTTCTCGTGTATGCCGTGACCAGCCTCGAAGCCTTCCAAAGAGTTGAACTGCTCAAAAAAGAGATCGATGTCTCTAGAGATAAAAAGGAGGTAAACGCGTGGTTGCCGTAACTGCGTGGCTTATTGGCATATCAGCGATAGGAAGCAAAGTTGCAAAGCACGGATTTTGTTCCTGTAAAACTTGCATAGTAAGGAAAACAAACGTACCTACAGCCTTGGGCGATCCAGCAAAAGGGAGCTTTCTCATGCTGGGGAAGCCTAATTCACATGCCATGCAGCTCATGAAAAAAAAAAAAAAAAAAAAAAAGCTTTTTTTTTTCTTTTTTTTTTTCCCCTTTCTGCTTCTACTGCAACTAAAATCCAGTTAGCTGAATGCACCCGTCAGTACACTTACGACTAATAAAACATATGGTCTGCAGCAGTGCAGTTCTTACTTTTTTTTAAGGTATTGTACACGGGAAGTCAAGTGCACAGAATAATATCACAAAGGGCATTATCTTTGTTTGTTTTGTATTCACGTACTCGATGGCTTACAAACTGGTGTAATTGACAGCGGGTCTCCCAGACATTAGTCAATTGGCAAAACGGCTTTAATGTATCTTAACAACCATATTGAATCAATTCAATTGTGTGAAATGACTGCTCTATTTTCCCTTAGAAAGCAGCTAGTGTTTTCAGCTGACAGTGTTCCAGCTTAGCTAAACAAATATAACGTGCACGTGGCATTAGCATTACGGCTTTTCTTACAGTATCTTTGCATTCTCTAGTAGTTTTCCCTGCTAAATGTTTTGAGCCTACGGCTCTCCAAATGTCTGTTTTATGCTGTTAAAAAAAAAAGAGGTGCATAAAGAATTAATCGGATAATGGTGGGGAGAGGCTTTCCAAAGCGTAACTTGTGCAGCACTCGCAGCACACGGGGTGGTGGAGGGAGGCAGGCTCCAAGTCTGACAGCAGCCAGCCGAAAATGCAGTCAGAGGAGAGGTATGTTAGGTGGTGGGGCTGGTGCGAGCTGCAGGCTGTCACGTATGTCAGGGGTACGGCAGCCAGTCGTGACTACCCCGCAGGGCGAGGAAAGGCGGATGAGCAGGAAATTTTTGCCAGGCAGTGTGCTGTGCGAGGACCCTGATTTATTGCTTTATGGCACGTTGTAACGCAGACAGGGAGTCGCAGCCCCGGCAGGATGTCTGCCCGGGGATCTGCCCAGAAGTCTTCTCTCTCGTTGCACGCAGGTGTTTCAGAAAGCAGGCAGTTTGTCTGTCCCTCGGGAGAGTTGAAAAGCTGTGGTCCTGACTGGGGGTGACATAGCTGAAATAGCAGTGCCTGCTGTAGGCTGGGTAAATGTTTCATTCCTGTGATTTCTATTCCATACGAAATACTCTTTGAAGCAAGTAGAAGGTCAAATCAGGGGTCCTTAAGATAGCCCCAGCAGCCTTAAACTCTGGGCTGTGCTGGAACACAGCCTTAACCAAATTCAGGGGGCATCTCCACATACAGAAGTGCCCCTGAGCCAGCAGGACTTCGCCTTGTGGAGCAGCAGAATCCTCTGCCATGCAGCAGCTGACAGCAAGCTCTGATGGCTGTGGGGCTTCTTCAGCACACACCTTAAAGTCTGGCCAAATTTTATACTAAATAAAGGTTGTGTTCTCTTGTACTGATGGAGCTCAACCATGGGCAAAATTCAGCTGGAGTGTGTGGTAAATGTATATGAAGATTGTAGCTTCATTCAGAGGCTTTGCAAGGGGAAAAATATCTATCCGTACATCATGGGCTGCTATAGAAAAGAAAGGGTGCCTCAGACCGCACAAGAACAGGAGAAACATCTCTAGATGGAAAGAAACAGGAGCCACGCTGTAGTCAGCCTGATGAAGAGGAAAAAGCAAGCAGGTGTGGTCACAGCAAAGAAAAAAAATGCTCAGCAGGAGAGGACTTTATCACTTGGTCATTGCCAAACCACAACAGAGTGTAGAGAGGAGGCTGCAGCTTGACTAAGGGCCTTGAACTATAAATATAGGCACGGCTTCCCCTATCAGCTGATGCTGTTAGAACGTTTTTAGAAAGTGGTTAAGTTAAAATAAGCAGGAACCGTAACTCGAAGTGGCCAGCTCTCCATGCAGCACTTCTCAGAAGAGAAGCAGAGGGCAAGCCACCGAGCTCAGCTCCACTACAGCGTCTTGGTGATAGAGAAGCCACGGAGAACTACCTGAAGGGCTGCCCTGGTTAGCTAACCAGCAGCTCCTGAGACTGCTTCTGGCAGGCTGGCACGGGTGCTGCTCCCACCCCGTCAGGACTGAAGGCTGTCCACGTAGGTCCCTCTGGTGGCTCAGCTCACCTGCAGGCAGGGGAAGCCCCCTGGGCTGGGAGAGTCCTGCACGTCCTATGATTAAAGGCAGCTCCCAGGCCACAGGTAGACGAGGCCAGTGTGAATCCCAGACCTTACACTTCCCCATTATGTTCAGCTTACCTTGAGCCAGCAGTAAGTTAAGGGACAGGTCTGAGCTGTGTTGCTACTTGCCTGCTGTTTAAAGGCACTGCCAATGGTGGATACTGTTTGTGTAAAGCTCACCCTTCTGTTTGTAGGTAACAGTTATCGTCTTGGGAAACAAAACCGACCTGCTGGAGCAAAGACAAGTGGAAACAGAAGCGGCGCAGCAATGGGCAAGGGCTGAGAAAGTGAGACTGTGGGAAGTGACCGTGACAGACCGGAAAACGCTGCTTGAGCCCTTCACCTACCTAGCCAGCAAGCTCTCCCAGTCCCAGAACAAATCAACGTTCCCCTTGCCTGGAAGGAAGAGCAAAGGGAATAACTGTGATAACTAAGCTACCTTTAATGCTGTCTGCTGCTGCCAGGTGACAGCCTAAATCCTATCTCTGCCTTTAGCTGCACATGATTTCACTTAAAGCAATAATCTCATTCAGCAATAAAATCAGCAAGCTTATGGCTGAGAGGTATCCTTGAAAAAGTCACTGATGGCAAAAGCCTTGAAAAGCACTTAGGGCTAGGAGTCACCTTCCAACAAGGGCGAGCAGGGGGGAGCAGGGAGGGCAAGAGAGGCAGGTGGTCATCCCTTCAGCAGGGGCTTTGACTGTCCCTTGATACGGCCATAGTGAGGAACACTCCTCCTGCAGATCCGTAGCCTCTTGTCACAAGTAGTACTAGCTGCAATGAAGCTTTAAATTTGGAGAGAGGGTATATTTGACACGGCAACAGGCCTTTTACCTTGACCTTAAACAGGAAGCACCCTGGCTACAGAGGTTTTTGATGCTGCAGGAGGCTCAGGTCAGGGTGTTGTTGCAGGAGTGCTAGGGCAAGAGGAAGAAATACCAGCAAATTTAGCTGCTGAAGTTCTGGCAGTGTCTGTAAAATAAACAAGAAAGGAAAAAAAAAAAAAAAAGTAAAAAGAAATCTTGCAGGAGATCGTAGAGCAGATCAACCCTAATGTGAAGCTTGTCAGTGAAGTCTGGCAAGTAGCTTCAGGAATTTATTTGTACAAACCAGAAAAGCTCTCACAGCACTCATTAATTTAACTACGACCTGAAGGACAGCATAGCTGTAACGTGGTTTTGTCCTAGCATGTCCAGTGCAAATCAGTCACATTCACACAGGTGATAATTTTACTCAGAAATTATATGGAACAACTCTGTAAGCAGGAGGTACCTCACCGGGCTCTGCGTGGCGGGTTGTGCAATATTCCTGCCCAGCCGCAGCAACCCACGGCCAGGACAAAGCTACAGGTGAGAGAACAGCTGGTACGAAGCACTGCACTGCTTTGTGAGAAGGGGCTACCTACAAAAGCTTTACGTGCTGCATTCGGAGCTCTGCGTAGGTAAACTTGTGCTGCAGAAATCTGCCATCCTAGCTCAGTCTGTCTGCACGCTACGCAAAATTGACTGTAAAGGGGCAGAGCGACTGTTCCCAGAAAGGGACCAGCTTTTGGCCTCTAACCACTTTAATACACTGAGACCAGCTTTTCTTTGTATTAGAGGGCAGGAGTGGGGCAAGGGAGTGAACCGAAGTACTCAGTTCCCTAATTTTCCACAAAATTAATGTTGTTTTGAACAAATATAGAGAATTTCATTGTGAGTCAGCAAAACCACAAGCAACATTTGCATTGTCATATCATAGCTGCTAAACAGCAAGTGTGCTTAATGATCAAAATTAGGCCGTGTGCTTACAGCACTGCTCTTCCTGAATACTAGCAAATGAACTGCCGGCATTACTAATGTCAGAGCAACTGTACAATCCACTAAAAATTAAGCAAGTATTCCTACATTTATAATGAAGGCAGACGAAACTGTTTATGTGCTTTGCTCAATGTAGTTTGGATTGCTGTGGCCATCAAGCCAGATAAGAGAGCAATTACAAATGAGCAAGCAGCTGTAATGCCCTGCTGGAAACATACAATTGTTCCCATTGCAACACAGCAGCTGAGTAAGCACTGTAGCACGACCTCCCCCAACCTGGCTAGTAATAGTCATTGTCCCCAGCGATGCTGCAGAACAACACTCCCTTCTCACTCATTTCCTACCAAACACACGTGTACTCGAGGCTTCTCCCCACCCAGAGGACTCCTCAACCTGCCTGCGTGCTTGGGAAGTGGGCTGGCTTCAGAGCAGCAGCAGCTCAGCTGTTTGCTGCAACCTTTCACCGAGGAATTGGCGACGTTCCTCCCCTTCAGCTCCACAGAACCCTTCTTCGAGAGGGGACCTGATTCAGCTGCACAGCAAACGAAACACCAGAGACCTCTGCTAGCTGCACGTTGTCACCGGGGCTGGCTGTTGAGCCAAGGGAGTGTTGACAAGCAAAGCCAGTCAGAATTAACCTACGACGTGTGGAGATGGAAGGCACAGAGACGACTGACTGGTTCCTGCCCAATTCTGCGCCCCGCAGACTCGCTGCCAGTGCCGCTGCTGAGACCGATGTCACCGCAGGCTGCTGGGGCCATGCCATGTGAGATCAGCTTGCTCTCTCCCCCCCCGGACAACTCAGGACTTGACAACATTTCAAGAAAGGCAAAAGGAAAAGGGATCTTCTGAGTGACTAAGACTGTGTTTCCAAATGGGTTATGTAAAGTCAGACATGTTATCTTTGATTTGGTTAAACTCGTTTCTAGATTATTTTGGACATCCACATAAACAACCACCACCCATCATTTTATTTCACGGGCTTACTCCGATGCTTTTTAAGCACTCACTCAAATCAATTGCCTGCTCTAAATACCACGCCATACCTGTGATGGAAATGGTCGTTTCTCCTCTGCAAACCATCTGCACGCAGTGGCTGGTACTGAGTCAAAATGAAACTCATTGTAGTGCAGTTTTACCTAGTGTCAATAAGTAAAATACAGCCGTACAGGGTATGCAGTAGTAGTGCATGGGCAGCATGTGTATTTTGCTCTTTGTTGTTCCACTGACTGAATGCGTCCTAAGTCACTCGGGTCATTTACCTGCTGTAAAGCTAGGCTGTCCCTTCACAAGATGATAGAGAAAAATAATTATAAAAAGAAAAATAAATAAATCAGTAAATTGAATCTCCTTTCTCTGTTTCTCTTACACTTTTGTCCTGCTGAACACACAGTGCTCTGACCAGTCAACCCCAAATCAGCTCCAACTCCCCTGCCAGCTTCAAGATCTAATTTGGCAAGCACTGGTAGCACAAAGCAAGGAGCAGACGAAAACCTACTGAGATGGGGCCACTTACTCTTAAATTCATTTCCTTCTCCCCTCTACTGTGTGAGGATGTAAGTCCCTTCCCAGAGATACTCCTGGTGTGATGTACCAGGAGTACATCACCACACACCACCGATTTTCCTAGGCTGTGCCAGACAGCTGAGGGAGCTCATACACTGAAGCAGGGCTGTGACAACCGAAGGCTGTCCAGCAGCTGAGGTTAACATACTAGTACCCACAACCACCTGACCAAGGAAGGGGATCTGTACTTAAATCACTTGGGAGCAAACTAGATCTGATCTCTTCTATAGGTAGGAAGAGAAGTATATAAAGCAAATATACACACAGTTTGAAGTACAAACATATATCTGAGAGAACAGCCGGACACATAGCACTTGGAAGAATGTCGCAACGTGAAGTACTTGCCATGTGAAAATGAATCTGTACTTCCGGCCTTTACCTTAAGGGAGCGGTCAAAAATGCTGTATTCACAACTAACTACCCTATTGCCACACACTTCAGTGTAAACACTATGTCTCTAGGAGATAATCTTTGTAGCTAAAGGATCTACACATTATGCTTCCTTTACACTCCTTTAAGGAAGGTGTCTTCTGCTGGCTTCCCCGGACACTATTCTTTCTCCTCTTTCTTGTGGGAATTGACCACTCCATTAGAAAACCATGAAGACATTCTCTTCCTCTTACCTCCCGCTCATTTCCCTTCCAAATCTCTTACACTCTTGCAGCCGTACTTCCAAATAATACACCACTCCTGAAAAGCCAATGCTGTGAAAACTGGAGCTAAAAAGTAACTAGCATGGATTCTGCAGCAGGTCACCTCTTCATGGGCCGTGCCAGCCTCAATAACACCTACACAGTCAGCAGATGAAAGAGTTGTCATTCATCATATACTTGTCCAGAAGTGTCTTCCCAAAACAGAGGCAGGCAGTGCTCTCACCTGCTCAGCTCCCTTGTGTTCATCCAGATTGTAATCCTTGAAGCGTACTGGGAGAGACTGTTCTGGCAAAGTGATAAACCAAGGTACTAAGCAGAAGTCTCTTCTTCTTACCTTTTTTTTTGTTTTTAAACATCTTTTTATTAGCACAGTAACAAATGCAGACTTAAGTAGCCCACAACATACAACCAATCCACTGAGTGACTCCTATTCCACGCCTTACAGTTAAACAGCTTAAGGTATTTCACTACAGGTTGCCGTAAGTCCTGATTAAAACCTTTATTCTTTTCACAAAGATAGATTGGCTTATAAAATAATACATTAACTACTTCTCATTTCATATATGAGGCTATATATCCACCTCTCCGTATCACAGATCATGAGATGACAGTCTTTAAAAAGTATTTGTTAAATACCAATGTGCCCTCCATAGGGGAAAACAATCCTGACATCTTTTTACAAAAACAAAACAAAACAAACAAAACCCCAACCCAACCCAGAACAAAATAAACCCCCCAAACCAAAAACAAAACAAAAAGCAAAAAACAGTGTGTAGAGTCTTGAAAGGACTTTTACATAAACGCCAACATATGTACCTGTACAAAATTAAGCTGTTTTAATCTTTTGCATATTGCAAGCAAACTGAAAACCAAAGATGCCTAAGAAGTTTACATTCTTCTCGGTACTATATGTGAGCTAATATTGCTGAACTAATTACAGTCTTAAAATACACTATTCCCAATTCTAGCTGTCTACTGTAGCAAGATACCTTAAGTTACAACAACAAAATCTTAGGAAATAAAAGACTGAATAAAATCTGTTATAGAAATACCCTACTCTTTACCAGCACCCTCCCTCCCCCCACCCCTTCAAAATCATAAGCAGCTCTTTCCATCACAGACAAATAATGTAAGTTTGACAAAAATCCCATTTATGTAGCGTATCTTTTGGTCCATTGTCTGGCCATTCTGTCATGCTCTGCTCTGTTAGTCATATACTGGGTGGCAATACTTCCAACCAGGGGGTCAGCTGAAAAGAAAAAAAAAAAAAAAAGAACTTATTTCAGACAGGTAAAGTATAAATTTAATACAAGGGAATCACTCAAGTAGACTACATTACAATAATCTAAATATACTGAACTGTTGGTCTGTATCTTCATCAATTTACGTTTATTTATGGTGACATATCGATCTATTACTTAGTAAAGTAGGAAATGCCAATTAAAGTTTTAAAGAGTTTAAAAGACAACAATCTAATAGTTATTTTGCATTACTGAAATCTTTCACTGATCTATATATTTCAGGTTTATTTTACCTTTTCTAAAAGTGCCCAGGAGATAGTCATTGCTAACTGCTCTTGTATCAATACAAATCTGGCTTCTAGGAAAGATCAGATCACAGGGAGAGGTTTTATTTTTTCCAAAGAGATTATTTTTATTATACATAATATAGCATGAACTATGGTGCTTTACTCATCTTTTATAGATGTAAATAGAAATATAACCCCTAGAATTGACTTTGTAAGGCACGGCCTATTTCTTTTAACTGCTGTAGATAACGGGTGGGGTTGGAGAAGCTGAGGACTACCTTTGGCATTGCTGGTTGCTGGTTTTAAATAGATGCTAGCAAGTAAAAGGCTAACCTACTGGTTTTCAGACCTGTGCTTGTGACTTTTATAGCTGTTACCAAATTACTGCACTTCTACAGAGCAGCAAAGCGTCTTTAACCCTCGCCCAAAACCAGAGGTGGTTTAGCAGGGGAAGGAGCTGTCGCCTCCAGGAGGAGAGCCGGTGACCACCTGCAGCCCCTCTCCTCACTACCCGGGCAGAAGCCACCAAGATGTGATGAGGGACGAGTTACTTTGATGGAGGGCGGGCTGCAAGGCAGCACGTGGGGCTTACCCGGGTTGCAGTCTGTGAGGAGGGAGCAGATGGAGAGGAGGACTTTAGAAATGGTTAATGCTGGGCTCCAGTTGTCTTTTAAAATGTCCAGGCAGATGACGCCTTGGCTGTTGATGTTACAGTGATAGATCCTTGTCCGGAACGTTACCTGCAAGAAACGGCGATTAGACAGGGTGCTAGTGTGACCTGCTGACACGTGCCATGTGGCAATAAGCGACACCGGCCGTAATTCTGATTTGACCGCCAGCAAAAACTGATATGGAGAGGAAAAATCAAATAAAAAACCCAACAACAGTGCCCGGCCGCCGAGCACGGGCCTTGCCCCCAGCGCGCCGGGCCGGGTCCCCGTGCCGCCGGCGCCCTCTGGCGGCCATGGGCGAGATCACAGCCGGGGTCGGGCCTACCCCGAGGAGGGCACCGGCCCTGCTCTTCCCTTCCCTGTCCTCGTCCCTTCCCGAGTGGCCTCTGCTGCCTCTGCTCCCCTCACGGCTTTCCCTGACGAGTTCTGGAGTTCAGTTTCCTTCCCTCTGAGTGACTTACCGGGGCCCTCAGGACACACGGGGCTGTCTCGGCATGTCTGAGCAAAGACTCAGAAACGATAACACATCTACAACGCCCCTGCAAAGCAATGACCACGATCTCTACCTTGTGTGCTTTCGGTCACTGTGAAACCCAGCTTTTATTTTCCCCTTTAATTATTACTGTCTTCTATCTTTCTGCTCACAGCAGCAGAGGGCCCTGGTGCTTTAACACCAACAAATTTTTCCCCGTAGGCTCCCAAACACTTGTAAAAACCTCCAGTTAGGGCAGGGTGCTGTGGAGCCGTGGCTCCTTGTTGCTTCTCAGAGCTCGCCCCGTTCAGCCCCGTCATTTGGGTTTTATTATTTTCAAATATGGGAGACGTGAATGAACCGGGCAGCGTGCCACAGAAGTTATCTGAAAGGGAAACAAAAGCACCGCACGACATTCCAGGGGAACACAATGCGACCTGCAGAAAGGCCTCATTCCGACTCGCTGGATGAACACCGACAACAAATTTGGTGGCACTTGCATGAATCAGGATTATCTGCGTGAATAAAGGTTGTCGGGTTCATGCCCTAAATCCTCAGAATTTGTCAGCTATCCACACCCACAAATTTTACTGTCTGTTTATAGGTCACAAGGGTATTTGCGAAACACATTTGGTAAGTGTGTGGTACAACAAGAACACCACACTGGTACTTTCCCTGGAGATCAGACCAGCCCACACATAAAAGTTGCCAGTCAACCCTCATTTATTTTTTTTTTTTTCTACAGTCTTTCTGATGCAAAAATTTGGCTCATGACCCTCCTTCTCCCAGGCTCCGGGGGCAGGCGTGGGCTGGGGTTACACAGCTACAACACTCCAGTGCCCCTCTTTTTGTCCTGCATCTGTGCGCCGTTTGCAGGCATGCTCCCGACGCACGGAGCGCTCCAGCTATTTTTGGTCTCAGACTCGCAACTGCAGTTACTTGTCACACAGGAGACACCCACACTGCACACTTCGGGACTTTCTGCTTTGCTCCTTGCAAGTTGCTTGGAAAACAGGGAAGAAAGCAAAAAAAAAAAAAAAAAAAAAAGTACTACACACACACACAAACTCCCAAATCCCTACACTTTTGCACATTATGGGTGGGAATAGCAAAATGTCTGTAAGAGAGCAGGGAGATGTTTGCCTCCCACACCTTCTGCAACAAGCTGCAGCTCCAAACCCAAGAAGCCCTGCTGCTGTGTATACAGGGAACCTCCGAGGTACAGCAGGTGAGATGCCAAAGCAATGTTTGTTTCTGAGATCATCTAATCCTTGTTGGAAGAGCAGCAATGACTCCCTACATTCGTGTAGAAGTCAATACACATCAGCTCAAACAGAGGGCAGCCATGACTCTGTGACACCTGCCCTTTACTTTAAGGCAAAAGTGAAGTTTGTGGCATCTGCAGTTGCTGGCAACGGCTCTGCCTTTACTTCCCATCTCTCAGCCCAGCCCACTACTTGCTCGCTATTTGATCTGCAGCTTTGGTCCCCCTCCAAGAAGGCTTCTAAATGTAGGTGAGGTAATAATTTTAACAGATTAAACACTTCCAGGACGGGAAGCATGGAGTATTTCCAAGTTGATACAATACGGACCAAATTAACAGGGAGGTCAAGCGTTCTACTTCGTAAAGACAGAAAGTTGTTAATCCTGATTCTGAGCACAAAAGCCAAATATTCGATATTGCAGAAGGCTCTCTCTTTAGACAGTCTCTCAGTCCAGTTAACTAAAAACTGATATGTATTAAAAAAATTACAAATCACATTTGCCTCTAGGAATTAGACTTGCTTTTAAAATTTATTTTATTAGTAGTTGGGAAGGAGAAGAAAGAGAGAAAGAAAGAAAACTCCCACATATTTGCAGAACAGCCTGATTCCTAAAGGAAGCATAAGATATAATTCTTAAGGATTATACTCATGGCACCAAAATTGGTTTTCTCCAGATCTCTCCTCTGAGCTGTGCCTAACCAAAGCACTGTGGGAAAAATCGAAATTTGTTTTCACTTAAGCAGCAAGTCAGAACTGGGATGGTGTTAGACACATGTAGTCCAGCTGTTTGCCATTTGCAATTTTTGCTGATGGTACAAAAGCCAGCCATGCAGGGAACCCAAGTGGAGCCAGAAGAGGGGGGAGGAATTGCAGACCTGCTTAAAAATGAAACAAAATAATGCTTAAAGTAAATGTTAATTACACCTTAAAGAGGAAAAAAGAAAAAAGAAAAAACCCACTACCACAAACAATAACAGAAAAACCTCATGTAACTAGCAGATTCAGATCAAAACTGGGAGAAACTGAGTTACTTAGAAGGTACTGTAATGTATTCAGGGTCAAGAGAGCAGCATGTGGAAGAGCACAAAAACACAGAGTAACGGAACAATCTTTTGGAAATGTCCCACCTGAGATTACATTAATGCAGTAACTACAGAATTAAGCTCAGTATTTGAAAAGACAAAGAAGCCAATCTCAACCTTACCCTGAAGAGATAGCAGAGGTTAATTTACACAAGTGGTAAAATGGGGGTGGGGGGAAGGAAGTGGTTAGAGGTTATTAATACAAATGATCAAAGTGCACACCAGGTCAACACAAGCTACTGTTTTCACCTCAATAAATAAAATCTAACCAAACTATAATGCAACTCTTGGGAAAACATGCAGTATAATAGTACAAAAGAATAGCAGTCAGCTTGAGGACTAGATACTGAACTCTTAAATTCTAATTATTTTTGTTTATTGGATTCTCCTGAAGCCAGGCCCACTCAACATGTGCCCAACTCAATTGCTATCTGAACCATAAAGGCAAAACCAGAATACCACATAAAATGCAAAAAACATAAAAGCAGAGAAGAGATTAATGCTAACATCTTCAAAGTGTTGTATGGAATGCTTAATAAATGTAAACGAACTCCATTATACACTGTTAGGACAAGGGAGAGAATATTCGTCCTTGTCTCGGGACTTCTCCCACTGAAGTTCCTTCTGCTGTATAATGCATTTCCAAGTCAAATTTTAAGACCTTTAATTTCTCCAGCCTCAAGTACAGTAGTGCAGTTCTCTTTATCCTTCCCAGAATGTGTCTCTATCATTTCTGGCATGGGCTCTCTGTCTTTCCTGTGGCAGCATCCTTCCAAATAAGTTTGCTCCAACAGATTCTCTAGCATACTAAATCAAACCCTCAGTTGGAGCTGCACTCAGCCCGCAAAGGCTGCACCTACATACCCTTCAACACACATCTCTAGGATGCTTGTCAAGCACGTGACGTTTGTCAATACCAGCTATGCCTCAGGACCTTCTCTTACTCCTATTCCTATGGGATTGGCAGCTTGTCAGGATGACCAGTTTCTTCTTACTTTTTTTGAAAAGGTAAATCCTTTGCTGAGACTTCATTTTCAAGTTATAAAATGCATTCTGCTATGGGCTGCCCACAGAAGGGACTGTCCTTCTGAGAATTACAGAGCACTCAATGAGGCAGTAGAGGTTTTCTTCCACCTCTCTTTCAAGGCTTACTGAGGAAAGAAGATTCAAAGTGAACTAGTTCTTTCACTCTAGATGACCTCTGAAAAAAGATGAAGCTAAGTCTTTTGAAGCAGCCTTTGACAATTTTACTACTCTACTAGTGTTCTGTCATCAAAATGATATACTGTGTTTTGTTTCAACTATTTCTTCACCTCTCATCCTAAAAGACAAAAATATAGGAAGCCTGTGGTAATCACCTTAGTCCTACCACTTCCAAATGACCCACAAGCAGTATTTATCAATTACAGCAATCAGCTGGGCAATGCGAAATCAACAAATTAGTAGGAAGGATGCAGGAGCAATATGATGATTATATTTTCCACATCATCATTAACACCCATGCTAGTGTTAAATAACACAGGAGACGCTGTAAGAATCCAGTAAAGAAAAGTTTTTTTCTTTAAATTTGAAATACTCAAGTAGCACAAGTACATTCTTAGACTACTGCTATGCTTTCTGCTACATCACATCTCAATGTGGCTGAAGCGACGTGTATTTTATTTGCATACATACATGTGGTTTGTAAACCAGTTTGGACCCTGATAGATGAAAGACTCCATTTAAATGCAACTCTGCTACAATATAATGAATCTCCATTAAACTAGTCTTTTAAGGACTCAATAAGCAACACCTTTTTTTTTTTTTGTTGCTTTGTTTTGTTTTAATCCCACAAAAAAAAATGTATTTATTTATTTTGTTTTGTTTTTAATCTTTAATAAAGACAAAGAGATCCCCATCAGAGGCCCAGAGCAGAAAGCAGGGCTGAGCTGGGATGACAGAACTGTAACTTCAGTTTTGCGTCAGAGAACTTCACACTTAGGGCTTTCTCAATACTATTGGTAGTTACTGTAAGGTCTGTTAAAGCATCAGGCTTTTGACTTGTAGTGCAGGAAGCAAAGATATTGCAAAGTGTACATGGGAAGGTAAAAGCTCCCTCTTCGAACGCTTACTGGGCTCATGACAAGAGATACGGCACATAGTCAGCTGGACTAAGTTATACAATGCAAACTAATTAAAACTAAAATAGTAAAAAAATTATTCTGAACTGAGCTCAACTTTAACACAAGACACAAGAGAAGTATCTGTGCTGTCAAAGAGTCTCCAAAGAAGGACGGACAGGTGTCCAGAAGAAAAATCACTAGTGATGCCCCAAGGTAGACCACGCTGTTTGTGAATCAAAGACTTAACTTAGGGGTGGGATTTAAGGTCCTGTTGATACTACTAGAAACCCTGTAGTTATGCCACCAAGAACAGACAAACATTTTGTTCCCTTCATTTGGGAAGCTTGCGTTAATTTTGCCTGTATGACCAAGCAGCACGGTCTCCACTGAGATGGACCGATGGCCTGAAGTATGGCAGCAAGTCCTTCCTACAGCACAACAGACTGAAGTCTTTGAAGATGTGGCAGTCATTGGTGTTTACCTTTTCGCTGCAACTACTTTTAAGTAGAAAGTTAAACATGCACATAAATGCTTTCAGATACTAGGCAAACACAAAGTGTATATACAACCACCTCTTCTTGTAATCCAACACTCTTCCTCTGGCCAAGTATGTGAACCACAAGATAACATTCACTTGCACTGGTATTTGCCTTGTAGCATTAGAACACAACAGTGCTGGCACCTAAGAGCTTCACAAATATAACACACCTACAGCAAAAGTTTGTTATTGTACAAGTAAGTGAGCAACACAAGCACACAACAAAACAGAAAAAGTCAAATACTAGTTTAGTGGCCAAAACACACAAACCCATAATGCCAATGGTAACTGAGTGCTTTGAGAAACAAGTATTTGTATTCTTTTCCCTCTCCCCAAGTTTATTTATTTTTCAGTTCCTCAGGCCTGTCCTGATGCTGATGCTAATTGCTTAGGATCTCTTATAAACAGAAACAGGGAAAAAGAAAACAAGGTCTAAAGTAGCGACCAAGTGGATTGGAAAAGCCACTAACATTAGCTAACAGAAACCAGTGTACTATCTGAAGTGAGCTTAAGTTTGGTCTTAAAGAAGACTGGCTTTCAAATGGGCTGCATGCCATTAACACTGCCTGTTACTGGACGCTTTTTTGAGCATTCATAACGTAAGATATCAATTACAGGTCTCTTACCTTTGGAGGCTTGAAAGGATATTCTGGTGTAAAGGTGATATCAAGGAAGAAAACCCCTCCCTCGTAGACAGAGCCTGGAGGTCCTAGGATGGTTGATCTCCATTCATAGATGTTATCACCTTTGGGGCCAGCGCTAAGAAATAAAACAAAAAACAAAACAAAACACAGATGTTTTAAGAATATTACCACTGTTCAAATAAATATGACCTCTTGCACTCACAAAGTATGATATGGAAAAATGTTTTCAATGCCACACTTCATACACCACCTGGAGTAAAGACAGTGATTAAAAGTAGATTGAATGCTTCCAGAACCTCAGAAATCTTATCTGGACTCATCAGTGTTTCAGGCTTCTTAGCAAAGCTCAGAAATTAGAGGTGGGGTTTTTCATCTTCTCTCACTTGACATTTATAAACCAGCACTGCCCAGAACTCCCCCTGAGAAAGCTACACAGTCTCAATGCAACAGAAAACCTAAGTTTCAAAGAACAAATTCCACTGTATTTCAGAAATGACTGCTCCAGCTCAGCCTTGATAAAACTGCACCACATCAAAGACCATACTAAATAAATGAGGGACTTATGTTGATTCTATTAAACATGTGTGTTCTTCAAGATTAAAATATCTTCCTGTATTATTCTGAAACCATGGCTCACTGTATAATTATTGAAGCCAAATATATGATGATACTCTTACATGTCAGAATTTTCTACACTTGTATCGTTTTGCTACACTGACTTCTAAAACGAAACCACCTGAACTCGCCCCTTCAACATTGCATTACATCCTCCTTTTCTGAGGGGGCATTAAAATCACCATGTCAAATTTAAACACTGCTTTCCCAAATCAGTTTTGTCTAATTCTAGGTTCTCCCTAACCTATCAGCGGCTCACAAAGAGCAGTACAAAAGGTGTTGCAGAACATGAACGTCTGCGTGTTGAGAAATTAGTTTTACTGAAGTCCTCAGACACCTGTATTCTGTAGCGTGCCATATGTCACTGAGTATTTCTAAGTACAGCTCAACCTATAAAGCCATTAATGGTTTAGGACTCCATTGCTACCTCTTTCTTCCTGTGCTGCTGTGGTAGTATTTTATGGTAGATGCTAGAGCTGAAAACTCCCTTTGCATAAAGGGAGGTGCTGACACAGCTTTTTCCATTGTGGATGCACTATGACTTCAGAAATCTCTCCTCTCCTTTTTCTGTAAGGGCACGGATTTTACATCCCTAGTACAACAAAATCAGCCTTGCTTTTCTCTCCTTGTTCTTTTAACAAGGCTAATAAAAGACAGAATGATTAAAAAAAAGAAAAAGGCTCCTTTCATATCATAACAATCATGGAGCAACACTGCTTAAGAAGGAAGGCAATCCAATAAATTGAATATATACACGATGATATGCATTTGATTAATGTGAAAGGAACCAGAGTAATTGCTAGGTGCTAGTAGCAGTGTTACAAATAGACATATGATTACAAAAACAAATTCTCAGCATAACGACAGGGATCAGAGAGATGCTTTTTTTCTCGCTTTTTGCAGAACTGGTGAACACATTCTTGACAGATCAGGGGAGAGAAAGGAAGTTAGTTCTATTATCAAACCTCTACAATTTTATTTCCAGATTAAACAAATACAAAGTTAACAGCATTTTGATGCTAATTGCTTCAACAATAATGAATTTGTGACTGAAAGTGTGCTTCCAGTAGAGGGAAAGCACATAAGGAATGCAGTAAAGGTAGACGGGATCTCTGCAAAGTGATGTGCCATCCACTGAGGAAAGATTTCTCTCACTGGAGCGCAAAACCTCGCACAGCTCAAGATCCGTACTAAATTAAAGTAAAAGCCATTCCATCCTGAACACTCCTGACATCCTGCTCCACCTTAATGACTTGTCCCCGTCCTGTGCAGGTCTATATATTTGGGCGCTCAGTGCTCTCCAGCTACCACTTGTGCAATAGGCTGGAATAGCACCATTTTCCAACAGGAAGCTCTACCTCTTGAAAGACACCAGCTTAACTGTGAAAACTTACTGAAAAGGACTCCCTGGGGCACCCTTAGCCTCCACTCCGAGGAATCACCTCTTTATGTATGTATTAGCAACCTGCTGACATGCTGTCATTGCTCCAAGTTGCACCAGCGATCATCCTCCCCTCCCTCCCTAAAGATGGAGCTACTGAACCGAGCAGGTACTTGAGCTTTGTTAGCACCAATTTGCTGCTGGAATTTATATCACAAAAGCTGCCAACTGGGAGCACTTCAGCATTCAAGAAATGTGATGTGTGATTAGCACTGAATACAGCCCTCTGAACCAATAAGAAATATTTCAACAGTTTTTGCGTTTTATTCCCAGCTTCAACCCAAAGGACTGTCAATAAAAGAAATCCCACAGATGTAAAAAAAATAATTATATATTATTATTTATAATAGTCTTAGAAATCTCTTCTATCCTATTAGGTTTCCAATTAGAGCTATCACTGCATGCAAGTAATATACTGCTAGACCTCCCTATTAAAAGAGAGCAACATCTTTGTAAGACATCAGTAGGCTTTAACAGTGATGTACTAAACTTACCTTTTAAGCTTTTCATAATTCAATTAACACAGTGAAATAGCTGTAGATGTCCAATTTTTCCTTTAACATTGATTTCTTATAAAGGAAAGACTGAAAGAGGAAGATGCAAGTCAGCTTCCGAGTGTGCTATTGCTTGAGTTTAAATTGGGATTAGGTAATATCAAGCAGCTCAAGACGACCTAGTCTTAATAGAAATGCGATGATACTGGACTATAGCCTAAGTGCAGCAGCATTAACTTTTTGTGGAGATACAAAAACTGTCAAAGGTTAAAGATTACATTCTTTGTTTAAAATCCTTGCAATTATCTGCTTCAAAAAGAAATCCACTGATGCATAGATACAGCGCTCGCAGACACAGCTGCCACGTTCCCTGATGTGTGTTACTGCTGTTCAAATTAAGTGTCTAGATCTGCTAATGCAACATTTTGAAGCTGTCCAATGCATGACCACCGGGAAGATAATTTTAACCAATTACATAGAAATTGTTTCCATTGCAAGGCAAGAGTATGAAAGCAACAGCTCTCTGTATTGAACTCAACAGCCCACAACCTCTTCACTTTCAAGGAAAGAAATGAAAGAAATGAAGTCTGGTAATGCAGACCAAATAATGGCATGCAAAAGAAAACTTGGAAAAAAAAAAGACAATGTCACCAACCCATCATTATATTATCTTGTGGCATGTGTTACAGAGTGCAAGTGGACATCTGTCTTCCCCAGAAAAACAGTGATAAATACGGTGAAGTGGCACTGCACTCTCCGTTCCTGATCATTCCCAAGTTGCTGCTAGCTTGTCCTCTGGCGATGTTACAACATTAACGCCCATAAGAAACCAGCCAGTGCAAAGGTAGCGTTTGGTCAAGGACTAACTTTCCAAGTCCAGAAGCAGCAGTCTAACTAAGCACTGCCTGTCAGCACAGGCAGAGAAACTCTAGGCACACACGAGACCAAATCCAAAGTCCTGCCTGGGCAAAGTCCCAACAAACCTCATGTCACTTCGGTAAAACCTCATCGTGCTCTGCCTCCCTTTGCTGGCAGGTGCCATGCCCTCTCTCCATGTAAAAAACAAGCAGGTAAATTAGAAATGCCTGCAGCAGAGGCTAGGAAGCAGAAGATAGGTAAGGCGGCTCTATACTTGGATGCCTTGTGCTAGAGAGGGAGAACAGCAATTGCAAACAGAGGACTCCGCCTCAGAGATTCAGCATCCAAGAAGACATGCATGTCTACTTTTCATGTATTGAAAGGGCTGAAGTGACAGATAAGGTAGTCTGCAAGAACAGCCAGCCTCTGATTTTTTTGTGTGTGTGTGTGTTAAGTTGGTCTTGCAAAAAATTCCACCTCTAGCCCTTGTTACAGGATATGTTGTGCACACAAACTCTTACCTCCTCTGCTCAGGCGTCCCTGGGCAACCACCCCAAGCATGCCTATGGCACGGAGGGAAAGCAGGATTTTCTGGTGCTCACCACATATTGCTAATGTATGAAAATCCCTGGGAACACACTGCTGACATTCTCCTGGAAAGTCCCAGGAAGAAGTGACTCAGAAAGAGCCTACTGTTTACATCAATTTTTGGAAACTACCTAGTCCTTTCTAGGAGCTGACCAAACGATAACATAGCCTTTTCCTCTAGCAAAAATGTACTCCAGTGAATACTCCAGTTCCTCTTCCTTGAAACACAGAAGGCACACAATAGCAGATCACTGTAGTGATAGCATCAGGCAGTGAATCAAAATCAGGCAATGCTACAGACACACTAGGCTAATACCCCAATGTACCAAAGAAGGGTATGCTCCTTTTCTAAGGAAACAAATTTAACCAAGTAATTCTAAATGCCAGGGATGGCCTTTCATCAGGATGATGAGAAGTGCAATTTCATGGTATGCTGAGGTAAATACCAGCTAATGAAAAACTACGTTTCAGTAAAAACCACAAGCAACAGACCCATGAACTCATGCTCCAGCTACTCTGTATCCCTAGATTCCATTTTTGAAGTTATTTTGCCCTGAACAGGAAGAGTCTGATGCAAGTAACTAAGCCGTTTTGAAGTTGCACACTTGTGGAAAATAAATATAATTTCCAAAAACCCTGTCAGCATGACCTTTTCCAATGGACTTAGCTCAAATGAGAAAACAAAAAATATACTAACAGCACATAGGGCAGAGAGCACAGTGATCCCCAACATAAAGCTGCTCCAGCACTAACCAAAAGCAACATTTTGTTTGGTTTTGGCTGTTTTATTTTGTAGCTAAGCAGCAGCAAATAACTGAACATGGAAGTGCATCTCAATGGTCACAAGTTCATCACCTTACTGAACAGCTTTAGGAAATATTTAGTTGACTGTTGGAAGGTCTTTTTCTTTTTTCCCTTCTCCTTGAAGATGCAAGCCCAAAACATATTAAAGATTTTGGCTAGGTTGCATGTGGGAGGGAAGCATGACATTCTTACATGAAGTTCTGGTGCTTTTTCCTCCTAATGCACCACATTCCTACCCTCACTGAAAAATTGCCCTTCCTGGAAGTCCACCACAAGGGTCCATGCTGGGATTGCTAATCTACATCGCTACGCAAAAACTGGTGCAGGGATTGCAGAAGCCTTGGATCACCAGGGGAGGCACACTCAGGGTTCCAGAAGGAAGCAGGGCAGCTAGTCTAGTGTGGCCAGTGAAAAACAAACATTTACAAAATCTCTTATTCAAATAAATTTTGCTCTATGTATCCTTAACCAATCTGTGTTGAAATTGGGAATGACAAAGAACAACATTAAAAACAAACGAACAAGTAAAGAGCTAATCCTTTGGCCACAATGGTACTACAAAAACTTTGCATTAATGCAGATGTAATTTTAATAATAAATTGTCACTTCTTACGCATTCTTTATCTACTAAAATGTATTATCATTATTGTTTTTATTACTACAGCATGGAGACACTCCATTCACAGAAAGGACCCCACTATGCTAAGCATGCTGCAATGCAAAATCCAGACACTTGTACGCAACTTACTGAGGTTTTTCAATTATAAAATCAACATTAAAGCATCACAAAGCTATTAGGAAGAAAACTGACTAAACAAGACAGAAGTAGTTAAAATGGTAGCCCGGGCCATCCATTTAATTGCCATTTTTTGGCAATATGGCAATAATTGCCATATTTCAAACTGGGATACAATTCTTCTGCCTCCATTTTTAGCCAAAGAAATGAAACAAAAGGAAGAGGGGAAAAAATAGCACAACAGAACTCTTCCTGGGCAACCATGGAGAGTGAATGGTAACATACCAAATTACCACGTGACTGCGTGAATCACAGTGATATTTCTATTTTTGCCCACTGTTACTACACACAGCCAAGCTGCTCCTCTCTATTAAGATCAGCTGAAAATGATGGATTGACCATAGGTGAAATGCCTATGAGCTCAATGAGAGGCATGGAGAAAAAGGAGTTGGGGGAAAAAGTTGTGGCTGGTTGCAATTAAAACACAAGAAGGCAGCGAAAGAGGGAAAGGAGAGGTAAATGAGCAAAGGTGGAACATTCTGTGGCAACAGCGATCCAACCTACAAAACTTAATTCTCCTTCTAAGGCATGTTCAAGGGCATGTTTTTCAACTACAAAGCAGTAAATAATATTATTTTTGCTGTAATTCATTGAAGTTACTGTATTCCCTGTCTTGAATTTAAAATGGCAGTCACAATATTATTGCACACAAGTAAGTGCCTTACAAATCCCAGCACATTTCCAACAGAAAAGAGCATGCACAACATTGCTGTTTTAGCATCTGGGAAAGCTTTTCCCTTAAGTATCAGGCTAATGTAAAGCTGGGGAAGGGGGGTTGAAAAATTGCACATAATTTGCACAAAGCTTAAATTGGAGGATAAACTGTGCAGCGAATTACACTCTTATGAGGTTAAAAACGGAACTAAATAACTAAATAGCTCTGATAACGGAGCTGATAAGGTGTTAGGCAGGGATCTATGAGACTTCAAGGAAAACTGTTTCAAGGGGATTTATTTGGAGAAAAAAAAAAAAAGAGTAGGTTTTCCTGTTTATATTAAATACAAAACAAAAACAAACTTGGCAACAAGATCACACAACAACAAAGGCAGACTGATCCCTGCCAAGATCTCCCTCTTTTCAGTTACAGCAGGAAGAGAAATGCCCAGGAATACTTGCAACCTCAGGAGCTTCACCTGAAATATTTCAGTCTCTGCAAAATATTATTGTTAAAAAGTCACTAAACTTCTTCATGAAAATAATTGAATAATCGAATAATGTTTCTGCAAAGTTTGATTTTTAAACCAGGCTTCAAAGATCTAAAATAAAATCGCAGTTAACAGGGAGGTCAGAAGGAGACTTAGGATATTCTCAGGAGTGTGCTGCAGCTCTATTTAGTTTAACAATAATCACTTCAATTTAGAAGCAAGTCCTCATAAAAATGTTCAAGCGAAATTAATCCATTTAGCATTGGTTCCAAAATTGAAAATAAATCCAGCCTACTCAGTTCTCAAGGGCTTCCTTTTTCCTTTGCACTGGCCTCTTGCTAGCTTCTCTGTCTCAAAGCACTGGAAGTTTGTCCCACTACACACAGGAATATTTCCAGAGTGTCCAACATGACTACAGAGAGGCTGACTGCTTTTGTAAGTCTGCAGCATTACTGTGTACGGTATGCAAATAGGGAAAATACCAAACTGCTAAAAGTCAATGAGATAATTTTATAATTTTCATTGAATGAAAAGCTGTTTTCCTTTTCTCCTCATAGGTATACATTGGCACCTTGACCAAAAAAAAAAAAAAAAGAAAAAAAAGAAAAACAAAATTAAAATGTACTGGCTTGCATTTGACCTTGTATCTCCCATTAGATAAAGCCCTGCACAAGAAAACATAAAACAAATTGGGAAAGAGTAGAAGAGAATCTGACTCGCCTAACAATTAGCAATAGCTTATTTAAAATGACAAGAAGATGTGATGGTAGAAACTGTGCTCTGCCAGCTTAACCTTGTGTTATTTTTACAACAGTTTCCTTCCTGCCATTTGTCAACTAGTCTATTAGCTGCCAAGATGGGGACAGAAATTCCTCCATATCATCAGACCTCATTTCCAAATTTAGTATTTATGGAACAGATGCGTAATTTACAATTGGTAAGCAAAAGTAGGCAGTTTCAGAAATGCAGCATTTTTACAAGTACACCACTTACTTGGGGCCTCCTCACGTTCCAACACGTTTTTAGTAGTTGATATAGAAATATAACTAGCAAACCTATTTGGTAAAGCAAACATACTCTTAAAGCGGTTGCCCAGCATCAGATTGACAGTTCTGTATTTAAAGACAATAAAAGAAAATCATTATTATGAGTAAATACCAAGGTTCTTGTGTCGCTAAACTCAAATGTGGTGTACCCCTCAAGCGATGAAACAAATGCTCTGCTTCTTCCTGGTACTTATTGGGACTTAGCAGGTTCTTAGAGAAATGGAGAAGAAACCACTCTTTCTGAAAACAGAACAGTTCAAGGGTGTGTGCACATCCCCATTCCCTCCCTCCAGAAGCAGCCTGAACTGTGCCGGGTTAAGATGATCACAGGACTCTCCCCTAAATGCCATGCTTTATCTGCTACAGCAGTGGAAACTCACCACAATCAACCTGCTGTGCCAGAATTGAGTTGGAACCTAAACCCGTGTCTCTGTCCTCCACACCCATCTCCTGGCCTATCTGTATCAGTGTGGGAACAGATTAAATAAAACAAAAAACAAACAAACACACACAAAACAGCACAGCATAAATATTTAGGCATCCTGTAGTACACCAGTTGAAAAACTGCGAAGTTAATGACTTTGTTTGGACCAACACAGTCTGGAGGCTTTGCTCTCTTAAGAAGTTACTTGACTTTTAAAGAAAAGAAAAGAAAAAAAAAAAAAAAGGATTCCACCTATTTCCTAAGTCTGCCTAGCCAGCATTGAGATAACATGGTAGACTGGTTACCGTGGAGTTTATCATCATCAGTTTGCACAATAGATTTCATTATAACTCGTAATTCTGTCGATCAAGAAACACATGCTAAATAGCTTAGATTGAGAGGGTAACGGCAGCTACAAACCAGCTTGGAAAAACCGGCCCCAGAAAGTTAGAGATGACGTGTAACGCTTGGCAAGAAGCCCCTGCTATGCTGAAAATTGAAAGCAGACAAAACTCTCTAACTTCCTCAGGCTAATAAGGACACGGTTCCTGTGGCTTCACCCAACTGTCTCCTCGAGCTAGCTTTCATATTTCCATGGAGAGGAAATGAGTTATTTGACAGCGGCCAAACAATGCATTGTCAGATTAGAGATACACTACCATCTCTCCTGTACCAAAATACAGCAATCCTGTTGAAATCTTCACTCAGAACAGAGAATGCAATGCCTTGACATTGCTAGTTTATATGCAGGTTTAGGTTATCTAGAGAACATCAGCTAAGGAGAAAAAAAAAAAAAAAAGTCTACCCATTTCTCACATACTCCACAACTGATCTATCTGTCCTACCCCTATGATAAGACACTTGCCCTAAAAACACGCTACAAATTAAAAAAAAATCTATCAACAGCAACACAATCCCTTCCCCATTAGATGAGGGGTAGGTAGAGTCAATGTTACTTAAGTCGAGAACCAGGTCATCGCGTGATCTTGGCTTCACATCAATATATTGCTTCCAGTCAGCATGCCAATGCTGATACTGATAACGTTATGGTGCTAATTGAAATATGTTTTGAAGGATGCATTTTAGTGATACATGAAACCCAGGAAGAAAAATCTCACCTGGATGTCTTGCCTTTCTCCTTTATCTACACAAAACTCCTGGCATTCACTTCAGTTCATTTCATTCGCTGAACAAATTGAGATCACTGCATTTGGATTAGCCTACTTCACTGCAGGTGGCAACAGCGAAATTGAATCAACCACCCAATACAATGGAAAAAGTATAAGAAAAATATTTGCTTACGCTTTCTCAAAGCCACAACAAAATACTATCAATTACACTGCACTACCCAAACCGTTTATTTGATTTTTACAGCTGTAAACTACTAACAAAGTTGCTTAGCAGAAGTCATGACAGCTTTGCCTTCAAGTTTAAATTAACGTGCACAGACTAGAAATTGAGAGATCCGAGACGTGAGCTTACTATTTTTTAAGTAAAACAGGTTTACCTACACTTTAATATAGCACAGCTGCCAGTCAATTACAGAGCAGGCACCAAAAATTGTTTATATACCACTGCAGGTCGGTCTTGTTAACAGTTCCAAACACACACCAGGTCACCGCAGCTAATCAGCATTTATTGTAGCAGTAACGTGTGTAAATATTATTTTGAAGCTGCCTTTGAGGGCAAAAGCCTGAAATAAAAGGTATATTTCAAGGGATTTAAAAACAAAACCAGGCTTTTGATTTTTTTTTTTTGGATAGCATTTTCACATGCATAAAGGTAGCCTGAATAGGCATTTGTGGTGGCCTTCCAAAGTTTTATTTATTTTTTTGTTTTCAAAGTATTAGGAACATTCAGCTTAATCTACACTGGGTGCCACAAGAGGACTAAGCAGTGCTTTTAAATAGTGAATACAGCGTTGGGACCAACTTTCAGGCCTTAACTTGCAGAGGCAGCTCAAGTCCTCCACCTCTTTCCCCAGAACCCTGCTTGGCATTATGTTAAGTAACTTGCCCCCAAAGCAAAAATGCCAGCCATGACGAATTCTCACATTTGGCTTTTGATCCTCACAAGGCCTTCACTTTGTCACATTTTTGACTGGAACTATCTCATGAAAGTAAGGAAACACTGAAGGCAACGAAGTGCCAGGCAATGAGAGTTTCCACTTATATTACATCACTTACACCTTCTGTAAAAGCACACCACGTCCACACCCACCAAAGCCAGCACGGGTGTCTGCAACTCCCCAGCTTCTACAAAGGAGAGGAGCCCTAGCAGCACCCTCAGAAGCTGGAACGGCCCCGGGATGGCAGGGTGCTGTGCTGGCAGAGATGCCCAGCAGGCAGGTAATAGGGACGGGACGTGCCAGGCAGCACAAGAGGCTCAAGAGTTCTCCTCCTCGCTGCTGCTGGGCCCACACGGCTCGGGATCCAGCAGCTGAGAGCTCACATTCGTAGTTTAAGTTTTTAACCTTTCGCTACCATGAAAAAAGGTCATGCTAACCTCACACTGAAAACGCTGGTGTTAAATAGTGCTGCAGGGGTATGTTCTCGTGAACTTCCTAAACGACCTAAAAAGTTCAGACAAAGATATTAAGTGACATTTGGTGAAAAATCACATTTCTTCATTGGATAGTATTAACAATTTGAAGTAATTCTGATGAGGGACTGTCACATGTCATACAGGCCCAAGAAGAAACGCAACCCTCACGTTCACATAAAGCTCTTCAGAGAAAGCAGTTTATGTTTTCCAACCTTTTAACCTGACTGCTGTTACAACTAACACCTTAAAGCAGTAGTGAAAAGATCAGAAAAGAATTCTCTGTACTTTCTAAGAGTTGTGTGTCAGTGTTATTGGGCTGTAACTATTTCCACAGACACCAAAGGCAAGAGAAATGCAGAGGCACACCTACAGAACTCAGAACTGACACCGAGGTGTAAGTATCATTTGCACCTAATTGAGCACTATTTGTTTTGTAAAGAAAAACGGAGTGCATTACTTACAATTAGGCAAAAGTATGACACAGGCATAATAATATACAGTAGTATGGCAAAGCACCTGGAAGAACTGACAGCCTTAATACCCATGCTTGATGTAATTTTACATACATATCAACAGAACAGAAATAAATCTATCATTTGCTACAAATCACATTTTTTTTTTTTGTTTTGCTTTTGTTGTTTGTTTGGCTTTTAGTAAGAAGGTAGGGAAATGCAGTGCAAGAACAAAGGAAAACAATGTTTTCAGTTGCTGCAGCTTCATTCACTTTGATTTTCTCACTAAAAGGCATTTTATTCCTTTTAGTGAAATAAAGATGTTCCACCTGCAATACGTTTATAATGTACATATATTTATAGTATTTACATTACACTGGAAAATTCCTTACCTAGTTTAGGTAATCCCATCCAAACTTTCAAGGTAAACAAGGAAGAAACATCTCTTCATTTAAGTTTCTACGTCAAGATCTCAGTTCAGAAAGTCTTAATAAAGTCTTCTTAATAAAGAAGCAAGAATGGACAAATTCCAAAGGCAGCCGACACTCCCATCATTAACAGAGATCTTTAATAAATTTTTATATTGGGCTTTTAATGAAACGTAGTTAAAAGTTACGATGAGACAACTCTTTGCAATTATGGCAGACTATATAGCTGACAATAATTCACTTCTGAGCTTGTCTCAGAAATGTGGAACAGATCACACAAACACACAATCATTAGTAAATGTTAAACACCCAAACGGCAGCATCATTAAGAGAACAGCAAGCTAACCAATACTAATATTAGTTTTTTTTAATTCACTCTGTATAAATATATAAAACTACATTTCACACATGCTAGTTGCAACCCACGAGTTGATTATATGACAAACACGCAATCTGATCAGGGAAAGTCAACCTAAAGATTAAATACTGGAGTAAGGCACCAAAGTATGTATGCACTGGTTGTCAGCTTTAAAACTCATTTCTTTGATATGGATATTAATTGGACAAAATCAGCACAGGAAATTACTCTTAAAGGTGCTTTTGTCACACACACACGCACTCCTCACATATGTGTCACATTATATATACGTGTATATATATATATATATATATGTTTCATAGTGCAGAAACATTTTGTAACATGATTTACAAAGAAACTGTTCGTAAACAGTTTTTCCTGGTAAGCTTCTAAACAATACTAAAATAAAGCTTGGTCCCCCCATTAGTATAATAAAAGCTGCATTACTGAAAAGGCTTTGATCACAGGTCAAATGCTAATTGTGTCACAGAATCTTATTCTTCTACTAGCTCATCAAAAGGAACATAGGAATCACCAGGCTGGATGAGGACTGAAGCCCACCTGTTCCCACAGTCTGTCTCTCACTGGTTTCCAGTGTCAAACGGGGCAGAGATGAGCATCCGATGTCTTCTTCCAGCTCATCTGCTTTCCCTGCCTTAGCAGCACGCTCATCGGTAACGGGTCGAAGCTCAAACACAAGCAGCTGTGGTTCCCTTCTGAAATACTATGAACAAGCTGGGTAATTGTGTCTGGTTCCAACCTCCCTAGAAAACGACGAGTCTTTTTGAAGCTTGCTAAATTCCTGGCTTCAGCAGTGCAATACGGCATGGAAGCCATGTGTCTAATTCTGTTCTGATTTCTAAATTAGATTTATCTATCTTTTAACCTCATTCCATATGCCTTTGTTCTTGTATCAGAAGATAGAGGAAAATGAGTTTCCTATCTATTTTCTCTAGAGAATAAAAATAAGGAAAATAAATATTTGCTCTACTTTCTGAAGTAAACACTCCCTGTACCTTCACATAACTCTTCTGCCTCCTCTCTAAAAGGCACATATTTCTCCAATATTCCTTTTGAGATATTCCTTGTCCATCAAATTTTGTTTAACGCTGTCCAACGTTACTTTGTACACATCTATATTAAGATTTTTTCTCATTCACATGCCAGAAATACTTATTGCCCTTTTCTTTTTCCAAAATGGGAACACTTTCCACCGTAGGTGTACCCTTAATGAGCACCACGTCAGTAAAGAATAAGTTTCTTCCCTGCTTCCAAAGTAAGAAGCCTGCTGCAGAGCACGTGTTGTTAAATATCTGTCCTTGTCTGCAAATACATTTGTATTGCCCCTTTCCAGAAGCCAGAGCTTTTACAGAAGTCTGGGCTAGATGAAGTCAATGGCAGAACTCCCATCAAATTCAGCAGAACTAATTCATATGCAGTGCAGGACAAAAGAATCACTTTTGGGAAACTGGAAAAAACAAGTGACTGCAAAGGGCAGGTTGCTGCAGAGCACTTTGATCGCAGGCCTGCTTCATCACACTTAGCCCAGTTATGCATTATGCCATTCCTCTTCCTCACGTTTACTGTCAAAGAACACTTTTGGAAGCATCTTTGCTGTTCCTGCATTCTGTAAAGAGACAGAGTATTGTATTTTTCATGGAAGGAAAAACTCCAAAAGTTTGTTACCAACTGATGCTGAGCATTTTTGATACAAACAACAAGCTTTCCTTCTGTCATTAATCTGACTGTGGTTTTTAGGTAATTATGGAACAGCAGAATCTTACAA